>NC_141905.1:67180606-67483636 GCF_057802395.1 Ceratotherium simum simum | reverse complement strand
TGCCAATCAGGATTAAATCAGCAGAATCGCATGTCTTGATAAGCATGAAAGGGCATTGTTGTAAGGTCCTATACATGTGTGTGTCACTGCCATTCTCAACACTTTTCTTTCTCTCAAATCATTAAAGGAAACAGTTCATCACCCCAAATCTGAAAACAAAATCAGAAACTCATGATTTGCCACTTAGATTTCCTCCCCCAGAAAGAAGTAGGGCTCAGGGATCACACATCCTTTGGACCTGTCTGATCTTTAGCTGAAAGTCATGGCTAAGAAAGACTAATGATTTTAACACCTGAATTAAAGGTATGAATTTATGGTAATTATAGGCTGCCCATCTAACTTTTCAGCTGAACTTTTTTGTGTGTGTGAGGAGGACTAGCCCTGAGCTAACATCTGATGCCAATCCTCCCCTTTTTTCTTGAGGAAGGACTGGCCCTGGGCTAACATCTGAGCCCATCCTCCTCTACTTTATATGGGACGCCACCGCAGCATGGCCTGACAAGTGGTGCGTCGGTGTGCGCCCAGGGTCTGAACCTGCGAACCCCGGGCGACCACAGTGGAGTGCGCTCACTTAACCGCTGCGCCACCGGACTGGCCCCCTTCAGCTGAACTTTTTAACTGAACAGCTTCCCTGCCTCCTTCCCCTCTCCTTCCTGTCTTCTTCCTGTGCCTTTTGCTGATGCTTCTGGGGCAGCTGTTTGAAGAGGTAGCTTTGGCCTTGCACATGGTTACACCTTTCCCTGTTCTGTGAGTGTGTGTGTGTATGTGTGCGCATTCAGAGGAATTCCCAAAATTTGAGAGCCATTATTTAAATCTAGGTACTGATATTTGCAGCCTTGTTATAAAGGATAGCCTTTCTTGATGGGAGCCTTGGCAAGATCTGAACCAAATGAGAGAATCCTATGACGTGAAGGATGCTGAGTACAGATGATCTGTCAGGAGCAGGAACATATTGCTTCTGTGCCACTCATTTTATACATGATCTAATTTTATATGATATCTAGTGCCTTGTGGGATGTGTGTGTGTGTGAATATGTATTATTCTTTCTTCCACTGAGTTCCAGATGCTAACCAGCATTAGTTCATTAATCCCTATGAAATTCTCGTTAGGTAGGTGGTAAGCATTAATATCTTTCCCTCATATTTTTATGCTGAATATGATTTAAATCTTTTGGTTCCTCACCCCCAGTCTCTTTTTCACTAGCACTGTTGCTCAAAGATAGTTATCTGTGGTACATTACTTACTTACATCGTTATGATGGTATTAATGCTGCAGTTATTAAATTTCATGACTGATTATTTGACATGCATGTCTTCTCCTGCAGCTGCTTTTAAACCTGAGATGTAGCAACACAATCTTGGTAATTAAACTGGGCCAGTTTTTTTGTAAAATGCCTTATATTTATCATCTTTTTAATTTTCACAATGATTTTGTGAGAGTGAGGTTATCCCTCCCATTACACAAAACAGGAAACTGAGGTTCAAAAGGATGAGTAACTTGGCCAAGTGGAGATGAGGAGTCAGGGACAGGGGGCAATTTGGAAATTGCTTTGGTCTAACTCCAAAATCTATGCTTGTCTTATAGATTTTAATGTAGAATTTAGAAATCAGAGCCTTTTGAGATCTGTTTGTAAAATTATTCATCTCTACTGGATTTCAGAAGAGGTCGAGAGCAGACAAATCCTGACTATGGAAGCTCCATCTTCTGAAAAACGAATGCCTTTAACCTGTGCCTGTCACATTGCATTCCTTAGCTCCAATAGTGATTACATTGTGCTCGTCCTCTTCTCTTCATCTGTAGAGAGTTTTACAATCAACACTTGGGGGATTCATTGAGCACAAGGTCACCTGCATATTTTGAGATCTGGTCTTGGTTAATACATTTCTGAGTTAACAACAAAATCTGATTTTATTTCCACATTGGCGGTGAAAACCAGGTTTGGTGATCGTTTGTAGAAGATTTTTTCACCTGACCTTTAATTGGCTTTCTTTAGCAAACTTACATTTTTCCTTTTCTGATCAGGACTCTGGTCCTAATCAAGAATGCAAATGCAGCGTGTCAGGGAAGGCAGGATGCTGTAGAGGAAAAATCTTATAAGATGTGGAGGCAGATGGACCTAGGTTTGAATTTCCTTACTAGCTATCTTAAAAGTTGGGAGACTCTGCTTTCTGCTCTCTGATGACACATAGTACTATCTCTGTAGCCCCACCCAGGTCTCACCAATGTATTAGTGTCTTCAACTTGAGACTGCTGAGTACTTGGTACTTGTGAGTAAAGTTCTGGGGAAACAAAGATGACACAGTGATCTATGCCCTTGACTTGGGAGTGAGCAAACCTTATATTTCACATGATTAGGTCTTTCCCTATTGTTTATATACATAGGTGTTTACAGAAATTCCTGAAATTTGAAAGCCATTATTTAAATAAGATGCTGGTATTTGCATAGTAGTTTGTTTTATATCATCTTTGTATTGACAAACATGCAATCTTTACCTACAAAATTCATAATCTGAGAGTAGAAATTAAACCTCTTTTTGAAATTAGCTGGTACCTTCTAGAAAAGATAATTAAATATTGACTCTGGGAATGATTCACATCTTTTTTAGAAAGGTATGAATAGAATAGAATTGGGCACAAAAATACGTGGAGTGTTCAGTTATTTATGATATTAATAATTGCTAACACTTAAGGAGTACTGACTGTGTACCAAGGACGACACTAACAACCTTATACAAATTGTCTTATTAACTTTTAATTCTGCAGATATTTGCTGAGCACATAATGTTCTAGTCACTGGTCAAGTGTGGTACAAAAAGTTATGAACATTCATATGAGGCAGTAAAAGATGCATATTGTCCAATGGCAGAACTGCTAGAGAATTAAACATGAGATAGAACCTTCTGGCTGGGCTGGTTATGAAGGCTTGTGGCAAGGGTGATGGTTAAATTGGACCGTGAATAGTAGGGAGAACTTTAAAAGGGGAGTATTGAGATGACTGTTAAGTACGTGGTAGGCAAAAGAACTTCAAGAGCAAATGTGGAGAGGAAAGAGATTAAAATTCCTTAATCTGTAACATCAGTTTTGAACGATTATGAGTATGTTGCATGCCTAACGAGAATTGAAAATCTATGCCAAAAAAAAATCTATGCCATTCATTAAAGATATGATTGCCCTTATTTGGGCATTTAAACATTTAATCTCATCTTGGATGTTGTTGCTTCTTTTTATCTTGACTTATTTCTCAAACACAGTTTTCAAAACAGGCTACCCAGACTGCCACTTTGCTTTGTCTTCAAATTTATATGCAGATTCTGTGAACTGCCTTTCTGTGTATCTTAATTATTGTCCTATACCTCTAGAAAACATGGAGAATACATCTGTGTCTCCAGAGGGGAAACCGGCCAAACAGCACGCCCACAGTGGCCAAAAGGGAAGGCCCAGAAGAGGTGGGGTCAGTGTGAGGAGGAGCCAGGCTGCTGGGAATGTAATGGTCACTCCTGAGGAGCACAGGCTCTGCTCAGATCAGATGGATGCAATAGTTACAAGCTTGTCAAGAAACAAAGGTGAAATCTTATTGTGCAAAGTTTATACTGAAAGAACAGAACTTATTCTAAAATGTAGGTAGTATAAAAAGGCCTGATTGCTCTTGTAGGAAACCCTACATGGACTTTTACATGTACACAGAAGGTTTCATGTCTCTGTTTCTGCTGAGATCTGCTCAATGTTTTTATACCACCTTAGATCAGTAATGTGCCTTTTCACTTTTCAAAATGCTTCACTTTTAAAGAATTTCGCCATGTTACTTCAGTTTTATTCTTATCATCGTCTTAAGGGATAAGGACAGATATCATTACCTACGTTTCATGGGAAATGACACTGAGGATCTGCTGGTTAAGCAGGGTGATTTTCAGGTCAGCTGCTGGAAGAAGAGGGACTGAAGCTTAGGACACAGTGTTCCACTGATACTTGGACTTGCTCAGGCTTTTTTTGCCATGGGCTGGGGACAGAGTTTGTGTTTGGGCTGAACCCTGTGCCCCTGCCCATCAGCGACCGCCGTTGGGGAGAAGTGTAGAAATCCGGCTCAGGGCTCCGGGGTTCCAGGAGAACCTATACAAGTTCTATGTGCTAGGCTTTAGGCAAGTTGCTTGGTCCAGGGTGATTTATGGGTCATTATTAGCCTTTCAAAAGTGACCGACCATACCGAATACTAATAAGATTTACTGCAAGCTAGGTACCATTGCCTGTTGATACAAGTGTTATTTTAGATGCTGGCAATTCTAAGTGAGTCATCAACGGCCCCTTTTGCTCTTCTTGTGTCTGATGGAGGCTGGGGATGGAGACAAGGCAGAGGGGAGTTTGCTGAACTGGAGAACAACTACGCTCTACCCAGATATTCTATCTACATGATAACAGAAGTTGACTTTTAACAACAATAATAACAATCATCACATCTTTCGAGCAATTCTCTGTAAGCACAATGCAGAATATCACTACCTTATATAATTTAATCCTCGCAACAACTCTGTGAAGTACATATTCTCCCCATTCTAACATTGTGGAAATTGAGGCTCAGAGGGGTTAAGAAACCTGCTCCTAATCACCTAGGGAAAAATGGCAGAGCAGGGATTTGAGGTTTGCTCTGAGTTTGGCTCCAAAGCTCTTTCTGCTGAATCACACTGCCGCTGTGTATGGATTTATTTTGAAGTTTCTTAGAGATGGAATTCACAAGTCAGTTCAGACTGATGGTTCGAAGAACTCTCGGCAGGCCAGAAAAATCTAAGTGTGCCCCTTTCCATGTCACCCTGTTTCAGGTTGCTGACCTGTTTTATTCCTTTCATGACCTCCATCCATCCCTGTGAATGGCTCACAAAGCATCATTAATGTGTGTCATCTCCAGCTTGTTATCCAGGAAGAATGTGTGGGAGCTGGCCCTTGATTTCTCCCTGCTGGCTAGTGCCCCCAGAGAGACAGCAGGGACAAAATGGACGCTCACTTTGAGACGGTGCTACTGAGGCAGGTTATCAGGTAATTGCCTAATCATACTGTGCCCAAGAGCCAAAGGTGTGAGGGCTCTGGTCCTCTTCCCCAATTAGGATAACAGAGGATGTGGGAACTTAAACTCATGGGCCATCTGATCCAGGGCTTGCCTATTTGGAAAGTAAAAGGTCTTCTGTTTGGTTCTTCACTTCCCACCACTTTCTTGATTAGAATCGTGGAAAGGGCATTTGTCACTCTGCTTTAGAAATGCTGTCTCTAATCTCCACCTGCCCTGCTCTGCATTTTGCTGAGTGGGTGGAGAGATTTTGACCTGGGCAGCCACAGGCTCTCTCACTGGCAACTAAAACTATATTCAGGTATGGCCCTCAGGCCCCGGCATTTAAATAACCTGAGGTGTTTTAAGAAAATTTAGACTCCAGATAGTATTTTGTTGAAGAGGGCAGGGCAGTGAGCAGGAATATCATGTTTTAATCACCCCCCCCCCAGGTGATTCTTACTAACACTAAAGTTGGAAAAACATTTCTCCAGAGAATTATTCTATGGGCTTCTGGGTCCCTGAACTTCCTGAGATTGTCTGCACATTGTGTTTATATGAGCATTTATTTTCTTCTGGAAAGAGTTGAAGTCCACAGCTTTCAATAATTTCTCGAAGGAATCTGTGAGCACAGTGGAGTAAGACCGCCTTAAGCAGGCTGGTGGAGAGACGACGATGCACATACAGTACAGGACATCATGTCAGCTCTTCAGAAAGAGGAAAAACATTACCTTTTCCTGGAAAGTAATCTTTCTACTGTTGAAACTACTGCTTTGTAGCTTATACAATGGGAATGAGTTCTAGGTACGGTCTTTCCTGGTTATCCACGTAGACAAGATTTGTGTTCTGAGGATAAAAGGGTGCATTTTTTTAACTATAACATAGAAATTAGTAACGAAGGCTCTGAAAACAAACAGACTCCTTGGGTTTGAAGTATAGCTTCAACATTTACTAGTCCTGTGACGTCATGAAAATAAGTATAAGTCTATGCTTCTATTTATTTCCTCATGTGTAAAAGATGTCGTTCCTAAAGGTTTGTTATGAGACTTAAACGGGTTGATAGACATGTAGTGCTTAAAACAGTAACTGGCAGATAGTAAGCACTCAATAAATGTTAGCTATTGTACTATTCTTATTACTTTGTTGTTATTACATCACTGAATTAATAACAATAATCATGATAATAAGTGTAATGCCTAATGCCTACTTAGCAAATCTGTATTATATGTTGCTTGGGGTATTACTACCTCTTTTCTAATTATGCTCTCTCCCTTTTTCATTTTCATGTCTTAGAGGGCTGAGGCCCTTTGTCATCTTTAAAAAAAATTTCTTTGTTTTTTTCTATTCATCCCTTACAGCATTTATAACTATTCACTCAGAGTAAACGCTTACTAAATTCTTGCTGTTTTTGTTTGTTTGTTTGTTTTTGAACATTATTTGGTCCACAAAAGCAAATAAAACCCATGACCTTATACATGAATGTAATAAAATATTATACAGCCATTGAATATATTATAGACATCTATTTAGTGACTTACAAAATGTACACAGCAACGCAAAAAGTAAAACATAAATTTCAAAAATAGTAAGATTTTAAGTTCCAGGAAGGTATAAATTTTTGTCTCTTGTGTTCTCTGATGTACCTCAAATATCTAACAGGGCATCTGGTACATAATAGGGACTCAGTAAACTGTTGAATCCATTTCTATTTTTGTAAAAAAATAAAAATAAAAGAAAGAAAATGTGAAAAATATCTGGAAAGATAGGGCTAAAATGCTACCATTGATTATGACTGTTTTGATTATCATTTAAATTGTATCTATTTTCTGATGTTTCTTCTATGGACATGCACTACTTGTATTATTTTTTTTTAATATTTTAAACAACAAAAGAAGATTATGAACTAAATATACTTCGTTATATTTAATTCTTGATGCACCTAAATTTGACACACACAAAAAAATGTCTCTAATTACTAGTGTTGCTAGATAGTTTTGATGACAAAGGTGGAAAAAAGATCACTTTGTGTTTTTTCTTCTTAATATGTAATAGCAGATGTTTCCAGGCCTTTCTTCATCAGTTTTTTTAATTGGAGAAGAGGCAGATATGGAGGTACTTGCACCAATAAGACTATATACTATATACTAGACATTCTGGTGATCTATAATTCCAACCAATAGAACATACATATCTCACTTTAAATATCAGACATTAGCTTGGTCTTGATATTCATCTACCTATCTACCTACCTATCTATCTATGCAGAGATATCATATGTGTACATACACACATGCACGTGCACACCCTTAGCCATATGTATACATAGTGAGTCGAGCACTCGTATTCCACCTGTGACTCCTCACCCATGAAGGTGAGTCATTAGATGGTCTTTGTGGCCATGGAAAAGAAGTTTACTGATTGAATGGCTTAAATGGAAGGCAACTTATGATGAACAGAGAGAAAAAGATAGGGAGACAGACAGGAGAAACTGAGATACAGAGAGATGGAGAAAGAGGAATACAAAAAGAGTATGAGAGAAAAGAGTGAGGGAGATGGGAAAGCAGGAGAGGAGGTCGGAAGCAGAGAGAGGAGAGGGAGCAAGAGAGAGAAGGAGAGGGACAGGGAGAGAGAAAGAGGCTGCATCAGAAACATGGAGACCCAGAGATCCAAAGAGACAATCAAAGGCAGAGTGAGAAATCAAGGAAAGCCAGTGACAATGGAGAACTTGTAATTCATCAACATTTGTGAAAAGTTTCAGAGTAGAACTTGATCCTGTATTCACTAGAAACTTTCCTAATATACTGATGAGTTGTTTTTTTGTTTGAGTTTTGGTATAAGTTCTGACTTTTTAATTCATAGATATCATATAGCACTACTAAGTTACCCATAAGACGTGTGCCAGATTGCGGGGCACAGGGGTAACCAGGAGACATCACAGTTCCCCTTCAAAGGTATGTGCATGTGGCTCCTGAGTTTACAAACTGAGGGTATGTCACACTTTTTTTTTCTTTTTGGCTTGGAATAGGTTTTACCTTTAAAATATTCACTCTGGTGGTTAGATTTCTAGGTAGCCAACAAAAGCCCAGGGTCCTTGTATTGGCGCTTATGTTGTAATTTAGATGTTCAATGGGTTAGATAACTTTATATGTTCATCTGGCCATCAAACTAGAATTGACAAGTTCACTTCTGGTGAAAACTGTACTTCATAGCTCATGTTGAGGAGTCGATGTGGTGGCACCAAAGACTTGGATACATTTGCTTTTTTTGACTTTCCAGACACTTAAACAAGGTAGTTGGTAGCTACATAAACCACATATACTTTTCTTCTTTATGGAAAAAACAAAGTGATTTAGGAATTTTCCCTCCTTGAAGAAACTAGCCCAGGTCAACCACTGTGTATTTTTTCTGTCTTTAAAAGCTATATTTTGGGGCGGAGTCAAGATGGCGGTGTAAGCAGACTCTGAACTCACCTCCCGCGGACACAGCCAATTTACAACTACTCGTGGAAAAATTACCCCTGAGACAGAACTGAAAACTGGATGAGAGGAACTCCTGCAACAACGGACAATCCTAACTGAGGTAGAAGAGGCAGAGACTCCCTTCTGGAGAGGAAAAACGCCGCCTTCACAAGCCACCAGCGTCACGGCCGCCGGGAGCAGCTCACAGGTACGCAGCCTCCCTGGAGGCGCGGGGCCCTGAGCCGGGGAGCCCCCGCTGTGGGCATTTTGTGAACCCAGCACAATCGAGAGCAGCGGCATAATATCTGACTGTGCCTGCTACTAAAACATTGGGGAGCACCCCCAGAAAACCCGGTTCACAAAGAAACTAAAACTGGCTCTTAAAGGGCCCGCGCACAAACTCACCCGTTCCAGAAAGCATCCTAAAATCACCAGAAAGAAAGGTGCACAGTGCTTTGGTGACAAGAGACTCACCTAATAGGCCCTGAGTGCATCTCAGTGAAGGGTGAGACCTCTCCAGGGACTGGGACATTGGCGGCAGCCATTGTTGTGGCCAGGTGTGGGCGTGCTGACACAGACGCCATTGGAGTTCTCCCTGAGGCCTGCTAGCCCAGGGTCTGCCCCACCCGCTAGAGCACCGATTTAATCCAGCTCAATGAGGGCAGGCAGCCCACTCTGGAGACTGGCCCCACCCAACAACAAGCCCTCAGGCAACGTGTGGGCCTGCAAAGATTGGTGACTGGATTCTCTGCAGCCTGGGAATTGAGCCGACTTGAGCGGGGCAGGGTGTGCACAAGGAGCGGGTGGAGAGTGTGGGGTGGTGGCGGAGTGTGTGGGGCTCCCGCCAGGGAGAGACTGGGTCTGCTTCGGGAGGTCGGGGCGCTCACACGGGGCAGGACTGTGTTGACTGTGTGTGTGGACCTGTGGGCGGCAGGGCTTGTCAGCTGCAGGGCTTGTCAGCTGCAGAAGACTTGTGCTTCTCAAAGACCCACATAGGAGGTTTGCCCCACCTTCCAAAGCCTGAAACAATTGGGTGCTCCTGTGCCTGAGGCCAGCCCCACCCAGCTGCAATCCTCAGAGAGCTGACAAGAGACATAATAGGCTAGAGGCTTACTGCAATTGTAAGGCCCTGAGCCTAACAACCTGCCACACTGGGGGCCTACTCAGTTAAAAGAAATACTGCAACACAAATGTGGGATTAGAATTTACAGCCAACTGTGCTGGGGTGCCCCACACCTGATAAAGAGACTGAAGGGCCCACAACAACTACAAGCAGCTGAGCATTACAACAGCTGGCCAGGAGCATAACTCAGCCTCCCTGGGCGCCTATAGGGAGAGCAAACAGGCCACAATAGAAGGACACACGTAGCCCACATAGGGGCCACCCCTGGAACATTGAGAACTGAGGGAAGCACACTGGAAGCCTCCCAAGGCATCACTAACATAAGGTCACCTATCCAAGAGCAGGAGACGTAGCTGACCTACCTAATACATAGACACAAGCACAGGGAAAGAGGCAAAATGAGGAGGCAAAAGAATACATTCCAAGTAAGGGAACAGGACAAAACCCCAGAAAAGGAACTAAGTGAAACAGAAATGAGCAACCTACCCGACAGAGAGTTCAAACTAAGAGTGTTAAGGATGCTCACCGATCTGGGGAGAAGAATAGATGAACTCAGTGAGAATGTCAACAAAGAAATGGAAGATATAAAAAAGAACCAATCAGAAATGAAGAATACAATACTGGAAATGAAAAATTCATTAGAGGGACTCAAAAGCAGAGTAGAGGATACAGAAGAACGGATCTGTGAGCTGGAAGAAAGACTAGAAGAAATTACCCAAGGTGAACAGGTAAAAGAGAAAAGAATTAAAAAGAGTGAGGACAGTCTAAGGGACCTCTGGGACAACATCAAGCGCACTAACATCCGTGATATAGGTGTCCCGGAAGGAGAAGAGCGAGACAAGGGGGCAGAGAATCTATTTCAAGAAATAATAGATGAAAACTTCCCTAACCTAAGGAAGGAAATAGACATCCAGGTACAGGAATCACAGAGAGCCCCAAACAAGATAAACCCAAAGAGGCCCACACCAAGACACATCATAATCAAAATGTCCAGAATTAAAGATAAAGAGAGAATCCTAAAAGCCGCAAGAGAATGTCAAGTTACATACAAAGGAAACCCCATAAGGCTATCAGCTGACTTCTCTGCAGAAACCTTACAGGCTAGAAGAGAATGGCACGATATATTTAAAGTGCTAAAAGGAAAAAACTTACAGCCAAGAATACTCTACCCAGCAAGGTTATCATTCAAAATGGAAGGTGAGATCAAAATTTTCCCAGATAAGCAAAAATTAAAGGAGTTTGTCACCAAGAAACCAGTGCTACAAGAAATGTTAAAGGGACTGATTTAAGGGGAAAAGAGAAGACCACAAATAGGAAAAATTATCTATTTCCATGATAAGAGGGTAATGGATACAAATGCACAAAAAAGAGGTTAGATATGATATTAAAAACATAAAAGGAGGGAGGAGGGGAGTTAAAGTGTACAGCTTTCAGACAGAGGTCAAACTAAAGTGACCATCAATTCTGTATAGAAGAAGTAAGGAACAGAGTAGGACTACTAAAACACTGAGAAAAAAAAATGTTAAAAAATGGCAGTAAGTACATACTTATCAATAGCTACTTTAAACGTCAATGGACTAAATGCTCCCATTAAAAGGCATAGGGTGGCTGACTGGATAAAAAAACAAGACCCATATATATGCTGCATACAAGAGACACACTTCAGATCTAAGGACACTCACAAACTGAAAGTGAAGGGATGGAAAAAGATACTCCATGCAAATGGCAATGAAAAGAAAGCTGGGGTAGCAGTACTCATATCAGACAAAATAGACTTTAAAACAAAAACTGTAAAAAGAGACAAAGAAGGGCATTACATAATGATCAAGGGAACAATCCAACAAGAGGATGTAACACTTGTAAATATCTATGCACCCAATGTAGGTGCACCTAAATATATAAAGCAATTATTAACAGACATAAAAACGGAAATAGACAGTAACACAATAATAGTAGGGGACTTTAACACTCCACTTACACCAACGGATAGATCATCCAAACAGAAGATCAATAAGGAAACATTGGCCTTAAACAACACACTAGAACAGATGGACCTAGTAGATATATACAGAGCATTCCATCCAAAAACCGAAGAATACATGTTCTTTTCAAATGCACATGGAACATTCTCCAGGATTGATCACATATTAGGCCACAAAACAAGTCTCCATAAATTTAAGAAGATTGAAATAATACCGAGCATCTTTTCTGACCACAACGGTATGAAACTAGAAATCAACTATAGGAAGAAAATCAGAAAGGCCACAAATACGTGGAGATTAAACAAAATGCTACTGAACAACAACTGGGTTAATGAAGAAATCAAAGAAGAAATCAAAAAATACCTGGAGACAAATGAAAATGAAAATACGACATGCCAGAATTTATGTGATACAGCAAAAGCGGTTCTAAGAGGGAAGTTTATAGCGATACAGGCCTATCTCAACAAACAAGAAAAATCTCAAATAAACAATCTAACAATGCACCTAAAGGAACTGGAAAAAGAAGAACAAACAAAGCCCCAAATCAGTAGAAGAAGGGAAATAATAAAAATCAGAGCAGAAATAAATGAAATAGAGACCAAAAAAACAATAGAAAAAATTAATAAAACCAAGAGCTGGTTCTTTGAAAAGATCAACAAAATTGACAAACCTTTAGCTAGACTCACCAAGAAAAAAAGAGAGAAGGCACAAATAAGTAAAATCAGAAATGAAAGAGGAGAGGTTACAACAGACACCTCAGAAATACAAAAGATTATAAGAGAATACTATGAAAAGCTATATGCCAACCAATTTGACAATCTGGAAGAAATGGATAAATTCTTAGAATCATACAACCTTCCAAAAGTGGATCAAGAAGAAGTAGAGAATTTGAATAGACCAATCACCAGTGAGGAGATCGAAACAGTAATCAAAAACCTCCCCAAAAATAAAAGTCCAGGACCAGACGGCTTCCCTGGTGAATTCTACCAAACATTCAAAGAAGACTTAGTACCTATCCTTCTCAAACTCTTCCAAAAAATTGAGGAGGGGGGGAAGCTCCCTAACTCATTCTACGAAGCTGACATTACCCTGATACCAAAACCAGACAAGGACAACACAAAAAAAAAGAAAATTACAGGCCAATATCACTGATGAACATCGATGCGAAAATCCTCAACAAAATACTAGCAAATCGCATACAGCAATATGTTAAAAAGATTATACACCATGATCAAGTGGGATTTATTCCAGGTATGCAGGGATGGTTTAACATTCGCAAATCAATCAACGTAATACACCACATTAATAAAATGAAGAACAAAAATCACATGATCATCTCAATAGATGCAGAGAAAGCATTTGACAAGATACAGCATCCATTTATGATAAAAACTCTGAATAAAATGGGTATAGAAGGAAAGTACCTCAACATAATAAAGACCATATATGAGAAACCCACAGCTAATATCATCCTCAATGGTGAAAAACTGAAAGCTATCTTTCTAAGAACAGGAACCAGACAAGGATGCCCACTGTCACCACTCCTATTTAACGTAGTATTGGAAGTCCTAGCCAGAGCAATCAGGCAAGAGAAAGAAATAAAAGGGATCCAAATTGGAAAGGAAGAAGTGAAACTGTCACTATTTGCAGATGACATGATTTTATATATAGAAAACCCTAAAGAATCCACCAGTAAACTTTTAGAAGTAATAAACGAATATGGTAAAGTTGCAGGATACAAAATCAACATACAAAAATCAGTTGCATTTCTGTACACTAACAACGAAGTAGCAGAAAGAGAAATTAAGAATACCATCCCATTTACAATTGCAACAAAAAGAATAAAATACCTAGGAATAAACTTAACCAAAGAAGTGAAAGATCTGTACACCGAAAACTATAAAACATTTCTGAAAGAAATTGAAGAAGACACAAAGAAATGGAAAGATATTCCGTGCTCTTGGATTGGAAGAATTAACATAGTTAAGATGTCCATACTTCCTAAAGCCATCTATAGATTCAATGCAATCCCTATCAAAGTTCCAACAACATTTTTCACAGAAATAGAACAAAGAATCCTAAAATTCATATGGAACAACAAAAGACCCCGAATAGCTAAAGGAATCCTGAGAAAAAAGAACAAAGCTGGAGGTATCACACTCCCTGATTTCAAAATATACTACAAAGCTATAGTAACCAAAACAGCATGGTACTGGCACAAAAACAGACACACAGATCAATGGAATAGAATCGAAAGCCCAGAAATAAACCCACACATCTATGGACAGCTGATCTTTGACAAAAGAGCCAAGAACATACAATGGGGAAAAGAAAGTCTCTTCAACAAATGGTGTTGGGAAAACTGGATAGCCACATGCAAAAAAATGAAAGTAGACCCTTACCTTACACCATACACAAAAATTAACTCCAAATGGATTAAAGACTTGAATGTAAGACCTGAAACTATGAAACTTCTAGAAGAAAACATAGGCAGTACGCTCTCCGACATCGGTCTTAGCAACATCTTTTCAAACACCACATCTGACCGGGCAAGAGAAACAATAGAAAAAATAAACAAATGGGACTACATCAAACTAAAAAGCTTCTGCACAGCAAAGGAAACCATCAACAAAACGAAAAGACAACCTAACAATTGGGAGAAGATATTTGCAAATCATACATCTGATAAGGGCTTAATCTCCAAAATATATAAAGAACTCATGCATCTCAACAACAAAAAAACTACCAACCCAATTAAAAAATGGGCAAAAGACCTGAACAGACATTTCTCCAAAGAAGATATACAGATGGCCAACAGACACATGAAAAGATGTTCAAAATCACTAACTATCAGGGAAATGCAAATCAAAACTACAATGAGATATCACCTCACACCCGTCAGAATGGCTATAATTAACAAGACAGGAAACAACATGTGTTGGAGAGGATGTGGAGAGAAGGGAACTCTCATACACTGCTGGTGGGAGTGCAAACTGGTGCAGCCACTATGGAAAACAGTATGGAGATTCCTCAAAGGACCAAGGATAGAACTACCATATGATCCAGCTATTCCACTGTTGGGTATTTATCCAAAGAACTTGAAAACACCAATTTGCAAAGGTACATGCACCCCTGTGTTCATTGCAGCATTATTCACAATAGCCAAGACTTGGAAGCAACCTAAGTGCCCATCAAGGGACGAATGGATAAAGAAGCTGTGGTATATATACACAATGGAATACTACTCAGCCATAAGAAACGATGAAATCCAGCCATTTGTGACAACATGGATGGACATTGAGGGTATAATGCAAAGTGAAATAAGTCAGAGGGAGAAGGTCAAATAAAGTATGATTTCCTTCATTAAGTAGTAGATAATAACAACAATAAACAAACACATAGGGACAGAGATTGGATTGGTGGTTAGCAGAGGGGAAGGGGGGAGGGAGGAGGGTGAAAGGGATAATTTGGTACGTGTGTGTGGTGATGGGTTGTAATTAGTATTTTGGTGGTGAACATGATGTAATCTATGCAGAAATAGAAGTACAATGATGTACACCTGAAATTTTTACAATGTTATAAACCAATGTTACTGCAATAAACAAAAAATTAAAATAAATAAATAAATAAATAAATAAATAAAATAAAAAAAATAATAAAAAAATAAAAGCTATATTTTGTTTAGCTGGGGCTGCATAAAGTATTTACTCAACCAGCAGTACATTTTATAAGAAACTTTTGACAATTGTTAATTTGGGGCATGAAACTATGGTCTAGGACAGAGATGGGGAAACTATGTTCCATGGGACAAATTTGGTTTGCTACCTGTTTTTCTACATAAAGTTATATTGGAATACAACCACATTCATTTGTTTTTACATATCATCTATAGCTGTTTTTTTGATGCAACAGCAGGGTTAAGTAGTTATAACAGAGACCATATGTATTTGGTATTTTGACCATGTGAAAGATATTTCCTATCTGGCCCTTTATAAGAAAAGCTTGCTGACTTCTGGCCTAGATGGTGGGGAGGGGATATTTAAGCATTCCTTTTATGTTTGACTGTGTTGTTTTGAATCTTTTTGCCATGTGTATGTATTCCTTTTGTAATAAAACTATTAAAACTTTTTACATGATTGAGCTACATACTAAGATGTAGCCTTTTCCCTTAAGGTTGCGTATACTGGTGGGAATAGACAGCTATACAAACAGAAAAATTGCAATATAATGTGGTAAGTGCGTATAAGTATAATAAAGATTTGTCCAAAGTGCTATGAGGACAAAAATGGATGAGGAGTTAATTAATCTGCTTGGAAGAGAGAAGGAATGATTTTATAATGAATTAATATTTGAGCTGGACTTTGTACCAGATTAGGAATTTGCCAGCCCAGGGACCCTTGAGAGAGGGAGAAGATATCTATACCCATTTTTTTCTCCTTACTCTGAGAATTAGGTCCACATTAGCGGTTATTAATATGCTTAACAGATGTGACCAGTCTTTTATTCTTGTTAGTCTCCTCCATCTCCATGCCATTTGAACTCAGTCTAACAGTGTTTAAATATCATGTTTGATTTCCTTTTTCCTTTTGACCATCATGTCTCTGACTAGACCAAAGAATCTGAGCACCCAAAAAGATTAAACACTTGCCTTAAATCTTAACAAACATTTGCTTTCTCATCTCTTCACAATAGAATTTCACTGGCATGGTTTTGACAGAGTTTCCCCTTGATATTTCTTATGTTTCTGCTTCTACACAAGATGGAAATAGGTGATTCTGTCATGTTCTGGGGCATGTGGCCTGAATCAATGTGGCTGTGGGTGCATTATGACAAGTCAGTTGTCATTTTCTATTAATGCAATATTGTTACCATAGGAAATGTGAGGGGGGTATGTGACGGAGAGCGTGACATCATTATTATCTACAGTCAACTTGGTATGCACATATAGATGTGAGGGATTGTGTACCTAAATTAGGTCAGTTCATATCATGATTTTAACCTTAACATCTTTCTCAGAGCTGCTCCCAAAGAAGAAAGTTAACTCTTATAAGACTTATTTAAAAAAGATTTTTTTCCTCTCAAGACTCCTGTCCATCTCGTCTTCCCATTATGGATTTTTTTTTAAAGGTAAGTATATATAAAAAAGTGCCCATATCATCACTACACTGCTTGTAGGATTTTCACAGCACTCAAGTCAAGAGAAGAACATCAGGAACACCCTAGAGGCCCCACTCCCACCTGCTTGTGTTCAGTTACCTCCCCTAAGATCACCTCTGTTTCGACTTCAAATAGCATAGATTGATTTTACTTGATTTTATACTTTACATAAAATTTATATAAATGCAATTCAATTCTGTGTCCTTTTTGATATTTGGATTTTTTTTTCAATATTATGTTTTTGAATTTCTTCCATATTGTATTTATTTGTGAATTATATGAGATGTATAATTTGAGATTAATATGAATAGTTTTTTATAAACATTCTCTTATGTGTCTTTTGGTGATCCTATAGACCTATCTCCAATTCTGAGGACAATTATGTTACGATTTAGTGGATACTGCCAAATATTTTTCCAAGGTAATTGTACCAATTTATACTCCCATCAGCAGTGAATGAGAGTTTTGGTTACCATACACACACCCAAGCTTGATATTTTCCATCTTTTTCATTTTATCTATCCTTTGATCATGCAGTATTATCACACAGTGGTTTTAATAAGTATTTCCCCTGATGACTACTAAGGCCAGTTGTTCATTTGGATATCCTCTTTTGGGAATTGTTTGTTCAAATCTTTTGAATGTTATTCTGTTATCTTTCTCCTACCAATTTTTGGACGTTTTTGTTTTTTGTTATATTTGTTGTATATCTAATGTGGCTGAATCGTTTATCACATATGGTGTGTATTCCTATTGTGTGGTTTGAATTTTAATTATCTTAATAGTGTCTTTTAATGCACAGAAGTTCTTGATTGTAATCTATTCCTATATGGTTATTGCTCTTCAGAATTTTTGAGGGACTGATTTAAGAAAACCAGTCTACATCAAAGTCATCATTAAGGTTTTCCTATATTTTCTTGTAAAATATTTATTACTTTATCTTCCACATTTCAATGTGTAATTCATCTTGAATTGAATATGTGTATAGTATGACATAAAAGTGAAGATGCATACATACATGACTTTTCTCTATGGCTATACAGTTGACACAGGATTATTCCTTGATAAGAACATTGTTTCCCCACTGCTTTGCTGAGTTACTTTGTCACAAATTTGTTGACTATATTTGTTGGTGTCTTTCCAGACTCTCCATTCTGATCCATTAGTTAGTTTTTCCTTGTATTAATATCATGTTAATTATATGGTTTTGTCATAGGTTTTTATATCCACCATCTTCATATGTTTGGCAGTCTTGTGTTGTATGCTAGACGGCATAGAAAAGAATCACAGAGAATATAAACGACAGTGTTTTCCAAAAGAGAGGATTTCTCTTTTTCCTTGTTAGATTCATAGGCTGGGGAGCGGACCATCTCAATCCTATCAGGGACTGATCTGGGTTTTGTCTGGGTTTCAGCTATGGCAAGACTCAGTCTTTTTTGGTTAACCTCTGCTACCATGGTGTGGTTCTCCATGGTTTTCAGTTGAAATTCTTGTGTATCTGGTGTCTTCAGCCGTGGAAAACTGCTAGAAATTCAGTTTTCTTCACAGATGTTTAACTTAGCTTTGATCTCCCACTCCATGCAATACTCTCCTCCTTGTTTTTTTTGTGGAAAATGGCTATGGTTTGATGTCCACCAAACCTCCACCCTTGTCACTCTAGCAGTGCAAAAAAAGCCAAAATAGGGGCTGGCCTGGTGGCATAGTAGTTAAGTTCACGTGCTGTGCTTCGGCGGCCCGGGGTTCGCAGGTTCAGATCCCAGGTGCAGACCTACACACCGCTTATCAAGCCATGCTGTGGCAGGCGTCCCACATAAAAAGTAGAGGAAGATAGGCATGGATGTTAGCTCAGGGCCAATCTTCCTCAGCAAAAAAAGGAGGATTGGCAACAGATGTTAACTCAGGGCTAATCTTCCTTACCCCCCCAAAAAAGAAATTCCAAAATAGCTGCTAATTTGTCTGCCAGCTAAGGAGCTGTAGCTTTCTGCCTACAGTCCAGACTTATCCTCAGACTCTTAGCTTTGCCCAATATTGGGATATGCCCCCAGGTCACATGTGATTTAGATCCTCAGTATCAATTCACCATTCCTTCTAGGACTTCAATCAGTCTCCTGCAATAGGCCCCTGCCCCTCCTGGTGGGTTTTGTTTATTAAGCACAGTAAGACTGCAAGTTTGCCTATTTGTGTTCCTGTACATCCTCAGAGTTCAGCAAATGTGGGGCAAACGGAACATACACCTCTCTTAGAATGGAGGCAAGGAGAAGAGTTAGAAGGCTAATCTAGGCAAGAAGTTATGGTGGCCAGAATTAGCAGGTTACTTATAAAGATGGGTGGGTGTAGATTAAAGTGGAAAGATTTGTATAACCAGTAACCACGGGGAATCTAGGAAGGAAGTTGGGAAAAGGAAGAGTCAAGGAAGGCAATGTTCATGCTTCCAGCTATGGCAATTGAGTGGCTAATGGAAATATGTATTGTGATGGGGGACAAGTTAGGGGTGCAGGATTTGGGGTTGCCAGTAAGAGGGAAGAAAGGCTGACCTACTCTGCTGTCTCTGCCTTGGTTTTGTACTTTGCAAGGCAGAAGAAGCCCCAGTACCACGGATGGTAACTCTGTGTGTGTGTGTGTGTGTGTGTGTGTACGTGTGTACGTGTGTGCTTGTGTATGTGCATGTGCACACATGACTTCATCTTAGCTATATACTTGCACAAGAGTGCAGTCTCTTCTGGTCTCTATCCTCACTGTGAGATTTTAAATCAATGATGACCATACAGAAGCTTCTGGTATGAGGGATCATCTGTTGTTTGATTGAGTCCCGTGTGCTGAATAAAAATACCATGTGGTTGCCTACAAAGTCTATCCTGGGCACTAAATACAAATCACATGTGGTTTCCTACAAGTCCATTCTGAACAAAATTAAGGACCTGTGCTGTAACCTTTCCCTGAGGGAGAAGGTGAGGCTCAGAGACTCAGGCAGTATTGTCATGAGCAAAACCATCACCAAAGTTGGCGACCCCACTGTGGGACACTGTAAACTCATCACCTTCTCATGGTAGCACAGAGATGAGCTGCCACTCCTGATTCCTTGTATCATCTGGCCATCTCTTTGAAGCCTCCCAAATGAGGTGTCCATTATTAATTCATATGATTGAGGAAAGTGTATGAATCTAGGCAACTGTAAACCTTAAATGAGTTAAGTTAAGAGAATTGAATTTGCAAATTCAATTCAACCTAAGCTCTAGCTAAGATTGCTCAGCTGGTTATATCCTCTGAGTCGGCTACTAATGTAATCATTTCTGTTGCTTATCTACCCTTTCTTGAAATATCCTAATATGACTCACTTCTCTTGACTGTGTGATGCACATGTTAATTCCATAGCAAAGAAGTTTTTAATGTTAAAAAAATAAAATTTGGGAATCATTAAGTGTCTTCTGCCCCACCCCAATAAACTATCAATTAATCCCTTATACCAGCAAATTCCCTAGTGATCTTATGAAGTGAGGGGTTCATTTATTCAAATTCTAATGAATGAGAAATGAAGGCTGCCCCTTCCTTGCTGATTTTCTTCTCTCACATCTTGCTTCCTTCAAAGTTATCCTTCATTTAAGCATCTCAGGAGAGAACCTAAGATTGGAGTTGGGTTTTAATGTGGGAGACAAAGAGAGTACAAAAGAGTATAGAGAAAATGTGACTTATTGTTAGTGATTTGACCAATGCTTCACAGTAATGACTTTTAATGCTCCATTCCCATTGGAAGTTATGAATATGGCTAATGGAAAAACCTAATTAAGAAACCAGCTTAACTGACTCTGTAAAAAGCACAACTTTTGATTGAATTGGTGGGTTTCTATTATTAGTAATAATCAACTACTAAAAGTATTAGGGTTATTTAGGTAATGGCAGGGACTTTCTTTCACTGATGGATTGTAACAGAATCCAAGGAGGTATTATTTTCTATTTCAGAATGTAAGGTGAGGTTGTTCCAAGAGTTGGCACTTCTGTATCCCCAGGGTCTCTGTCCAGTGAATCCTTTGCCATTCTAGCATGAGTAGTTGGCTTCCAGTTCAAGTGCAATTCTTCTGTAAGCAGACTGCTATTTTACACTGACTTGGTGTTACAGACTTCCTCGTGCCACTGACTTTAGACCTTCGCTGAAAGCATCTCCATGAAATCGGTAATTCATTAAGTGCCAAGGGCTAGCTAAGTTCATTCCTACCACATCGGCTGCTGTGTGATACATAATCATTGTCTCCCAATCTCCTTGTCTCTCTCACTTGATTAAAAAGTGAATCTGTTCTCTTCTATTTGGAAAGGCTTGCTTCCACCAATTTGATCTGGACTGTGCGTTTTGGGTTCCTCACAATCTACGAGAAGGTAACATGGAGACCAAACTTTAAAGAAGACAACTGGCTTCCTTGAGAAGAACATTCCTTTTGTGAAAAGTGATTGTAGACATCAGTAAAATTATATGAGGGAGAGTAAAATACCTCATTACGGCAGAGTCAGGCTTATCCTCTTTATGAGCTCCATTTAATTAATTATTAAAGACTAAGGCATTTAGAGAAAGTTTTAACAGCATTCTATTAAGGTCAAAGTGGCTAAGAGTCAAGTTTAAATGGTTTTAGCCATGGTGTTGTTTCAAGAACCCTCTCTGCCATTTGGGGAGGTAAACTGAGATAGGAGGTGAAGAGGTCTGCACTAAGAATCAGGAGACTAGCTTCATATTCCTCCTCTGCTATTAACTGGCTCTGTGACCTCAAATATGGCACTTACTTCCTGTAAATAAGGAGATAAAAACACCCATTTCCCAAGTTGGTTGTGAGTAATCCGTAAGCTATGAGAGCAGCTAGCACAGTGAGGGCCTGGTTCACTGTTCATGTCTAATGAATGTTTGGTTCAATATCTGTGTCCATCTTTCCTAAGAGAGTTAGTTCAGGAAGTTTCTCTGAACCAGGAAGTTTCATGAGATGCCGGTGGTCATGATTTGTGAGCACTGGTCCAGAATACTCTTTTTAGGCTGAGGGAAGATCATCAGACCTGATCTAAAAGATTAGAGGTTTAGTTCTGATTTGTCTTTCATTAGTTGTGTGACTTTTGGGTAAGTCACATAACCTTTCTTGAGTATTTAATAGCCTCATCTGGGTTATAAGCATAATACTTAATACAGTCAATACATAATACAGTCCAGGGTAGCATGGGCTCTGAGTGACACTGCCTGAGTTGGAATCTCAGCTCTACTGCTTACTAAATGGTAACCTTGGGCAAGTTATTGATACTTCTCTGTGGGTGTTTCATCTATAAAATAAGCATAAAGATAATAGCCACCTCATAAGATTTCCAAGAGGCTGATATGAATCAACACACGGGAAATGCTCTAGCAGAGTGTCTGTCACGTGATACATGCTCAATAAATGTTAATAGGAATGATTTTTATTTCTTCCTAGTCCTCGCTTGAATGAAACCACCAATCATGGAAACTAGATTGCTGAGTGCACTGTTAATATAGTGTTAATGCCACGACAGTTGTCTGAAGGAAAAGAAAACCTGTCTAACGTTCCCAGTTGTATTTTACCTGAATTTTTTCTCTTTTTTTTCTTTCCCCTAATTTCTCTTTGTGGCAGAGTGGCAGCAACAACAGCAATAATAACAACTACAGTCCGGGGCCAAACTGCCAGAAACTAGGATGAAAGAGACCACCCCTCCTCCCCAGTCCTCCACTGTGCCGGTGGGTTTTCTTTGGCAGGAATGCTTCACATATTTCCTCAGGAGCCACATAGCTGTGAGCGCAACAGGTTTTCTGGAACCAGAGGCAGAAGGTTCCTGCTTCTGTATGACAGGCTCCTGTTCTCAGCCAGGGTATATCAAGCATTGCTTCACCCAAGTGGAAGCGCATGGCCTTTCTCTTCCTGTTTCAGCAGCTCCCACTGCCAGCCTCAGACCCAGTCAAAACAAGTGGGGCTGCTGCATGGAGTAAGTCTCTCTGAGCCTCCTGAGGGAGCTCAAAGTGCTTCTCAGAGAACAGAGCTTTGGCCTGGACTTGGCTTCGCTGTGATCCTGTTTCCTGGCAAACTATGGTGTTGGATGAAACAAGAAGATGCTACCTGCACAGTGTAGTCCAGTCACAAAGGCCAAAGGATGAGGGGAAGTGGCCATTGTTCCTTCCGGTGTATCACTCCAGGGTCTGTCTCCAGAATCCTTGTTAGAGTTATTGGTATCCTGGCTTTGTACGTGCACCTTGGTATTTGATTACCAGCATTGGTTTGGAAGTTAGTGGTTCTGCCACTCTCTAGCTGTGTGACTTTGGGCCTTCAGTTAATCTCTCTGAGCCTCAAATTTCTCACCTGAATGAAGCGGGTAGTCATGCTTATCCTACCTGCTTGGTCAAATAAAATCTCAGCTTTGTAAATTTGAAACCTTAGGGTCCCAGAGCTGAGTAGGGAGCTCACGTGTTATCTAACGCAGGCTTTGTCTGCTGCAGGCATTCATCCTCTCACCGGCATCCTGGACAAATGAGCTTCCAACTTCAGACTGAGTTCTGAGTGGCTGGGGGGCTGCCCTCCTCAGGAGCTCGATTGTTAGAAAGTTCTTCCTTGTGCTGAGCTGAGATCTCATCCCTCTAGTAATATTTACCTGTTGGTTTCTGTTTCACCTCTGGACCCAACAATACATTTAATCTCTAAGGTGTTCTGTATATTGAAGACTATTGTAAAGAATACCATGACAGTTTTTTTAACTGGTTATCAAGTCATCTTCTCTGCTCCTTTGCCTGCTCTGCCTTTGGAATTCTGATCTGGATTGACTGCATGGAACAGGACATAGTGCTAGGTGTTTCTGAACGTTCTCAAGGGTCCTTGTGGCATTGGTTATAAAATTTTCCCTGATGATCCCTGGATGCAGGTATAACTATTATTAATGGCAGGTGTCACCACACATAGTGGGTATGTACAAATTCTAGATCCATAATTGGAAAAACTGTTGCTTAACATGCTTCAAATCATTTTATTTAACTTGTAAGTGATTTCCCCCACTATCACCTTGAATTAGTTTTTATCCTGAATAATAATAGGGATACATCAAATTTCATTAAGAAAAAGAGACCTAGAAAAAAATCTAAAGAATTAAATGAAAGTCATTTGTAACCCATCTATTTGTAAAAAAAATAAAATTATAGTTTTATACCTTATACTTTGATTGTTTCCACGTACATGATTATGTGTTTATGTTTAATTGTTGAAATTATGCAACACAGGTGGTTCTGTGGTTCTGCATTTTGCTCTCTTACAGAACATTAGACTGTTTTTTTCCCATGCCATTACCAGTTATTTATAAGTATTATTATAATTTATAAGTATATAATCAGAATATATTGTGGAATGAATACACTATAATTTACTTAATGAACCCCCATTGTAATCCCTCATTTGTAGCCAGTGTTCAGGAGCTTCAGGGCTATTTATTCTCTTTAAGAAATGGAAATACAGGAGGCCACGCCTCTAGATTCCCATTGTAGGATTTTCTTTTCCAAGTGTTGGGGTAATCCGCTCACCCCTTACTTCTTTTACTAAGTGAGCAGAGTTGACAGGATGTGAAGATCAGATCCTATCAGAGCTGAAAAGCCGAGAAAACAGGCTGATTTGTGTGTGTGTGTGTGTGTGTGTGTATCTGCACTTTACAAATTCGTATTTAAAATATTTTTCTGGTGATTTCTGTGATCAATAAGAGGTTTGGGTTATTTCATTTACTGATACAAACCGAGCCCACCTGGGGCTTGAGCTGCCTCCTTCCTCTCATATCAGGATTTTCCTCGATCAAGGAAATTCAAAAGTCAGGAAATCATTGTCTTTCAGTGTCAGGAAGAAAACTTTAATACACTTGAACCCAGAGCTGGGAAATCAAAGAATCCCAGCTGTGGCTTCTGTTAATGTAATTTGGGGCTGCCTTGTTTGTTAGAGCATAGCTTTGGCAGCAGGAAGGCTCAGCTCTCGTATAATCAGATCAGTCATCTGGGGTAATTGTTCAGGGGACCATCCACACTCTCCTGCAGACTTACAGACCCAATGACCAAAATAGAGGAAAGGGAACCTACATTTTTTACAAACTCCCCAAGTGAATTTTGTCAGGTAAATTTAAGAAATGGACCCATACACAATAGAAGATTTCTAGGCCATCAGCTTAGCCTGAAAGACATTGCTTTACCTTGTCCTCACACCTGTATTTCCAAGGAATGTTAGCATCTGAGATATTGGACTTTACTTAAAGAACTGTTTCATCTTTGATAA
Organism: Ceratotherium simum simum; assembly: GCF_057802395.1. Lineage (NCBI taxonomy): Eukaryota > Metazoa > Chordata > Mammalia > Perissodactyla > Rhinocerotidae > Ceratotherium > Ceratotherium simum. The sequence goes on along the minus strand of NC_141905.1, from coordinate 67,458,610 downwards.
TTATCAAAATCACGTGATTGGAAAGAAGCAGTTTCATAAGCCTGTAGCAAGGCTGACGGAAGGGATTTTTCTAATACAGAAATGATCATATTTGAAAGAAGCATCCCACATCTCCCCAAAGGCACTGCTACTAATAGAGAACCAGCTGCACGCCTCCGTCACAGGCCAATACCACTCCTGTGGAATGGATAAAAACTGTGTTATTACCTATGGGGACTGGCTGATTTGAGGCAGTAGCATATGGTTGACTGTTAAAACAAATCAAAATAAAACCAAACAGAATCTTCTCATTGCATAGCCCCAGGAGAATTCTCAAAAACTAATACAAAAGGCTAAGCCCAGACACAGCCTTACTCCCTCTGTGCTTCATCTCCAGCCAAGAGAAACATTAGCCTTATTGGGCCTAGTGTGCTAGAATGCTTCCAACACACTGTCCAGACTTTCCTTGTGTCACAGGCTTCTGTTTGTGAAGACGAGAAACTACTAATTGTGTATTTTCATGTGCCTATTGGAAAGGATGAAAAGTCATTCACCAAGATGACTCCCTGGGCCCAGTAGTGAGGGTGCCCATATGTGGTGGGTAGGTCCTCATGGTGATAGGCTGCCATAAAGAGGAGCAAAAGGTCTATGTTCTTCCCTTTCCCATAGTATAATTTCAACAACCAGGGAAACTAGATCTTTAAACCTCTATTGTCCTAAAGTCTAACAGAGACAAACATGATAGATAAGAATTATCTTATGAAAAAGCAAGCAAGGGAGAAGGTATGAGGAGGAGGAGTGGGGGAGAGATAGGGCCGGTCTTCTCTACTCTTCACATTAAAAATTGAGAAGTAGAATAAGCTTAAAAATAAGAATAGCTTAATAAGAATAACTTTTCTTTGTTGGGCCACTAGCAAGAGGCATTCCCCAAGTGTGAAGCTGTTGGATTTCATGGGTGAGAGTTGTAGGTACCCGGCTCCTAGCAGAGCAGGAGCCACAGTAAAGTGAGGACATCCCTCCACGGAATTGGTGTCCCCTACAAAAGATGCAAATGGACCTCAGGGCCATTTGCCCGTTGCATATGTTTTCTGGAGCATTAAGGAACTGAGAAGGAAATTTCTTAGTCATATACCCAGTTCTTCCATGGAAAAGGAGAGAAGTGGAAATGGCCCCTGTAAGTTAGCTCTGATCATGCTGGGTCCATGAAACCCTTCACAAAAGCAGCTCATCACTCCCAGAGTCTGGGTGTCAGTCAAGCCCAGAGGGTTATAGACCCTTTCAGCAAAGGGGGTAAATACTGAGGAGATGGCCAGCTTGGTGCCCTGGAGCTGGGTCTGAGGGAACAGGTACATGTTCTAAGTAAGAGCAAAGCCATGGGTCACAACCAGCACAGGCACAGGGCAGACAAAACAGGCCCAGACAGAAGAACAAGAGCCAAAGGGATGAAAATTCCAGAGGCAGAGCAAAGGAAGTGGTCCTAAGTCTCACACAGAGCAACTGTCAGAAGTCAAAAGGGGAGGCCTAGCAAGCAGGGTGGGGCCAGCAATGAGAGGTCTCTCAACCTGAGTAGCCACTTGTTTCATCCCAGGAGCCTTTGTTTATCTCATACGGGAAGGATACCATTTGGGCCTTGTGTGTGGCATTAAATAAAAGAATCCATGAGGGACGATGTCTGATGGGAGCACTTGTCTTCCTCTCCTAAAGGAAGTACAGCTTGGGATTCTCCCTGCTGGATACCTCCCAGATGGTGGCAGAGCAAAGACTCCTGTCTCCCTGGAGTCCCAGCACTTAGCTTCTTCATGTCTGTGACCCCAGCATCCCTGTGCCTCTCACACGCGGGAGCTTTCGGTACAGTTCTGCTCAGTGGATGCTGGTTCTCTCTCTCTGCCCCTCTGAGAAGTCCTCAGAAACTCAAGTCCTCAGAACTCAAAGGGCACAGCCATCAGAATGCTCTCAGCAGAGAGACCAGACCAACCTCCAAACAGCACTTACACATTGCTACATTTTTTTTTTTTTTAATATGCTTTGGGAGAAAAGGGAAGCAAGTTAACATCTCAGAGTCCTGATATACTCTATACTCTTCCTTTCCTTCCCTTCCCTTCCTTCCCCCATATTTTTTTTTGGCGGGGGTCAGACTCTAAAAATGGCAACATAATGACAACTAAAATACTCATTTCATATTCTCTTGCAGACTTTTCATTCATTTTTTTTCTTTTGTGATTGTTGAGTATGATCCAAAAATAAAACCACTACACCAGTTGAATGCCCACTCAGGGCTGAAAATTTGCATGAGGAAAGCTGTATAATTCTGGTGAGTGATGGTAAAACAGTCAGCGCCCCAACGTGGTTAAGTTCCAGGTGATTATTCATGATGGCCTAAACGTCATGATATTGTATGTCTGATCAATAAAAACAATAGAAAAGCTGTGCTTCCTCTTAATCGTCTCTCTTTGCCCACAGTGCTATCTCCCCCACTGTCAGACAAGCTGGATTCAAGGGCTGGTGGCTGTGCATGCTGGAGAATTTGCTATTGATGAGGCCTCTGTGCAGAAGTTTTGCAGATAGAAGAACACCTTCTCATCCTGCCCCAACTTGAAGACAGAACTCTGGCCTCAATCTGCCTGGCTTAAATGATTGTAAACCTTGTTTTCTTTTGTTTTTGTTCCACTTTTTTTGCTGATTATAGAAGAAATAGATACTTGATATTATAAATATCAAGCAATGTAAATTATAAAATCTAAGGTGACAATCACCCATTATTAAGCCGCCACCTATAGGTAACCACCATTAACTAGTATATATTCTTCTTTTGATGCTTTCAGGATCATATAGAATGATCGTGTATGTATTTATAAAATAATATTTAAACACACATACACACATACACACATAAATCAGTTCATACAATGCATATTATGAAACTTGCCTTTTTTCCCTGACAATAGATTTGAGACATTTTTTTCTATCAATCCATGTAGATCTACTTCATCCTTTTTTTTTTTTTAAGTCATAGATTTTATTTTTTAGAGAAGTTTTAGAGTCACGGAAAAATTGAGTGGAAAGAGCAGAGAGTATCCACATAATCAGTCTGCTCCTCACACACACAGCCTCCCCGACATTCAACATCCCTCAATGTAGTGATGCATTTGTTACAATCCATGAAGCAACACTGACACATCGTTATTGACCATAGTCTACCTTAGGGATCACTCATTGTGTTGTATATTCTATGGGTTTTGATAAATGTACAGTGACATGTACTCACTACTATAGCATCATACAGAGTTGTTTCTCTGCTCTAAAGATCCTCTGTGCTCCACTTATTTATCTCATCTTCCCCTGAACTCCTGAAAACCACTGATCTTTTTATTGTCTTCATAATTTTGCCCTTTGCAGAATGTCATATATTTAGAATCATATAGTGTGTATCCTTTTCAGATTGGCATCTTGCGTTTTGAAATATGCATTTAAGGATCTTCCATTCCTTAATGTGGCTTGATAGCTCATTTATTTTTAGAGCTGAATAATATTCCATTGTATGGATGTATCAGTTTGTGTGTCCATTCACCTATGAAGAACTTCCCCATTGCTTCCAAGTTTTGGTAATTATGAATAAGGCTGCTGTAAACATTCAGGTGCATGTTTTGTGTGTACCTAAGTTTTCAACTAATTTGGGTAGACAGGAATGTGATTGTTGAATTGTATGATAAGAATATGTTTAGTTTTGTGGAAAAAAAAAAAAAACTCCCAAACTATCTTTCAAAGTAGATTGAGACTTTCATGGATCATTTCTTTGGTGTTGCATCTAAAAAGTCATTGTCAAATTCACTCATTTAGATTTTTCTCCTGTTATCTTCTAGGAATTTTATAGTTTTGTGTTTTACATTTAGGTTTATGATCCATTTTGAGTTAATTTTTGGGAAAGGTGTAAGGTCTGTGTCTAGATTCATTATTTTGCATGTAAATGTTGAGTTGTTCCAGCACCACTTGTTGAAAAGACTACCCTTTCTCCACCGAATTGCCTTTGCTTCTTTGTCAAAGATCAGTTGACTATATTTCTGTGGGTCTATTTCTGGATTCTCTATTCTTTTCCTTTGATCTATTTGTTTATTCATTTGTCAATAATACACTATCTTGATTATAATAGCTTTATAGTAAGTCTTGAAGTCAAGTAGTGTCAATCTTCCAACTTTGTTCTCCTCCTTCAATATTGTGTCAGCTATTCTGGGTCTCTTGCCTTTCCATATCAACTTTAGAATCAATATGTTGATATCCACAACATAACTTGCTGGAATTTTGACTGGGATTGCATTGAAGCCATAGATCAAGTTGGGAAGAACTGACATCTTAACACAATTGAGTCTTCCTATCCATGAACATGGAATAACTCTCAATTTATTTAGGTTTTCTTTGATTTCTTTCAACAGAGTTTTGTAATTATCCTCATATAGCTCTTATACATGTTTTGTTAGATTTATACCTAAGTATTTCATTTTTTTGATGCTAATGTTACCTTTTCCTGTTTAATGGCTACAAAATAGTCTATTATGTGGATGTATTTAGCAACACTCATTAATTCTTAAGTGCATGTTTAATTTGGATGACTTTGAAGGGTGAACAAACAAAAGCATACCTTTGGTGATCCACCAAAGCAGAGATGGTGATATTTTACTTGGTCAAGCTGGAGACCCAGAAAATGAAGGAAACTAGTCTATATTTATCACCCAGGATGACAGTTATCAAATACGCCGGCATAAATAGCAGCAAATTAAATTGCACAAATAGGGTGAGCCTACTAAAAAAAAAATACCTAAAAACAACTTAGCCAGATAGATAGATAGATAGATAGATAGATAGATAGATAGATAGATAGATAGGTAGATGTATTTTTTTCGTGTGTGTTTCCAAGAACCACTTATTCAAAATACCATAGTAAAACCTTAACATTCCTCTAGTTCTCAGGTTTTATTTGTAACCAATCCAGAGAAGCTTAAAGTGATGTTTCACAATAGTAGTCTAAATTTTGATTCATTAGAGATTATTTTTGGATGCCTTTGATTTATACTTGCTCATATCTCTAAAGTACTCTATGAGATTAGACTTTAAATGATGCTACTCCTTGAACATTTAGGAAGAGGTTTATTTTCTGTCTGGTGTCCCCTTTAAAAGTCTGGAAACCTGCTCTTTAAGATTCAGGCAGTTGTCTCTATGATATCCTGAAGCCTCTTCCATCCCACCTACTCAGGAAATGTGAGCCCTGGATTGTAGCTGATTTGAAGTTTAAACAGATTGTAACTCAAGTGTGACGGCAACTCAACTGTTTGTTCACCAGGCTGTTAAGCTTGTCCCAAAGCAGCCTACAGAGCAAACTTTTATTTAATTATTCAAGCACAAGAAATGAAAATATATAGCTGCCCTGCTTATCTGAAGCTTTTTGCCTGGACCTTGCCATTAATTAGCATTTAACTCAGAAGTAAACTAGGTGAGATGGCCGCATAAAGATTGAAGACCACAATAAAATTATAATACACAAGATCTCAAGAGGATGATTTGAGGATAAAAATGTAGCATGAAAGAAATGTCTTTCCTCACTTTTATATAAATAGTTTAAAAAATATTTGGAGAAAATGGTCATTAAGCTAAAACTACAAAATAAATCCAGATGAGCAGATTCTATTTCTTTGACTCACTACTTTATCTTTTTCTTCAAGTTTTATGTACAGGACCAGCAATTAGTACAAGTCTAGCAGTGACAGTACTGGCTTCCGACAATTATCAGTCATTCTCATCAGATTTATTCAGAGTGAGAAATTTTGACAGGAGGTTTAAAAGGAATTGAAGCTGTGATCAACAATCTTGAGCAAAATTTTGGTGTTGGTGTTCATCAGTAATTAGTGAGTTTCCAGTTCCTTGGGAGACAAGTAATAGAATTCCCACAAGGATCCTGTAGGAGGCACTTTGATACATTTTTTAGCAATAGCACTAGCACTTTTGCCTTTGTGGAGATGGATGGATTTGAAAGGAAAATGTGTTTGGCTATTTTCAAGGCTCTACTGTAGTTTTTAATTACAATGATAGTTAAAGGTGTAGATGTTAAGAATTAAATAATATGTATAGTCTGTAAAGAGACAGATGTCAGGCAGATAAGGCTCATGAGTATGTTGGCAGGATCAGGAGGTGGTAGACTGAAAAGTGGTCACCAGCCCTAAAGGGGGCAGCAGATGTCCCTCCCCAGCAAAGTGTTACAATATGCCAAAGAGAGCTGAGAGGAAGAGCTGAAAAACTTGAAGTTTGTTTTTAAATCTCACTCTGGGCTTGAGCAAGTGATTTGCTTTGGCCAATAGAATGTTAAGAGGTATTATTCATGCAGAAGCTAGAATAACTGCTTGCATGCATCTGTCTCCTCTTTTGGAATCCTACTACCATGAGTACAAGCCTAGGCTAACCTGCCTAGGGTGAAAGACGGCAAGAAGAGGGAAACGAGCCCTAGAAAACCAGCCTAGAGCCAGCCAACTTCCAAACATGAGGGAGACCAACCAAGATCAGCAGAAACACTTACACAGCTGTAGCTGACTGCAGACACATGGTGAGCCCAGCTGAGCCTGGTCTAGATCAGCAGAATTGCTCAAACACCCCATAGACTCCTGAGAAATGATTAATGTTGATTGTTGTATAACATTGAAGTGTTATGGTCGTCGGTTAGACAGCTTTAATGTGGCAATAGGTAACTGGTACACCAGTCCATGGAATGTGGTCAATAAATGTTAGCTATATAAACTCATATTTTATTGACTTTAGTTGCTTTGATGATGATGATGCCTTCTTGATTTTTCCATAAGCTGTCTATAGAAGGTTTTCACCTAATAGCACTATAACTGCCACCTGACTGACAGTGACTGTTATATTCCATCAATTCTCAGATGCACCCTGAATTTCAAAGAGTTAAAATGGAAAAATCCTGCTTATTGTAGAAAATTTCACCAAGACATCTAAGGATAGTGGTGACCTGTGAGCGTAGCTGAAGCCCAGTTCCTTGGAGCCAGAGTGTGCTGCAGAAATGAAGGTTGTCGGCATGATACAATACAGAATCGGAATTTCAGGTTCGTAGAGAACAGCAGGACCTGGAGAGTGTGTGGCAAAGAGTCGGCTCCATTTAAGCAGGTCGGTGCTGTCCTCTTTGACCTCCTAGGTGACCAGAGGAGGAGCAGTTTGGGTGACCCATCGGGGTTCTCCAAGTTGCCTAAACATCCTAAGGACAAAGGCTTCAGAAACAAACTTTCCTTCACACTTGTAGATTGAAGGGATAAAATATGGCCCCTAGAATCTCCTTATGCTGAATTAGGGCAGTGTTTAATTAAGCTGCCCATAAATAGTCTTTAGACAGCCAGGGAGAGTTTAAATTCTAAATTAAAGGCACTCATTGTATGTTTTGCTTTTTATTGTTACTAAGGGTTTTTACGCTACCCAGAGACTAATATTTTATTTAGTTATCTCAACGTTTCATAGTTTTTAATAGAAAGAGGGAAATAGGGTTAATGTTGGGCATTTATACTGTTTTTGTGTGTGTGTGAGGAAGATCAGCCCTGAGCTAACATCCATGCCAACCCTCCTCTTTTTGCTGAGGAAGATTGGCCCTGAGCTAACATGCATGCCCTTCTTCCTCCACTTTACATGGGACGCCGCCACAGCATGGCCCAGCAAGCAGTGCGTTGGTGCACACCTGGGATCCGAACCCGGGCCTCCAGCAGCGGAGCACGCATGCTTAACCATTATGCCATGGGGGCCGGCCCCGCATTTATACTTTTAATAGACATTTACAAACACTGCAAGAAAATCAAAACTGTCATTTCATTGTTATACATCATTTTGGACCAAAAACATTCCCCAGGTTGAGTCCCACCCCTGGTTCCAAATAATCTTCATCTGTTGAAAAAAAAATCATATTCTCATTCAAAAAAACAAGCTTCTCTAAAACACCTTCTATAGACTCTGAGGGTCACTGCAAAAATGGGTGTCTCCAAGCTGTTTGAAACAAGAATGGCGCTACAGGGATCCTGATTGCCCCTTCCATGGCAAAAGCCCTGAAGGGGGCAGTTCTCAGTCAAGAGGAAGTAGTATACTGTAGCTGAGTGCTGAGCTGATGCTGAACCCTCTTTCTGCCAAGGGATTCCTGTTACTCCCTTGTGTTCTGTCTAAGAAAGTGCCTTTGGCATTATTAATTATCTGGCTTGAGAATCAAGCTACTGAATTATCCCCCTTGTCTGAAATACAGCTTTGGTTTCCTGCCCTGACACCTTGTGGTTCCCTGGGAGGGCAAGGGTACTACCGGGTGGGGTGGAGAGAGCATGGTTTTGGGGCTAAAAAGACCTTGACCCAAATTCTGGCTCCATCATATGCCAGCTGTATGACCTTGGCTAAATTCTCTGGTTCTGAACCTCAATTTCTTCCTTACTTAAAAGGTATGGTAGTGGTTAATAATACTGCCTTTTAGGGTATGGTGAAAGTTAGAAACCATAAGATACAGCCAGCACCTGTACATGGAGAGGTTAATTCCCTCTCTACCACCTTTTCTTTTTTCTTTTCTTTTCTTTTCTTTTCTTTTCTTTTCTTTTCTTTTCTTTTCTTTTCTTTTCTTTTCTCTTTTCTTTTTTTTAATCCTGAGCTTCTCTCTCTGGGCCTAGCTGCACCTGCTACACCTTGATGCCAACCATCTGCCTAAATGTCCAGGTCTGATCACTCTCAAATGGCACAAGTCCATGTTCTTCCCATTTGGTGGGACATTCTCCTTTCTAATGGATTTGTCTCAAGTGACCCCCAGCCTACATTACCACTGCTCATCCTACTGTTCAACACAATTTCTCTGCTTGTGAGTGTTTGTGTTGCTGACCCTCCCAGTGGGCATGCTGTGAGCTGTTTCCCTTCCCAGGGGAGTCATGAGACCCACTGCCTACTCCTTTTCAGCCCTGGACTCAGCAGCAACCAGGTAAGGAAGACTGTGGATGAATCAGTGCAGCCCATCACTATCCTTGGGAACCTCGTTCAAAGAGAATTTGACATGGAAGTTCGGTCACCTGTGTCACCTTTATATAACAAAAAGAAAAGGATGACATTGCTGGGATTAGGGTCATTTGGGTCCACTGAGGTCACTGTAAACATTGACATCAAAGTCTCTAGAAAGTTCATGTGTCAAAACAGAATAAGAGGGAACATTTATTGAGCACTTTCTATGTGTCAGGCTCTCTTCTAAGGGCTACACGTATCATTTCATTTAATACTCACAACAGACCTATCACGTGAGTGGTATAATAGCTCCATTTTACATATGTGGAAACTGAGGTTTAGAGAAACTAAGTGACTCACAGAAGATTGTATAGTTACTGAGTGGCAGAGCCAGTATTTTACCTCAGGCAGTGTGACTCCACAACTCTTTCTGCTTTCCTCCAATTGAAGCCATCCTCAGGTGGGCATTGGCCATCTTCAGATTTAAACAGACTCCCAGATGAACTGGATGTGTTGGAGAAGTTCTGAGGAGCTGGGAGGAAAGAGATATCCATGGTTCTGTTATGAAGAAAACTGCATTTGCAGCCACAAGCGATAAAATTTAGGACCATGTTAGACTTTCTCAGGGGTCAAGGAACAGTGGAGTTTCAGGAGCTCTGTGCCAAGTGTCCAATGGCTGGGAGAGGATTAAATTCCCACAGTCGAGTCTTAGGGCACCAGTGGATGAAATGTCTTGTGGATATAAAAGAAAAGATAGGTCCACATGTTCTCCCCTCTCCTGGACTCCACCCTCTGCCCTATGGCATACGGAATTACAAGACATGTGGATATGAGCCAGATCTGATGCTAATTAGAAGAAATGTTCCCTCATTGCTATGTGAAGCAATGTTCATTAATTAAAAGAGAATTCTCTCAGTGACTGTAAAAATTAAAATAAGGGCCTCAGGAATAGTATATCCTGAAGCAGAAACACAGCATAGTTATTTCTATTCTTGCACTTTAATATCAAAACTGTTATTTGAAACTGTACCCACTCTAGGAGACTTTAAGATGCCTCTATTTGCCTCTCCTTAGGAAACTTCATACTTAGCTTTGAATCCTTGGGCTGTGGGGTCATCTAATAGTTTTTCCTGTCTTTTGGCAATGTCAGGAAGTGAAAACTAATTATTTTGGCTCTCATCAAGGGGAGGTGGCAGGGGGAGGTGGAACTTCCCTTCTGCCAATATGTCACATCTTGGAGAATTCACCCAAATAGGAGATGGAGATGCTACAGAAACAGAGGAGGAGAAGTGTTGAAGGCTAACCAGTGAGAAACAAATTTTTTCTTCTAGAGACAAATGTAAAGACTATATATATTATGTGCTTGTGTGCTTGTGTGTGTGTGTGTGTGTGTGTGTCTATCTTGCCTTGTGTAACTTATAGGTTTCTGAAAAGCTGTATTTATAATGTCTTATTTGAATTGTAAAAGGGAATGGCAACCATCTATTTGTAATAATTTCGGTGCTGCGTCTTTTCCCAGCTAGTAATGCAACACAAGAGCCTAAAATTGATTTTGTTTAACAGTAGAATTGTCCCATAATGGCTTTCTTCAAGGGAAAGAGGCTGAATATGTAATTGAGCTCCTTTGGGAATTCTGAATTCTGCCAGTAGGAAGCTCCTCTCTTGAACAGATTTTGATGGAAAATTCCACAACAGATCCCATTACTTCCACCAGTCAATTATCCCTTAAGAACCAAAAAGCACTGAGATCCCTTTCTCTTTTCTTTTTCTTCGAGTGTGAGCATGTATATGATTCTTCTTTGCAATGATACATGCTATTTCAACTCTGACTAGAATGATTGATTTTATCCTCTTTTCCAAGGAATTAAATAAATTATTTTATTAAAGTGCCTGCTAGGATCCCCTACTTTTTCTTTAAAGTCTAATTCTGCTGATGGGCTTTTCTTGAGGACGACCAGCCCAGGGCACATTTTTCCTTTTCCAGAAATCCATTAGAGCACAGAAATCTCATGTTTGATACCTTTGTTCTCTTGTCCTTTCCTACACATAGACCACACATCCTCTCCTAGTCCAGACTTTCTGGCAATTCTTAAGGGCTTCTGATAAAACATAATCTGACCTGATATTCAGGGAAATTGATACTGTTATTTGCTGTTTATGATCGTGGATTACAAACACGAAAAAAGCTTTCCCTTCCCTTTATCCTTCTCAAGAAACATCAATAATTGGTAACTGTGGCTTTTGTGGGCACCCCTGAGAATCTGTCCACATGGGTTGGCCATCGAATGCAGAAATAACCAAAGCCCAGAGCCTCCAGCTGGCCTGTAAATCACAGAGCCCAGAAACTTAGGGGACTTCTAGCCCCATGGAACTTAAGCTTAGGAATTTCAAGGCCCAATCAAGTTTTTTAGAATGACAAAATTTGGGGCTGAGTGTGCTAAGTTACCACATTAAAATGAAAACAAGACAAAAAAATAAACAAAACACCAAAACCAAACTTCCAGCAGTTAACAATGGATTTCCAAAAATAAAGAACATTTTTATCACCAAAAAGATGGACGCATATAATCTCAAATGAAAGTACAGTCATTTATTTTGAATAAATTTAGCTTTATGAAAAACATACTTCATTTTCTCATATTTTTCCTTATATTTAAAACATGCGTCATTGAACCCTTCAATATTACACTGTACAATAAGGATAAATCTCACAAACTTAATGGTGAGTGAAAGAAGTCAGATACAAAATAGTTTATACTGTATAGTTCCATTTAGAGAAATGATATAAACAGGTGAAGCTAATCTCTGCTGATAGGAGTCAAGGCAATGGCTTATCATCAAGGGGTAGATGGGGAGTGTCTGGAAGGGACTGAGGGAGGGCACATTTTTAGGGTATCAGAAATGTTTTGTTTTTTGATTTAGGTGATATTACACACATCAATTCCTTTTTGTGAAAATTCAAGCTGTACACTATTTTATGTGTACTTTGTGGTATATTATGCTTCAATTAAAATAAATTAAAAAATAAAGGGTGTCTCATCATAGCCCTATATAGACCTACAAGCATTTGAAAATCACTGATCTGGTTTGGTTTCCCTTTTGACACGCAAGGAAACTGAGGATCTGAGAGGGAAACTATCTTGTTCAAAATCATGAAACAAATCAGTGATCCAACTGGGAACTGAGTCCCGGCTTCCTTGGGTTAGTCCAAGGCCTTTGCCATGCTGCAGGCTCCTTCATCCTGAAATAATCATTGTGCTTGAGGCATCTCTGCCAGGAAGGGCCACAGTTATATTAAGGAGCTTGTTCAGGTGCCAGGAACTCTGTAGACACTTGATCTGTACTTATTGAGTGGGCCTTAGAATGGATAGTGCTGGATGATGCTCCCTCACCCAGGGAACTGGGCACTTCTTGCTAGATAGCTGTTTCATACTTGTACATCTTTTGGCCATTGTATTATCTCTTTAAGAAAAGAAATGTCTTCTACCTTTTTCCAAGACAAACTTCTCTCCTTGAACACTTGAAGCTCTCCAACTGTTCTTGTTGTATTTTCTCTTCTCACATTTGCATCATTTATCTCTTTCTTCCTTCTGGGTCCTCCCCCTGTGCCTACAGATATGCTCAATATTTTTCTGTCTTAGGAAATAAACAAGATATACAAAAATAAAAGTAGCCCCTTTGTCTCTGTTAGTGAGTCATCAGATATGTATCGGGTGTCCATCATGTGTCCATCTGTCAGCCCAGCCCACAGTCAGGCAGACTCAGCCTCCCTCTCTAGTTACTTCTTTACATCTTCAATTTTTTGAAGAAGACAAATAATCATTAGTTCTTCCTACTCCTCTTGTCCATTTTTCTCCTCAATCCATGGCTATCTGGCTTCCACTTGCACAGATCTGCAGATACTGTTCTTTTGAAGGAGGCCTGTGTCTTCTTGGTAGAGTATCCCTACATCCTAATTTTCCTGGGATAGTTATAGTACATGTCTGTGGTCCAGGAGCTCATATTAATGGATCCCTGTTTTTAAATTGGCAAAAATCTCAAAAATTGGAGAATACCTTATGTGGTCAACACTACCTCTTTGTCACCATAGAAATGGGCATTACTGAGTTTTCATTCTCACCGACACTTGTCACATTGGGCACATGTTTATAATGGTTATGAGCATAGGCTTTGACACAGTGCCCTGATTCAAATCCCAGCTCTCTTATGTAGGAACTGTGTGATCTTAGACAAGTTACTTAATCATTCTATCCTCAGTTTATTCACCTGTAAAAGGAAAATAGTAATAATAGTACCTATGTCATAATGTTGTTGGGTGAGTTCAACAAGAAAAGTATCTAAAGTGTGTTGTACAATGCCTAGCACAGAGTTAACATTCAGTAAGTGAGACCAGTTCTCACTGAATCTTTCCTGTTATATCTAACTTATGGTTCCCAGTCTTCTCATCTCCAGTGATGTTTCTTAAGATCTTTCTGTCCTCTCAACTTTTACTTAGAGCACACTCACTGTGGTTGCCATGTTTACAGTTTCTTTGTTTGACACTACACTAGTGCCTATGGTTAAGCCTGTAGGCGGAGCAGCCTGACCTGCATTCATTCCTCCCTCTCCCCTGTCACCATGGAAGAATCTATGATTAATCCTGTGCGTTCTTCCTCTCTGGAGCCCTCACAAACCCTCCCCTTTCCTTCACACCTCCCTTACCCTAATTCAGGTAATCCTTCTCTCTGACCTACTAGAATAACTTCATAACTACTTTCTTTGCCAACAATCTACCCCCCTGCAATCTGTCGTCCATGATAAAAGAGTTGAATTTTTCCCTAATCACATTTCTCATCATGCCACCCTTTGACACTACGAGGTCCTATGATTCCCCATTTTCTACTGATTAGATTTCAAACTCTAAGTCCTGCTGTTCAAGCTCTCCCATATGAGACCCCATTTACCTTTCAAACATTATTTTTCCTTTGCACACATTGCTGCATCCAGTGTCCCGGCCTAAAAGACCTATTCCCTCTTACTCATGTCTGAATTACCCCATTGAGGATGTTGTTTCCATTGTTCTGTCCATCTCAATATCCTCCCCTTTCTAACTTCACAATTACTACCATCCTTTAAAGTTCAACCCACATGTAATCTTTGCTTTGACTGCCCTGTCCTCTATCGCTAAAATGGAAGAGTTTTCTCTATCCCGTGCAACCCTCTGAGATATTGTCTGACTCTTCCCAATAGATGCAACACTTTCTACCTTGTCTTCTGTCTAAAGACATTTTTTTCCCACAAGAGCAGCACCTGCAAGTGCTTACTCTCCTTGTCCCTCTGTGCTCTGTTTTTCATTGCGCAGTTTGCATCAGTATATCCAGGGGAAAGAGGAGGGTTGTTTGATTTCATTAACCTCATTGTGTACAAGAATTGAACCAGGCTCTGTGGAGGCCACTGCAAAAATGATAAAGGGCTCTATTCCTGCTTTGCAGGAACATAAAGTTGAATTAAGGAGAAATAGTGCACACATGAAAGTGACTTAGGAACATTTTCAGAGCAGCACATAAACAGGTGCAGATTTACGAAGTGCCCATGGAGTTGATAAGTGCTGTGAGGATGCAGAGTAGGGAGAGCTCATCGGCCTTGTGATATGAAGTCTTGGCAGAGAAGGGGAGTTTTACAGAAGGAATAGAAAGAAGGGAGTCACGATTATTGTCAGAAAAGAGAGGAGGGTTATCCTGGTGGGTAGGAGTGACGGGGCAGGGTGCAGTGATGTCTGTTTCCTCAACTGCCTGAGGAACAATTCTGGCTCTATCCTGGAGAAGTCTAGGCGCAAATCAAAATATCGCCAGGTCCCAATTTAAACATGGAGCAAATGAATCCTTCATGTTTAGTAGTAAGAACACACACTTTGGAGTCAGATATGCTGGGTTACATCTTCTTTTACTTATCAGGTGTGTGATCCTGGGCCCATCACTCCACCTCTCTAATCCTCAGTCATCAGCACAACTTGGGGTTCAGAATATGGGATCTGGCAGTAAATTAAATTATACCACTCCTAAGTGTTGGCTGTGTGACCTTGAGAATGTCTCTTAACTTCTCTGGTCTTCTTCATCCTAATGAGATGGCCATGAGAGTGACTGAAATAGTGTACATGAATGTCTGCCATATCATAAAAGATCAATGCACTTTAGATAATGTTATCAACATTCTTCATTACATTCTGAGAATTATTATCATTTTCTATAAAATGGGTAAACTAATAATCACTTGCTAAGGATGTTTTGTGAGTTTAGTGAGCCATCATCCAAAGTGCTGGGCATAGAGTGGGCACTCAGTAAATGAAAGATTGATGCTATTCCAAGATGACATATGCCTCAGACTAACCAGAAAGATGCATCACCACTGTATTTAACAGATTGAGTAATTTTGTGTTTAATATCTATCTTCCACGCTCAAATGAAATCCTGAGTTCAGATATTTGACTGTCTTATCCACCGCTGGATGCCTGGTACTAAGCAGTTTCTAACACGTCAGTGTGAACTAATACATAGAAAAACAAGAGGGACTATGGAAAAAAAGTTGTAGTGGTAATTATGTGACATGCACAGCTGGTAGACGGTAGATTTCTATGGACCAAGGAATTGTGCAAATTATTTCCAGAGTTGTTGGAATGAAGCCATTTGCATTAAATATACAGAGTATTAGTAATTAAGCTGTAGATTCTAGCTGTCTCCAGTCTATGTTCTTCTGTTTTAGTTACACCTTATTTGCAACAAATTCATGCGCTTGCCCCCATATTCTCTTTCTCCATTGATTCCCCTAATTTTCTCTTATAGATTTTATTACTTACTATACAAATTGAAAGATTTGTGGGCAAAGAATCACCTACGTTTTAAGAAAGTGCTTACTAGGGCCAGCCCTGTGGCTTAGTGGTGAAGTGCTCGTGCTCCACTGCTGGCGGCCCGGGTTCGGATCCCGGGTGCGCACGGTTGCACTGCTTCTCTGGCCATGCTGAGGCCACGTCCCACATACAACAACTAGAAGGATGTGCAGCTATGACATACAACTATCTACTGGGGCTTTGGGGGGAAAAATAAATAAAATTAAAAAAAAAAAAGAAAGTGCTTACTGTTAGAATCTAAGGCATAGTTTGCCTTCTGGCAATTACTATAATTATTGGAAAGCCTTAACTAGATCCTGGAAGGGGGAATATTTCTTTGGGGCAAATCCCACAGAGAAAAAGAGAGAAAGGAAATAAAACTGCTGAAAGAAAGAAGGAAATGGGAAGAGGTTTAGTCATGACATCTTAATCGGCTTAATTAGACTTAATTTTATCAACTTGCAATCTTGAAAGTGGTTAACAACTTCATTTGCAAATGTTTCTTAAGCACCTGCCACATGCAATGTTGTGAAGTGCTGCACTCCATAGGGCAGAGATTAGAGAAAATAATATGGCACAGCCTCTACTCTAGAGGATCTTCTATCTTAGTTGTGGAGGAAAATATATATTAATGAAACTTGAGTAAGCCTCTGGAACACCTTGATTTTAGCCCAGATAAGACAGGCCAGGATGTTGAAGGAGTTTGCAAGCTAAC
The DNA here is from genome assembly GCF_057802395.1 of Ceratotherium simum simum. Classification (NCBI taxonomy): domain Eukaryota; kingdom Metazoa; phylum Chordata; class Mammalia; order Perissodactyla; family Rhinocerotidae; genus Ceratotherium; species Ceratotherium simum. The sequence goes on along the minus strand of NC_141905.1, from coordinate 67,442,054 downwards.
CATCTGAGGAATGATGAAAAGACCTCAGTTTCATTGTCTTGGAGGGATTAAGTAGGATCAGGCCAGGAGTTTCAGGGACAAAACAATTTACATGGGGGAGTTATATGGAGGAGTGTCAGATTCACTTCATGCGGCTCCAAGGGGGCAGACTTAAGATTGATTAATGTATTATCTCATTCATTCATTTATTCACTAAATAAGTACTTCCAGAACATCAACTAAATGCTAGGCATTGTGGTAAATGCCACAGAGAAAAAAAATGCACAAAAATCTGTGCCTTAATGATTGGAGTGCCCTAAAAGAAGATACAAAGGAGACTACCTTCAGGAGATGGACGTCTTCACAACCAGAGCTTTTCAGAGATGGGCCTCTTATGGACATAGGGTCAACAATCTCTCACAGGGCTTTTTAATTGTTAATACACGGAAAGCATTTGACATATTCATTTATTGATTTACTCAGCAAATATTATTTACTATAACCCATGAACCATGCTAAGTGTTGGGAATACAAGAATAAATAAGACAGAGAAGGTCTCTGTCTTCATGGAGCCTACATTCTAGATGGGAGGAGAGATACAACAAACATTTACACAAATAAACATGATAGTTTCGGGTGATGATACATGTAAAAATTATGAAGTAACGCTTATAATTGTGATAAGGAGAATCTGAATGGATGTTTTAAGTTGGGTGGTCAGCTTGCAGATGAGTTCCCCACTTTAGTGACTGCCCTCAGCTGAAGAGAAGTGCCTCATCAAAGACCATGTTCCATTCCAGAGAGTCCGGGGGTGTGTTCACATGTAATGACTCATCAAGTAAGCAAATATAGACCTTGGCAGCCCATCCTAATAAGGGGCAACTCTTTAGAGTCTTCTTAGCTCCAAAACTCCCCATGGGATTGACTGAGACTTTCATTGAGATTACATTACATTTCTACTTCTCCTTTTGCCCAACTCTGCTTTCTTCACTACCCCCAGAGTTCGATCCTGAGAACACTCCCCAGTAAATTTCCTGCACACAAATCTCTGTTGTAGAGTGGACTTCCCCGAGTCTGCTTTCACATGATCTATGACAGATGCAATTGATAAGGAGTTGACCATGCAAAAATATATTGCACCAATTCAGCCATTAAAATAAAAAAATGAAATTGATGACAATATGGTACCATTATTGATACAAGGCAGTTCAGGAAGATAGGATCCTTTTCTGATTCCCAAACAAATATGATCCCAACCAGCTGCCCTCTCCTGGATGTTCTCTCCTGACCAAGACTGCCTTAACATTTCCTTCAGCTTGAGTAAACTTCAGACAAGTTTCTTTCTGACCAGAGGTCCCTGACCTCCATTTTCTGAGAGCATTTACTTGTGAAAACTTGAGAGTGTAAATGCTTTCTCTGCCCCTTTAAGATGTAAATCTTCCCACACTTGCCAGTTTTATAACCCAGAAATGTCTTTGTCAAAGACGGGAGCCATCCCTTTGAAATACAATTATCAAGAAAGATAGCTGTCTTAATCTTCTAGTCTCTGTGGGGGAGTAGGAGTCTAACTTTGATAAGCACCAATTAGCCAACAGAGGTGGTCTAATCACATTGACCAAACTCTTCTCTAATGCCCTACAGTAGTTTTCCACTGCTTCACCAGGTGCTTAAAAACTCTATTGCCTTTCATTTCAGCAGAGAATTGAGTTCATTCTCTCTCCTCTATTACAACAGTCTTGAATAAAGTCTTTCTTGCCTGTTTAACTCTGTCTGGTGCAATTTTTTGTTGACACCCCCTTTCTCTAATAGTCATTGTGGCAAGCAGAGAGGCTGGCAGAGGTAAAGTGGCTAGAGTTAGCAGAGCCTGGTTCTGCTAGCAGTAAACTCATGTTCTGGATTATTCTTTTGAATTCCTCCTGGTCAGGACCACAGCAGACTGTAACGGTCCCTTTGGTTAAACTTCTGTAAGGATAGCAACAACATATCTACTGATATCTCAGAAATTCAATCTGATAATGAGCTGGCGGAGAGCTAGCCTTGGAGAACCAAGCATGGGCATAAAGCCTGGGCTCTGGCATGGCCTGAAGTTGACATTTCAGGTCTTAGGATCTGCACTAGCAAGTTCCAAAACTGATATGAACATCCAAAAGTATGATGAACTTGGTTATTTCTAAGGGCTCTTCCTACTCTGATGATTTCATCTCAACTTCTATAAGCATCAATATGGGCTCAGAGGGTTCATTTGTAGTGGTTCCACAATGGTCTATTGAGCTGACACACTGAAATTTACTTTACAAGCTCCTACTGGAATTTGTTACCTATTTTTTACTATTTTATTTGTTTGTTTTAATGTTATTTTTTTTATTTGGATAAATTCCCAACATTGAGATTTCTAAGTCAAGGTGCATATCATTTTTATAGCTTTTGTTACCTGTTCAGATTGCCCTTTTGAATGATAGAAAAACTTTACTTTGCTGCCAGCATTGGATGAGTGAACCAGTATCCCACAATCTTGTTCAATTTCTTTTAGTAATTTAAATTTATTGCTTTTGTTATTTGTTTTATTGGACCTGGTAATTATTTTAAGATAATTTCATGTATTTAATTACTATCTGGTTTATTTGTTCCCTCCAGGTAGCACGACAAAGACTCTTGAGATACATTGTTTTAGGTATCTGTCCCTGAGCCCAGTCCTCCCATTTTGTCTTCTCATTGGCTAGGTTTAAAGGACTCCTTCTATAGTTATTTAACTACTGTGTCATGAACAGTGGTGAAGAAGAGATTTCAGGGGGACAATGCCAAGCATGGAAAGGTCTCTAAAGCAGGGCTCCTTCCCGGGCTGTGAGAGAGGGTCCTTCTAGGTCTAGGGCGATGTACATTGGGCCTCCTTCCTGTGCTCCTTCCTCCTAACCCAACCAACTATGAGACATTATATTAAAATCAACTAAGAGCAGCTCAAAAATGTAAGAAGCCCCCTAAGGGTCGCTTCAATATGAGGCAGCCAGATAGGAATGGGAAAGATTATCTTGACTAGTGGTTCACAGGCTAGCTGTACGTATATGAGACTTAGGTTCATTATATTAAAAACAAAACAAAACTATTGAATTCAGCATTTTGCAAAAATATCTCATGTATTTTAAAACAAATTGAAATGATGTGCAAGGGTATAAATTTTTAAATGATGATTATTTTCCATTTTAACTTTCGGGAGGCATCCTATGTTAGAGTTTTATGTACTTATACAGATTTTTAGATATTATTTGGCATGTTATTATGAAATATAATAAGCATACAAAAAACAATAGGAAATAATGTAATGAGCTCTTCTTTACCTATTATCCAGCTTTACCAAATTTATCAATATCCCATATTTCAGATTTTTCCATGTTTATTTTTTCTATGATTATACATATTACTACGTTGGCAAATTTTTTATTCTTTCTTTCTTTTTTAATGAAATCATAATCCTTCTCCTTGCACTGACGTTTTCCCACGTCAGTACATCCAGGATAGTAGTTCTCAAGCTGGCTGCACATTATAATCACATGGAGAGCTTTTAAAAACATTTCTCGCATTTATGTTAAGATGTTCGAAAATGTAGTTTAGGGCTTCTCTATTTTTGTTGGATATCTACATAATATCAAACTATATCCCCCAAATTAACTATTACAAAGAGGAAAAGAGTGACCTCAGAGTGAAGAAACCTGGACACCACCTTAATAATGTTATCAAAGGTAACATTACCAATATTGAGATAAAATGACATCAGTGTGTCTCCTGATATGATGTGCTGAAAGGACATAACATCCGTTTTCTGACATTCCTATCAAAAATACATAAACTGGATCTAATCATGAGGATAGCTAAGACAAACAGCTATTGAAGGACATTCCACAAAGTAACTGGCTTACTTTTCAGGGCCAGAACTTATTTTTGAAGAAGTAAAATGAAAGAAATATGTCAGTCCTCCCATCCAGTGAGTGCTGAAAAAGTGTTTACTGAACTGAAGCTAATTCAGAAAGGTCAAAACAAGTCCCCAGTTGGTCACTGCCAAGAGGATATTTGAGGAACATGATGCTACAGAGCAAGCTGCTCTTCTTCAAGCCATCTCACGGTATGACCTTCAGAAATGGACCTCTCTACTGAAAAGACATAGGACTGATCGAGGTGGAATGGCAGAAGCTTGAGACTCAGGGAGTCTGAAGTCAATCCCAGACTCGTCATCAACTTACTGTGACCTCAGGCAAACATAGTACATATAAGCTTCCCTTTCAAAGGGAAATAATAATAGCTGCTCAATAACAGGAGGTTGAAATGAGATGGCATCACAGCTGTGGAAATCCTTTGGGGTGAAGTGTTAAAGTTTCTATACCATCACATGAAAGTAATAACTTAAATATCCTGTTATCAGGTGTGTTGCATTAAAAGAATAAAACTTTACATTGACTGCGAACAATGTTTTCTCACCTTGGTCTTTCTAGGTAACCCCTCCTGAAGTCAGAGTCTCAGATCCCACTACCTCTTTCTCCTCTCACTGTCCATTCCCTTCCTGACCCTCCTCCTCTCCCTGCGGCCCCAGCTTTATTACTGGATGCACAATTATCTCTTCCATAAAGCCCACAGCCTCCTGAAGTTAAGTAATGAGGTCTTATCATCCTACAGCCCAAGTAGATCCCATCCTCCAGCCTCACCCCCGGCGCGTCTTCCTGGTTGATATGTGAGGGCATTTTACTTACACAATTTGAATGTAGCAGTTAGCATGGCACAACTGGGCTGCCGTCAGAAGTAGCTGGTGACATAAAATTGACACAAAAGCTTTTTCAAGATCACATTGTCTTTGTTTTCAGTGTTGTCTCCAGTTTATCACCAGCAGTCAGGGTTGTTACACTCCCAAGGGCAGAGACCAAGGTTGATTCAGCTAATACCCTCCACCTCCAAATATTTTCATTTAAATATCAGTTGAAGTCCATTCAGGAGAAGACATATGACTCTGATGGAGGGCTGATTTTGGAAGAATTCAGGGTTCCCGATTCCCCATCTCTTTATCACTGGGCTCTTCAGCACTCTCTAAAAGGAGAAGATGAATCCAGTTCAAGATGACAACAAAGAAGTTGCCAATTACTAGCTGTATGGCCTTAGGCAAGCTATTTGATTTCTCTGAGCCTCTGTTTCATGATCTATGAAAGAATTTTGGACTTGTGAGACTACCTTCAACTCTGGCACTTCCAATTCTGGCTTCAGTGGGAAAAAAAGTAAAATTCTTTACATGCCACCTGCATGTACTCTGGTCACATTTCAAGCTCTCTGTGTGCCAGTGGAGAGGAAAGGAATGCTGATGTGTCAAATTACCAATAGAGGGAAACTGATAAACTCTATGGGGTGGGTGTGATTGGTTATCCTTGTTCTCTTCCACATCTCCTGACCTCGAGGACTGAATGGAAAGGGAAGTACCAAGATGCTCTTACAGTGATCCAAGGGAACAATGAGGAGGGTATAGATCAGGACAGGAGCATCTAGGCCAGCACCTACCATACAGTGGGAATGGGGTAAACACATGTTTACAAAAGGAATAAATATCCCTTCCTACCTCCCTGTAGCAGGAGGAATTCCACCAGCCTTGCATAAAGCCCTCTAGGGAGCTGCTCCAGGCTCTTTGACATTTCTGTTAGAGAATATAGTGTGGGCCTCTGACTACAGGACCACATGCCCCCAGTCTATGGTATTCATCTGTCTTTTCTTTCATTCAACATTTACTGAGCAACTTAGATATACCTCCTATTGCCAGACTGTCTTTTTGTATTAAGAATGTAACACAAAACAAGACAGTTACAATCCTTGCTGTCATGTAATTTATAGTCTGTATGGCTCACCGTATCTCGACTCCTCAAATCATGTAATCTCTATCAAAACCCTCCAGACCAATTCACATGAAAGTTTTCCTCCTCGAACTGTCTGCGTGCCCATTCTCTTTTCCATAGGAATTGGCATTGTCTTAGTCTGCTCTGGCTGCCATGACAAAATACTGTAGATTGAGTGGCTTAAACAACATAAATTTATTTCTCACAGTTCTGGAAGCTGAGAAGTCCAAGATCAGGATGCCACCATGGTGAGGTTGTGGTGAGAACTCTCTTCCTGACTTGCAGATAGCCATCTTCTCACTATGTCCTCACATGGCAGTAAGAGAGAGAGAGCACCTAGTGTGCCAGCAGCTCTCTGGTGTGCCTTCCTATAAGGGCACTAATCCCATCATGAAGACCGCACCCGCATGACCTCATCTAAACCTAATTATCTCCCAAAAGACTCAGCTCAAATACTATCAAAATGGGGGTTAGGACTTTAACATACGAATTTATGAATTTCGGGGAGACAAAATCCATAATTCAGTCAATAGCAGACATGAAGTTTATGTTTAAAAGAAATGTTTAGGGGCCAGCCCAGTGGCAGACTGGTTAAATTGGCATGTTCTGCTTTGGCAGCCCGGGGTTCACCAGTTCGGATCCTGGGCACAGACCTACTCACCTCTCATCAAGCCATGCTGGGGTGGCATCCCACATAGAATAGCTGCAACTCTACAACTATGATACACAACTGTGTACTGGGGCATTGTGGAGAAATAAGAAAAAAAAAAGAGGAATATTGGCAATAGACATTAGCACAGGGCCAATCTCCTTCAAAAAATAAAATAAAATAAAAAAAAGAAACATTTAATTTGCAAAATGGGCATGCAAAGCTCTGCCCTACACAATACTCAGCATTATCGTAACACAAAATTTCACTTGAACATTTTCAGTTTAGCCTATCATAGATCAAGCCATCATGGACACTTAAAGAACTGTCATGGGCCGGCCCCGTGGCTTAGCGGTTGGGTGCGCGTGCTCCACTACTGGCAGCCCGGGTTTGGATCTCGGGTGCGCATCAATGCACCACTTCTCTGGCCATGCTGAGGCCGTGTCCCACGTAGAGCAACTAGAAGGATGTGCAACTATGACATACAACTATCTACTGGGGCTTTGAGGGGAAAAAAAAAAAGGAGGAGGATTGGCAATAGATGTTAGCTCAGAGCCGGTCTTCCTCAGCAAAAAAAGAGGAGGATTAGCATGGATGTTAGCTCAGGGCTGATCTTCGTCACCAAAAAAAAAAAGAAAAAAAAAGAATTGTCGTCACCTCATGTATGCATTTACCTGATCTAAGCAAATCAAGTGCTTTCCCCCTAAGAATATTAAAATCTACTTGAACACAAGGAGAATTCCCCCTCCATAGTATCCTCCACAGCACATAACACAGCACAGGCACATAACTCTGAAAAATGCAGAAAGAAGGAAGAGAGAGATTTGCTACCCAAGTCCTCTATTCTGTGGTCTCACTGTGTTCGTAGAGGCTAGCACTGCCCATTCCCCCTGTTATCTGTCACTAGGATCTACTTTTTCTGAAGAATTATTACCAACTTTTTTAGGAATCTCAGAATTTGAAAGTACCACCAGAGTATAACATCCTCTTATTTCAGAAACATAATAAGTAGAATTCAAGCAAACAACGTGATGTTCCTATTGGTTTGTCATATTCGCTCAGTATTTATTACTAACCAGGTTGAATTTCAAATGTGTGCCTGGGCAAAATGACTAATTATTCCTATTCTGAAGCTTCAAGAGTCATTCTCTAATGGTCAAAATTGAATGAGTGTGAGCACCCCATCACCTGTTGGTTGTCTTAACCAATGGCTCTGGAATGCTTGCCTCTCTCTTTTCTGAGTCCCAATAGTACTAGCGAGAACTATTAAATTTGTTGTAACATGAGACATTATCTGGCTCAATCATTCACCTGATGGAGGATCTTCTCCTATAATATCCTCCAAAGATGGTATTTTAGCCTCCAAGTTAACAGTGTCAGTGATGGGAACTCTCTGCTTTATAAGGTATTACAATCCATTGTTGGATGTTCTTCTACTTAGAAAGCTCTTCATCTTACTGAAACAAATTTTCTTCCCTATGGTCTTTGTCCTTTTATCTTAGTTCAGTCATGCATAAGATCATTTATATTCAGTGATAAAGCTTTTATTTCCAAATCATGAAAAATCTTTTGCAAGTCTTTAATGACTATATAAACACACATAAACAAATGTAAAGGAGGGAGATGGTAGAACATATTAGGCGTATCTCACTCTCTGGACATAATTATTCTTAACTTTTCAGTATATGTTCTTGCAAGTTTAAAAAATTTGACTTTTTTAATGCTATTGTACTGTGATACTCTTCTGCAGATGTCCTCCCCCACCACACATATACTTATCAATACAGTATCATCATTTTGGGTATCAGTATATCTTCTTATACATATGATTTTTAAATGTTTCATTGTATGCTTGTATCATAATATCTAAAATTACTCACATAGGGCTTATTAAATAATAAAAACTCTTTTAGGAAATGTTGTTCTATTATCAATATTCTGTATTTCAATGACATTTGCTTAATTTTTGTCTTAGGATAAAATGTTAGAATTGGAATTACTGATCAAAAACTATATTTTTTTCTTAATTGTTTCCCAAAGGCTATGACATTTCACCTCAGTTTTGTATATCTCTAAATGAGATAAGGAAGTCTTTTCGGTATTTATCTAAGTCAGTAAAAAAAAAAAAAAAGGTCGTACTAGAAAGATCCAAGTAAAAAGATACCTGGCAGAATTCTCGATATGAACATCTAGGTTGACCCATTGAAGAACTGAGGGCTTCCATCAAGTGTGTATACATTGAATAGTGTCCTTATCTGTCACTGATATTATCCCAGGTAGATTTTTATATTTTGTAAAGAGTCACCCTCAGACTCAACAACTAGTAATTTCTAGAATGGAATGTTTTCCTGTTTTCTAAAATCATACCTACAGCAATGAATTATTGTGAGATGCTAATATAAGAATACATAGTTCATTTCCCTCCCTGGCTCTTCTTCCTTCCCTGTTGGTTGCATTTCAAAATTATGTGGTTGAACAATATTGAGTGACAAAGAAAGATAAACATGACTTTTCATTTTAAGAGTACAATTCATGCTAGCTTCTAAGGGTCACGTCTAATTTTGGCCCCACCTGCCCTGAACTAGCTAACTAACTTCCTTCCTTCTTTTCTTCCTTCCTTCTATGCACTTGCAAACCATCTGCTTAATAATTAGCTGTGAAGTTTTGACAAGTGTGTCTGGAATATACTAGGTGGAATATGTCCATGTTTTATTATTAGAGGAGTATTGGAGTTGCCTGATGATTATATGTACCCATTTACAATCATTATTAGTAGAATTACATTTGTTTACATTTTTGGTTCATGTTTAATAAAATATTGGCTATCCACACTCTTTCATAGGATTAGAACCTAAATCATAGACTGTAAGATTTGAAAGTGGTCTTGCAAAGCATCTCACCTAATGCTGGAATTTTTATTTAATATGGAGCCCGTGGATGGGTTGTGGTTTGTGTAAGGTAACAGTCAGTCAATGGTAGAGCCTGGACCAAGTTCCAGGTCAGTTTGATTCTTAGCTTAATGCTCTTTCAGCACCCTCTGGCCTCTGCTTTTTAATTTTTCTTAATCCCTATTATGCCACCATGTGTATAACCTAGTAACATCTCTTTGAGGCCCAGGACATGGAATATTGAAACTGGTCTCCACTTTCTACCCTTGGATACAAATCCTACAACTTTTTCCATGGTCCTAGTGGCAGAAGACTCATGGCTAATTTGGATCCTAGCAACGTACATGCTCTGCAAAGCATTTCCTCAGTGCTCACCACGCATCAGGCCCTGTGCTAAGTTATTTTTGCATGAATTGTGTCCTTTAATGCAAATTGTACAATTCCGTTAAAGAGATGGTATTATAACTAATTTACATATGTGGAAAACTGAATCTCAGAGAGGAAAGGAAACTTATTTTTTTTTACAGATAATGCATGACAGACCTAGAATCTGAGAAAAGTCTGTCAGACTCAGCGCCACGTATAAGGCTTGATTCCTTCTCTCTTGAGTTTGGGGAGTGTGTGTGTGTATGTGTGTTTATGCATGTATGCCTGAGTATGTGCGTGAATGGGTGTCTGAGTCCACGTATATGTGATGTTTATGTCTGGAATGTGTGCATGTGTGTTCATACACACACTTGAACAGGTGACTTAAAACAAGGGAGAGGTAATCTTGTCATTTCAAGGGATGGGGCTAGTGGTAAGAAAAGGAAGTGCCCTTTCAATAGTGTGAACATCTCTCAGCACAAGTAGAGCAATGCCTATTCTCAGTCTTTTCCAGGGGAGGAAAGGCCTCTCGTTTCATTTTTTTATAGGAGCTCTATCCCCAGTCCACAGTTTATGAACAGCATGCTGTCAGTGGGCAGGAGTGTTGGCTCACTGTAATTAATTCCCTTCTCACTCCACACCTCTCAGAGTGAGAAATGAAAGGGCATTAAGGGAGTGCAGTTGCAACCCAAAAAGAGACCACATAAAATGTTACTTTTTAGCTCAACACACTGCTCCCTTCATGAGTCCTGATTTCCCAGCTCAGCAGGGCAGACAGGGTTTATTACTGGCTGATACTCAATGACAGATTAGTTGAGAGTCACTCTCCATGATTTGGTAAGGATATTAGCCAAAATTTCACTGAAAGTAAAGACTTTGCACCAAAAGTTTTTCCTTATGCTATATGTGTTACATGTAAGACAAATAAAGACAAAGAAAAGAGATGAGTTATTGGTGGAATTTAAGCTTTGGAGTCAGAGTTGATTATGAGTCCCCACATTGCCATGTAACAACCTAGAGTAGGGTTAAGTCCTTAGCTTTTCTGGGCCCCAATTCCTCCATTTGTAGCATAAGTATTATGACACATGTCTCCTAAGGTTAAGTGAGTTCAGTATATATACTGCTTCCCACAGTACTTGGCACATAGTCAGTTCTCAGTGCTGATAATGATATAAATTGAAAACAATTAAAACACTCCCCCTATTTATCTTCCCATGTGTAATTTACAAAGCACTTTTACATCATGTCTCTTCATCCTCAGAGCAATCCATTCAGGTCGGTATGTACTTGTTTCCATTTGCACACGTTTCATAAGCTGAATGCGTGGCTTCATTAAATTCCATATAATGCTCTTCCTATCACAACAGCTGCCACAGGGAGAAGAGGACAGTGTCCCTCCTAGCTCTGGAATATGCCAGATGGCTCTGTGAGAGACACTCTCAAAATGCAGCCCCTGCTCTTCTCCTGTAGTAGGACAGATCGTCTTAAGGAACAGAGGATTTATAGGCCAGATCACACTGTCTGCTTACCATCAGTCTATGGTAAGTACCTGGTGCAAAACCTCACTTTCACTTACTTGATAAATTTCATAGTGTTGGTTCTACTGACTTTTCTGTTTCTTCAAATAGCACAGACAGTGTTTTCTCTGTGCAACATGCGATTCAAAGTTCTCTCTTCCTCTAAGAATCAGGAAAATAAATTACAGAGAAGATTGGTGCAACTCCAAAGCTTGGATTTGATTTTCCTTCCAGCAGGAGGTAGGCTAGGAAATGCCATAGAATTATTTCATGTCCACAGAAAAATACTTTAAAAATACTTATTCTGGGAAGGGAGAGTTCTATGGTAAAATGCAGATATGTTCTAGTGTTCTCAGCAATCTTTGGTAATATTGGGAAATAAAGAAAAAGAAACAAGTTGATGCATTTGTTCTCTTACAAAAGGTGAAAGAAAAAGAGAACTGAGAGACAAGGGGAATATGAGAAACTTCATCAGCTTTACACTTTTGAACCTGTATTCTTAGGTTGCCAATTTGGAAAACGAAGAAAGTACATAGTAGTATAGCATTTTTTTAATCAGTAAAACATACCCATCTGCCCATGTTTAGTTTGCTAAAACTGAAATCTGTTAGCAATGGATTTGGGTGAATGATACCATCCTGGAGCCCTGGTAACCGGCTGCTTTCAAATCATAAAATGGCTTGGTGTTCTCTCATTGAGCTGGGATAGTAGACCCTGATTTGAACTCTGTTCCTCTGTCACTCATTAATTAATTTGTATTTATTTTTAAATTTATCTACAAACATTTACTGAGCAGCTATTTTATGAATGGAGGAGCTGTCCTAAACCCATTATTACTGAATTCTCAGATAGTTGAGTAAAGACTGTGTTTCTGGAGAAACGGAGAGACTCAGCACAAGTGAATGTTGTTGATCACATATGGGACCCAGGGAGAGAGTGTAGATGGATCATCCCCCAGTAGTGAAGAGCAACTAGAATGTTCCTGGGGGCCACATGGTGTGTGTGGACAATCAGTACCCACCACCTTCTGTTTTAGAAGTTGGTTCTATCTTGATGTGATCTGGCTGGAATGTGACTGTTGAAGACTGAAAAGTATTCAGTAGTGTTCATCATGATGGGATGGTGGTGGAAGAAGAAAGAACCATTTAAATTTGGGTGGTTCATGCCCTCTGAACCGCAAGGGAACGGGCAGTCTCCCAGCCTAAGTCTTATACTTGAGAGATGAAGAATCTGAGATTCAGAGAGGGAAGGTGACTTCATCTAGGTTACCCAGTTAGGCAGCAGGGGGATTAGAACTCATATCTCCTTATTCCATGTTTGGTGTTTTTTTCATAAACTATACTGCCCACAAAACGTATACAAACAATCACAGAGTCTTTGTTATGCGGGCATACCTCATTTTATTGTGCTTTGCTTTATTGTACTTTGCAGATATTGCGTTTTTTGCAAGACCCTTCACCAACAGAAAGATTATGATTCAATGAAGGCTCAGATGATGGTTAGCATTTTTTAGTAATAATGTATTTTTAAATTAAGGTGTATACATTGTTTTTTAGACATAGTACTATTGCACACTTAATATACTACAGTATAGTGTAAACATAGCTTTTATATGCTCTAGGAAACCAAAGAATTTGTGTGACTCACTTTTTGTGCTATTTACTTTTTTGTGGTGGTCTGGAAGGGTGAGCCTGCAATATCTCCAAGGTATGCCTGTATCTTTATATGTTACACACAGTGTTGTTGAGAGTATTTTGTCGTATTTAATCACCACAACAACTCCATGAATTAGTGTTGTTTTTCCCATTTTATGGATGAGGAAACTGAACCTCCTAAGTAGGTTAATTTCTCAATCTCACACGCCTTTAAAAGGTGTCTGAGATTTAATTCCTTTTTGGGGTCTTTTGGACAAATCATAGATCTAGGAATCTAGTCGAGGACTGCTGGCATACAGGGTCCATATTTTATTGAATTATCTCTTTTATTCTAAAAAAAATAATCCCACAAGTAGATTCTATTATTTTCCACATTTTATAGATAAAGAAACTGGGGGAGAGAAGATCTGTAATTTTATGAGACATACAACTCGTATATAGCAGGAGCACACTCCCACACTCAAATGTTATGCCATATTGCCTCTCAGAGTAATGATGGAAGTAAAGAATGATGTGGTTGACTGTCCTGTCTTCTGTCCATCAAGGCAGAGATGATTCTCATGTACCACAGGAAGTCCTGGGAAGAGACGAGACTAGCTATCAGCTAAGAGACGAGACTAGCTATCAGCTATCTATCTGTCATCCAGAGCCTTCACCTCTCCTTTGCTTCTTAAAGGAACTACCAGGCTGATGTCCTGGTTATGGCACATGAGCCAGGATCAAGGAAGCACAGGAGCCTTGTCTTTTACTTTTTCCTAAGGAATTGCCTCTCCTTTATCAAGTATACTTCCCCAGATAGACAAGACAGAGTCCTAACAGGGCTAGGAGACTATCCCTTAACTTACCCTTTCCTCTCTCCAGCCAGACAGAGGCCCAGTGCTTCCTGGGGCCAGGAACACTACTCCCATCCAGACTTTACTAACTCCTTGGAATAAAGAAGTCATATTTATACAGAAGATAGGTCCATGAAGCAGACAATGTATGGGCAGGGTTTAGGAAAGAAAGCCTGGAAATTGTAATTACTTTTTGGGGTCTTTTGGACAAACCATAAATTTTGGCAATGCCAATTTTTGTTTTTCTGGATGTACAAATACTTCTCAAGCCCATCAAAATAGTAGGAACCCAACGTGAAGTTTTTTTCCAGACAATAACAGAGTGGAACTTAAGCACACTCTACCTAGAACAAAGTGTTCAATATACATTACCTATAGTTTTCACTGCTTCAAAGTTCAAGGTAAATGGTCCAATTGTTCAAAGTAAAGAATATTTTTTAAAAAGTGTTTACTGAATGCTCACACTTTACTTCACTTTGGGGATACTAGAGCAAACAAAAGAAATGTGGTGTCCCTGACACATTGAGCTTACAGTTTTGCAGAGGTAGAGCCTTTAGATAATTATCAATTATGGTGGATTAATGTCATGTAGAAGTACAGAGAGACATAAGATTGAATTACAGACACAAATAATCTAATGTGAGGAGGCAAAGATATGTTCCCAGCAGAAGGACCGTTTAAGTTCAAGTGTGATGGATAAGTAGAGGGTTGGCTATGTGACGGATATCAGGGAAGCACTGAGGCATTTTGAGAGTGTGAGTGTGCAAGTTCTCCAAGCAGGAAGATTTTAAGTTTAATTTTACAATAAATTTGTAGGTTTCACTCTATCAAAAACAAAAAGGCAGGGCAGGCCCAGTGGCTCAGCAGTTAAGTGTGCGCGCTCCACTTCTGTGGCCCAGGTTCACAGGTTTGGGTCCCGGGAGCGCACAGATGCACCGCTTGTCAAGCCATGTTGTGGCAGCGTCCCATATCAAGTAGAGGAAGATGGGCACAGATGTTAGCCGAGGGCTGATCTTCCTTACCAAAAAAAAAAAAAAGAAAAGGCAAGATAAACATTAATAAAACTAATCTCCAGGATTCTTTTCAAAGCTGTTTGTGGTGGCTGCCAGTGAGGGACTGAGGTCCTTAGTCCAACAGCCTGTGAGGAACTCAATCCTGACAACAACCATGTGAGCAAGCTTGGAAGGGGACCCTCCCCTGGGTGAACCTTGAAACGACCGTAGCCCCAGTCCACAGCTGGATTGCAGCCTTGTGAGAGACCTTGAACCAGAGTCCCAGATAAGCCACACCCAGATTCTTGTCCCATAGAAACTTTGAAAAAATTATTAACTGTTGTCATAAGTTGCTAGGATTTGGTTTAATTTGTTATGCAGCAGTAGATAATTAGTACATTATTCCTAACTGGGATCAAGACATCTTCAGCCTAATTTTTGTATATTTTCTCCTTGAAGTCCTTGTCTGATGCCCTGAAAAAGAAGATCATAAAATTTCTCCTCATAAATTTTTTGGTGAAGACAAATTCCAAACAAACCATTAACCACACAAGTTGAGACTTTATGGCTTTTTCATGGTCATAGAAGTCTGAATCTGTGGTTGATTGGCATGGAAACATCCAGTTATTCTGAAACTATGTCTTCACACTATTAATGCCTCCTGTTAAAACAAGGCTCTTGGGGGTTCTCAGGCCTACGGTGCACTGAACCTTAGGCTAAAGTAGATGAAAGAGGTCAGAAGCCAACTCCAAGAGAACAGAGCTGCTGCCATATTAATCTTCTCAGCACAGCCTTTCCTACTACCGTAGCTCCAGAAGGCCTCCTTGGATGCCATACATTGTTCCCAGGGAGTCTGTTTCCCTGGCTTCCTTTCTCTCAAGGGTCCCAAAAGAAGTGAGAGGTGATTTGCAATCTCCTGAAAGCCTGTGGCAGCTTTTATATTAATAACCAAGGAGACTCTCCTTCCCTTGGGGGTTTGAGATCCTTCTCCTGCCTTCTGCCTCCCACTTCTCTATGGGAAGATATTATTGCCAAGCATATTCTTAGACCTGCTTAAAAAACACATACCCAGCAACATGTCCTGGCAGAAATAAAGGCAAGAATGAGGATAGGCTATTTCTAGACAAAATACAAGAGATGTATGCTTGGAAGGAAACTCAAGCTCATGCAAAATTCCTGCTGCTTCCACAGTCCTGAGGGCCTACATATCAAGAATTTGGTTTTCTTTCTGTTCTTTTGTTTTAATATTTTAATTATGGAATAGTTCAAACATCCACAAAAGAAAAGAATAATATGGTGAACTCCTCTGTACCTTAACTCATCCTCAACAATTATTAACTCATTTATAATTAATCTATACTGTTTTATCACTTTATATTTTATCATATTTTATATATATTTTTGTGGATAAAATTTATGTTTTATCTATATTCTTTACTCCCGCCCCCAACACACACAGTGGCTGTGGCCTGTGGACTACTTTTTATGCATTTCCAAGACGATATACCATTAGTCTGAGGATTTTATATATATATATATATATATATATATATATATATTTATTTATTTATATATATTTATATTTTATATATATATATCACACACACACACTTTCCAATGGTATTTCTTCTTTTCTAGTACCATGGTTGAGGCTGAATCCATAGACACTAAGGTAATGACTTTGCCTAGATCTTCTGTTTGTTAAGCATTGTCTTATTGAATCCTCACAACAGTGCTCTGAAGACAGTACTGTTATTAATCCCATTTTACAGATGTAGGAACTGGTCTGGCGTAATGAAGTCACTTGCTTAAGGTCACAGAGCTGGTAAGTGGCCAGCCCATGATTTGAGGCGAGAGCTGTCAGAAAACTGAGGAGTATCCTTTAACAAGTAGTTATACCATTTCCTCCAAAGGGATAAGTTTTCCTCTTTCCTAAAATAGGTTTGTTGTTTGTTTGCCATACAAGAGGAAGCAAGATGAGCCCTCATTTTTTGCTCTTTGCTGAAGTTGGAAAGTGAGATGCCCAAGGGCCTGGCAGTGATTATGCTGAAAGGATTTTGTGACCAACAGCCATAGGTCAGCTCAGCACATTCATCTGGGATGACGGGGAATAAAAATAAGGAAGGAGAACAGTTTATTTCAGCTCCAATCAGAATAAGAGCAAATGGATCAATGTTTACCAAATGCAACTTGTCTAGAACAACACTTATTTCCTAAGTCCCATAGGTATTACAGACTGAAACAGGAAATGAAAAGCTATTAAAATAAATGATCCAATAGTGTTCTTTAAACAACTATCAGCACTTTGACTAAAAGGAAACCCGTACCCCTCTCTTCTTTTATATTCCCTAAATTCAGACTCACGTATCTATCTTGGTAGGTCAGCAGTAAATTTGGGTAATGACTGCTAAGTCCTAGACACTACTACTTGAAAGGGAGTAGAAGTTAAACAAAAAAAAAAAAAAGAAAGAAAAAGAAAGGATTTTCAATACATGTGAATGTTAAACTTGCAGGTAATCTGATGCTGGACCTAGAGGAAAGTTGAAAATGTGGCTATAAAAAATACATATGGGTCACATGTTACATGTTATTTTAATGTACTGGATATAAATGATTAAATAAGATTTCCTGAATTCCTATTTCCCATTTCCCCATGAACTTTAAAGAAGATTTTGCTGCTTCTCTTAATCTTTTTTCTTCCCTCATGCTCCAAGAAAGTGTCTGGGGAAAGGGCAAGGGAAGGAAAACAATAGCGGTAAAGTAAAAAATAAATTATGGTGTCCTTTTCCAATATTATTTCTCATTAGTACCTAGAGTCATGATTGTTATGTAGTTTTACAGAGCTGGGGGCTTTTAAAAGGGGTTTTAAGGAGGGCAGAGTGGGAGTTACTGTAGTAGGTGTTTAAAAAGTGTATGAATAAATTTCATTGTTTATATATATATATATATATACACCACATTCTCTTACTCACTCACATGTCGGTGGATGTCTAGGTTGTTTCCCTACCTTGTTTATTATGAATAGGGCTGCAATGAACATGGGAATGCTAATATCTCTCCAAGATCCTTATTTCAATTTTTTTGCATAAATACCCAGAAGTCGAATTTATGAATCATATGGTAATTCTATTTTTAATTTTTGAGGAACCTCCATACTGTTTTCCATAGCAGCTATACCATTTTGCATTCCTACCAACAGTGTACAAGTGTTCTAGTTTCTCCACATCCTTGCCAGCTCTTGTTGTCTTTGATTTTTTTGATATCAGCCATCCTGACAGGTATGAGGTGATATCTCAATGTGGTTTAAATTTGCATTTTCCGGAAATGAGGAGTTACTAATCAGTAGGCATAAGTTTCACTTATACACGATGGATAAGTTCTAGACATCTGCTCTACAACATTGCACATCTAGTCAACAATACTGTATAGTACATTAAAAAAATTTGGTTAAGAGGGTAGATCTCATGTTAAATGTTCTTATCACAACAAAAAAAAAGTATTTGAAGAGATCCAAGTCATTTTGTAATTACTTTCGTATGTCTGAATGATGTG
The DNA here is from genome assembly GCF_057802395.1 of Ceratotherium simum simum. Classification (NCBI taxonomy): domain Eukaryota; kingdom Metazoa; phylum Chordata; class Mammalia; order Perissodactyla; family Rhinocerotidae; genus Ceratotherium; species Ceratotherium simum. The sequence goes on along the minus strand of NC_141905.1, from coordinate 67,423,765 downwards.
TCTTTAGTGGTTGCATTGAAGTGTTCCTGGCCTAAACCATGTGCATCACATCTTTTGTAAGCAGTGCATCCAGTCTGCGGGAAGAGGTCAGCTATATTGTTCCTCTGCACTCTTTCCTCCTGTGTGGACTTTTGCTGGCAGTACAAAGGATTGATTTAAATGCATGGTCAGTGCAGTGGAAAAGTCCTTATTATGCTAAAACTAAAATTTTGGTAAATTAAATGTGTGTAAAGAAGAACTAACAGTTTTGAAAGACTCTGGCTTCAGTGTTTGAAGTCGTACACTTATTTTCTGCAATTAAGTTCCCGATTTAAACTCCCCTTCCATTCTTTCCAATTTTTATCTCCCCAAGGATGCTCAAAGCAGACTTTTCCTTCAAATATCATGTCTGATTTATTCCCAGGGAGGCTCATTCGTGGGGACCAGGATTTACTCAAGAGCTGACTAGTATATTTGCAGAATATTTGACATTCAAGCTTTTGTTTTTTGCTGAGCTGTTAGCAACCTTGGAAGAAGTTCAGTAGAAGAGGTTGTGACGGAGGCAGAAGGCAGGGACTGCTGCGGCACATTAGCAATAATGATTGGGAACAAAAAGTCCGCTTTCACAAAAAGTGCAAGGAACAAAAAGGCCTTGCAATGAATCCACCAACACATCACATTTATTAATATATATCAATACACATATATACTTTCATGCCAGACTGAGTATAATTCTCCTCTTGAATCTTGCGATCCTATATACTTTTTAAGAATGTGGTAGGCTTGAGGGTTAACATGTTGACTGCTAAGTGTGAGCCGTTACCCAAATGTGATCGCAATGTAGTGTAGAAACAGATACAATAGAGTCAGGAGTTCAGTGTGAAAGAATTTTCAACCTAAAATGGAACTGGAGGACGTGAAATGGAGAGGCTTATGCATGCTCCCTCAGAAGAACAGAACTTAAGAACCAAAAGACTGATTTCCAATAAATGTTTGATTTACAGCAAACTGAGACTTATCTCCTGACCACTGACCACTCGCTAAGAATCTCTGCCCATCCTCAGGCCAGTGAACTTAGTGCTTGGAATTTGGCTAGACATCCCCCCCGGCCTTTACACTCCTTGTCCATAAATACAGCTCACCCCAAACCCTCGACGAACTCGCCCGTAGTTTGCTATAGCATGAGTTTCACAAATTGCGATCCCTTGGTACTCTTGAACAAACTCAGTTTCTGGTAATTTGAGCTAGCCTCAGCTTACCTCTTTATTTAGGTTGACAAAACCCACTGAGACTTGAGATTGGCTTCTCAGATCCACCTCGAGTGCTTTTTAAACAGATTGCTGGTCACACCTCTGAAGTTTCTGATTTAGTAGGTTGGCGTGGGATTTGAGGATCTCTAACAAGCTGCCAGGTGATGCCAATGCTGTTGGTCCAGAGTCCACACTTTAATAACAACTGCCTTAGACTATCCTGAGAGAAAGAATAAGAAATAGAAAGTAGTGGGAATGGGGACAGAGAGAATGCCCTGATTTATCTAGCTGAATATAAATAATGAACATGTTTTGGTTACTTACTATGTGATAGGCATTATATTTCTTCACAACAACTCTCAGAACTATGTTGCACTAATATTGCCCATTTTATAAAAACCCCAGACTTACAGAACTTAAACTTATGCCCATGGTTTTTTAGATAGTAATTGTTGGAGCTAAAGTCTAAGTCTAAAGCCACCTAATATTAAAGATTGTGCTTTTATTATTCTCTTTTTCTATGATTCAGACTGTCTAGGTGGTGTTTGATCACCTAAATGATGCTGGCTATCAAAGTACTGAGTTTTGAACATATTCTCATTTAGTAAGGTTTTGTTGAATTAATTCTATTTCAATATAATTCTACTTCAATATAATTAGACTCTTTCTAGTTATGGTGGAGGCCGCAAAGATGAATAAAGTCCAATATGTTTTCATAGATTTTGCAGTCTGATTAAGTATCTCTAAAGGAAGGCAGATTATAAATGCCATAGGACAAGAATAAACAAAGGATTACAGGTGTCTAGAAGAGGAAGAGATTCCTTCCAGAAAGCGGAAGAGAAGCTGTGAACTAGGCTATAAAGAGTGAGGGGGCCACTGGAGCAAAGTGGGGAGGAAACAGTACAATTGGAATCCTGAGCTAAAACTCACCACTGAGAAGATTGGTTTGATCCATAATCTTTTTAATTTAAAAATATCTTTGGGACACTCCAATTCTTCTAAAGGCTAATTAATAGACGCATTGACTGTTACAGTAAGGATTAATTGAGGTGGTGCTGGAGAAATGACGAGGAATTGGAAATATTAAGTGAATTTTCTGCTAGGTCATTTTCCTAGGAGACAGCTAAATCTGATGGCAGTGACAGCACCAAATTCTAAATGATATTTCTAAGTAAATATCATGTAAGTCCTCAATCTAGTTGTTTTTTAATCTGAAAATGTAGTAGCTAACAACCTTAGAAAGTGCACACAGATGAAAATGATCTGTGTAGATTATGATTTAAAATGTGTTTTGGCCCCGGTTTAGGTCCAGTGGAGTGAGCTAGCCACTCTAAGCAGAGAAGGAATTGGAATTTCTCTTGAAGAAGGATATTCTAACATCTTGTGCCTTCTATAAAAGAGCTGGCATTTGTTAAAAAGCTAACACTTGCCAGAAATAAATGGAGCTGTTTTCGTGATGCTTTTTTCACACTAACATGTCACAGTGAAGTCAGTGTGTAAGCTGCCTCATAAATTTGATTGGGTTTTGAATCTCACTTTATAGTAATCACTTGCTTGGGGCATGTCCAATAGATTGGTTTGAAACTGCCAATAAAGCCTCGTTGGCCATCTATCAAGACGTTACTGTGAGGTGCCCAGACTATATTTTTTTTCATCCAATCTTCTCCACAGTGTACCTCCTTTTGCTTCACCAAAGTTTCAGTGATTCTGGGCTGCCAAATGGGGACTATGTAAAAGTAGGTGGATTTCACTAGCCAGAGTCTGACCACCAACCCCAGTGTGTGCTCTCCAGGCCAGAAATGAAGTCATTAAGGGTATGAACTCTGCAGTTAGACTGTTTGGATTAGGATTTGCAACTCCACCTCCTCCTAGAGGAGAGTCAGCATGTTATTCCATTGAGGAAATTAAGAGCATGGATGGACTTTGCAGTCAGACAGTCAGACTTTTGTCTAAATCTGAGCCCTACTACTTAATGGCAGGGCTTCCTGGGATGAGTCTTTTAACTTCCCGGGGGCAAGGACTGGGAGAGCCAGGGGGGCTTTGCAGAACAGATAGATGCCGGAGACCTGGAATATGGAGGGGACTCCAAGAAGACATTGATACTCCAGGGCTCCATTTGATGACATAAGATTAGAAAGATCCACAGGATTGATGTGCACATTCAGGTAGCATAGAATTGAAAGAGAAAGTGGACCATTTCCAGATGATAATTACATCAAATTCTCGACAGTATTTCCCCTTCTGACATGTGTTCATTGGATCTCTCCTAGGCTCCAATGCTTCCATCCCTGTGTGTGCTTTCCACTTAGCCTACAGCATCCACTGTGTGTGAGGTTGAGGATGACACCCCATCATAGAAAAGAAGAAAGCAAGAGAAGCATTTCTGTGTCTGTGTGTGTTTTAATATAGCAATCTGAGCTCTAAAACTCAGATATATCTGTCTTTCTTGCAGTCAGAATTCATAGTTAAATGTTGCTCCGTCTTAGATTTTGACTTTTCTGACAACCAGTGGGTTTGAGTTTAATATTTGTAGGGAGAAGATTACCAGGCATGATAAACAGCTCTGGTTACTTCAGTATGCATTAATAAAACCTATTACTTGTGGATAATGCATCAGATATCAAAGCCATGTATTCAAAGCCTTTGGAGTATAAAGGGATTCCTGTGGTGGTTGTGTCAGATTCTTAATGTTTTTAACTTTCATTTCTGAACCAGGTGTTTGTCTAACTGGTCTGGTTTGATTGTGATTGCCCCACGTGTGTGCCAGCAAATGATCGCATTACTCCTCTCCCCACCTCTTGAAATGTGGAGTTAGAATATTCAGAAGAGAACATATTTTATGTCCACTAATATGTCAGGTCATGAGCACTGGGCCCAAAGACATAGCCCATCTTTAGTTTTCTGACTGACTTAGCTGGAGTTTGCTTACAATAGACAGTAAGAGTTGGAGAGGGTGGGAGTTGGGAGAAAGGCATGAAATGAAATATCATCATAGATCTGCTAATTCCATGGCTCTCTCTTTGTTTTTTTGAAACAGAGCTGGGATATAAAAAACGGTCGAAAATAAGTAAGTTTGGGGCCGGCCCGATGGCATAGTGGTTAAGTTTACACACTTCGCTTCCGAGGCCTGGGGTTCACAGGTTCGAATCCCAGGCTTAGACCTATGCACCACTCGCCAAGCCATGCTGTGAAGGCATCCCATATACAAAACAGATGTTAGCTTAGAGTGAATCTTCCTCAGCAAAAAGAGGAAGATTGGCAAGGGATGTTAGCTCAGGGCTGGTCTTCCTCACCAAAACAAACAAAAAGAAATAAGTTAAATGGAATTTTTATTTGAATAATTACAGTACATACTGTCTATTTCTACTTTTTCACAATCTCTCTAAATTTCATCACATAGTATTTATTTTCTCATATTATAATTCAAGATGTCATATTTTAAAATTTCAGTTTACATTGTAAAACCTGTTGGGTCTGTCAGAGACTTGTTAACTAAAGAAGAATAAGATTGTTTATTCATTCTAACCTGATTCAACTGCTCGAACTGAAAAAATAAGGAAAAACACAAACATTTTTGACAAGCAGCCCTGTTAGCAATGAGATGAAATATCAGTGGATTTATTGGAAAATCCTCTGTAGAAAATTTTCCTACGTAGAAAATAAGGATTAGCCTTCTAAGCTTACAAGAGAAAGTTTATCAATATTGTCCAAATTAATTCTAGAGAATGGTAATATGTTACAAAAAACTATGTTTTGTGATTTGGGAAACATTATGTTAAACATTTTTGACATTAGGATTTGCCAGAGCCTTTAACATACTACTGTTCTTTAAGAATCTCCAATGTATTTGACAGCAGAAATGCTTTTCTGTATTTGACAACAGAAATGTTTTTCTTTGGGGCCTTGTTTTAGGATTAATCTTCAGTGGAGGACATTTGAGAAAGCTGATTTAGATAGCTTACTTTCATACTGATTGTTTCAATCTGATAGGTATATGTGGCACATTCCTAACCTTTAAAGGGTGATGTTATGAAAGCTTATCATATGACTTTATAATTTGCATCTTGGTGTCTCTGTCAGAGAGAGTCTCACATAGATCAAGGAATTAAGCCAAAATAAATAGCCTTGGAAGATACTCTTAGTTGTTGCCAACCCAGTAGTTCTTCTACTTAAAAGTACTTCTTCCTGATAACAATATTTGTTTTTTCCTACAAGTGGGGGTGGGAGTGCAGTATTAATTACAATAATTCTGTTGCCCCTTTTACAGCTTCCTTTGCAGCTGGGGGTGTCCAAGCGACACAAAATGGGAACACATTGGACACATTTTCTGTCCAATGACACAAAATGGGAACATTCTTAGTAAAGGTGAGCATCCTGATAGAAGACAGAGTTCTCGGGTGCCAGACCTTTCCATTTCTGCTTGCACTGAAGACGTTTAGACTTCTTGTGAAGGTGAGGTGAGAAGAACGAGGATGAAGATAGCAGAGCAGGATGGAGGAAAAAATGGTTTCTCGATGGCATTACTGAGCTCCTGTCCTAACTGTGGAGATGCTCAACTCCAGACTGTTGTACATCTTGTATGTCTTTACAGTAGACATCGCTATTTCTTAGGCAGCTTAAAACACTCAGTATGTGTATTTAAGTTATAGGTGTTCCCTGTTATAAGCAACTTTACCTCATTTTCTTTATCTAGGCTCTTTTCTTCATATTGTAAGTGTCCAAAGACACCAAGGATCTTTCTTTGAGTTTCTGAACAATGACTAGGAATGTTGATAACTTTTTCTAACTTATGCAGCATTCAAATAGTTTCCAAAGACTCCTAAGAAATTTACCCATGTTCCTCAAAGGCACCAGGGTGGGACCTGTAATTTTTTTAATGAAAAAAATATACATAAAGAACAAATGGACAGCATGTACTCTACAAATGCAGCTAATACGTTAGGGTCATCATCTGCTTTAGAAAACAATTATTATTTGTTAAATCTTTAGGTTTCCTGGGACGGATTCAAACAGGATTATATAACTAAGTTTTTCAGAGCTTTTGAAGTGAATCAGTACTTTGTGTTGATTCTGGCCTCCCTCCCTCCTCCCTCCCTCCCTCCCTCCTTCCTTCCTTCCTTCCTTCCTTCCTTCCTTCCTTACATCTCTGTTTCTTTCACTCTCGCTCTCTTTCTCTCCTTCCTTTTTTATTCTAGTTGCTGTTGAGCTTTGTAGCCAAACAGCTATGCAGCTTGGCTGGCACGGATTCTAGGAGCTGGTTACAGGTTCCTTGGGGCTAAGAATTTCTACGTAAAATCAAAGGTATCACAGAGTGCTAGGGATGCAGTATTGAGACACATTGTGTGGTATGGCATGTTATTTAACATGCTTTCAATTTATGGACGCTTTAGACACAATAGTTGATGTTCTCAACTCTGCCTTCACGTTGTTATCATGCGCTCAAGTTCCCAAATCTCAACGTGTCCCAGTGTAGCCCTCCCCACTGTGTACTTGGTCTAAGATTGTGGACCACGGCTGTGGTCAAGGAGTTTGAGAATGTGGAAGAATGAACTGAAGTCCAAAGGTTCATTCCAAGTACCTACCTACTTATCTCCTTCGTTACCTGTTCAAACCAACTCACCTTTTGCCTAACCTACTTGCTTGCCTTCCATACCCACTTAGCTGCTTACCTTTCTAACTTTTCAAAATATAATTAATGTATATAAGTTAATTTTTTTAAAAAGTTTTCAAAAGTGTTAAGGCTTTGCTTCATATATTTTTTAACTTTTTTATGTTGAGATAATTAGGCTTACAGAAGAGTTGCAAATAGTACTAAGATTTCCAAGATACTCTTTATTCAACTTCTAATTTTAACTTAATAATTGTACAATTATCAAAACTAAGAGGTTACCCTTGGTACAATACTATTAACTAAACTACAGAGTTTACTCAGATTTCACTAGTTTACACTAGTGTTCTTCTGTACCAAGAAAAATCCAGAATCCCATATTGCGTATAGTTGTCATGCCTCCGTTGTCTCTCCTAATCTGTAATACTTTCTTAGTCTTTTCTTGTTTTTCATGAACTCCAAAGTTTTGAAGAGTACTGGTTAGTTATTTTGTAGAATATCTCTTAATTTGAGTTTTTCTGATATTTTCTAATGATTAGATTGAGAATATCCATTATGTAAAGGTGATGAGTCCTTCTCAGGGCATCAGATGAAAGAGTATTATTTCCTTCTTTGTAATAATAACTATTTTCCTATAATTAATAAGTATTTAAGGGAAGGAAATACTTTAAAACTATGTAAATATTCCTTTTCTCCTTTTTGTTGTTCAAAGATCTTGAAGCCAGGTGTTTCAAGAACCAAACTAGATAGGGTATTCCAATGATGATTTGCTACTTTCCTCATTTCTTCTATATTTATTGAGATTATTTGATAAGGAAGAATTATCCCTTCTTCTCCATTTGTTTATTTATTCAGTTGTGTACTTATATTAGCATGAACTAATGAATCTGTATTTTATTCTTTGGATTAGGATTCACACTTTTATTATTTATGTTGCTCAAATTATTCTAGCTGTGGCCATTGGAGCTCTTTCAGATTAGCTCCTGTGCCCTTTCAACATACTATCTTTCTATTTGGAGGGATAGGAGAGGGGCTTCTTTACTTTCTAGGACCACAAGATAATCACGGATCATCTTGTGTTTTGCCGGTCTCAGTCCTGAAAAGAACCACCTCTCCAAGAATGTTGTTTTGTTAGAACATGGTATTTAGAAACTAAAGACCTGATGTTAGGTGTTCTTATAGCTACCATGGTGTCACAGCTCCTAAGCCCACATAATGCACACATATATAATTATTTCTGTCTAATTGTATATATTTTTAAAAAATAGTTTGTAATAATATCTCTGATTCCGATCTAACAAGACAGGGTATATTTATTCTAATCTTTACTCTTACTTTTACCTTCTTTCTCTGACAGTGAGAAACTCTCATTGAACGCTAGTGTACATACAGAATTGCTAACACTTAACAAAACGTACAAACTGGAATATAATTTTTGTGACTTTCATTATCTTAACTCTTACACTATCCAATCAAAACACTTTGCAAAGTTATTTAGGTCAGTTCCTTTCTTTCCATCCCATTCAGAAGGGTGAGATGATTCATTGGCAACACAGAATCACTTGTCACAATATACTCTCTATCTTAAGTTCCCTGCATATCCTCGTATAGTAAAAAAAAAATCCAAATGGTAAAACTCACTCTTTGTGGTGTATAGTTCCATTATTTGGAAAAGAAAATGCATAGAGTCATATATTTACCACCACGATTCCATGTATAACAGTACTATCACTCCAAAAGTTCCGTTGTGCTGCTCCTTTCTAGTGAATAACTCACTGCATCCGCACTGCCTGGCAACTATTGATCTATTTTCTATCTGTGTAATTTTGACTATTCCAAATTAAATTATATACTATGTAGCCTATTTGTTCTGGCTTGCTTCACTTAGCAAAATATTTTTAAGATTCATTCATGTTATTGTATATCAATGGTTTGTTTATCTATCCTATCTGTCTGTCAGTCTATCTATCTATCTAATCTACCTTGTTTGTTTGCTTTTTTATAGCTAAGTAGTATTCCACTGTGTGAGTGTATCACAGTACTTCACTAGTTGAAGTGTATCTAGGTTACTTTCAGAATGTGACAATTTTGAATAAAGCTGCAATAAACATTCACATACACGTGTGTGTGTCTGTGTGTGTGTGTGTGAACATACATTTTCTCTTTTCTTGGGTAAATACCTAACAGTAGAATTGCTGGGACCTTGGTAGGTTTATATTTAACTTTTTAACAAACTGCTAAACTATTTCCTTCTTCAGGGTCACTGTATTATCTTACATTCCCACTAGTAGTGAATGAGAATTCCAGCACTTGATATTGTCAGAGTTTTTTTTTTTTTTGCCATTCTAGTAGGTTTATAGTGGTCACTCACTGTGGTTGTCATTTGTGTTTCTCTAATGACTAGTCATGTTGAGCATATCACTATATCCTTATTTACCGTACCTCTATCATCTTTGACAAAGTATCTGTTTAGATGTTTTTCTATGTTTTGTTGTGCTATTTGTCTTAGTTTTATTTGAAATTTCCTTATATATTTTAGATACAAATTTTTTTAAGAAGTATAATTTGCAAATATATTCTTTTATATTTAAAACGGGGTTCTTGTAGACAGTATATATGTAGTCTTGCTTTTCTATACAATTTGATGATCTTTGCCTTTTAAATGATGTTTTAGACCATTTACATTAATACAATTATTGAAAAAATTGAACTCAAATCTGCTATATTATTCATGTATGTATTCCATTTGATTTTGTTTGTCTTCTTTTTTTTGTCTTCTCTTGGATTATTTGAAAATGTTTATGATTCCATTTTATACCCTCTATTGACTTATTATTAAAACTTTAAAAAAAATTTGTAAAGGTTTCCCTAGGATTTACAATATATATCTTTATTCAATTAAATACTACCTTAAATAATATTATACAATTTTAATATGTTATTTAAAAACCATGCAACTGTGTAGTCTATCTTATAAAAATACATGGTATTACATACTAAAGCCTAACGAGATAATTCACGATAAATTCTTCCTCTCAAAATCTGCGAGTTAATCACATCTTTTGTCATACAAGGTAATATTCACAGGGATCAGGGATTAGGGTATGGATATATATTTGAGGGTGCACCGTCAACTCATTATGCCTTCTAACTCAGATAAAGTCATTTGCTCAATAGGAGATATAGGAGAATAGTGTCCCAGAGGAGTTGCATGCCTAACTAGCAGTGGTTGAAGTACAGGTCTGCACTGCAAGGGACATTTTTTTAGCACTCTCTATAATCTTAGTACGAGTACCTATTGGGATTACTACAGAAAAACTCAAAGAGGGTGGCGACTTTTCTAATTTCTGTTATCCCAGGGGGCTTTACATTTTCTCTTGTACACACTTGTCGTCTACCAATTTTCCAACCAAGCTCTTATTACCAATATCCACTTGTGTCTTCTCCAGCTAAACCAGTGTTTGCATCTTGTCCTTTGTTGCAGGTACCTTTCTCTCTCTCTCTTTCAATCTCTCTCAGTTTCTCTTTCTCTCTCTCTCTAGATATATATATCTATATTTTTTAAAAATTTTTACCAGTTAGTTGCCTTGCAGTCTCAGCTTTCTGATAATATCAATAAAAGTTGTGACTCTGCATGGGGCATCATCACTGAGAAATACATTTTGCTAATTTACTTGTTATAAAATGACATCTTGCTGTTTTAATTTGCAAATCTTTGATTATAGTCAAAATGACAGTGTTTCTTGTTTGTTTAAATAGTTGAGAATCCCACTTAAATTTTTGTTTATGGAGAAGAAGCATTGTAAAAACATTTAAAGAAGGGATGAACTGATAAGCAGGGCCATACATTTAACAGGCTAAGAGCTATTTAAACATGGGCTAAACAACTCCTTGGTATGAATGTGTTAAAGACAATTTGAGAGAAATATTTGGAATAAAAGGCCTTCAAGTCTCTTTGGATCCTGACAGCGTAGTTGGGAATAAGAGAATGCATAGAAATTCAGTGCTAAATTCAAAGTAGGAGAATTTTTGAGGAATTTTCCCCCTTTTCGTTGTTGCCACTGTTTCCTCTTCCACTCTACTTTTTCTTTATCTTTCCCCCTCAGGAACAAGATGTTGATATCATTTATTTAAAGGCCACTTTCAGACGAGCGCCTTCTAAAACATGCCAAGTTTTAACCTAGAATTTGCCGTCTCTCATCCCCATTGTCTTAAGATTCTTTTCTTTTTTCTTTCCAAGGGAGATTTTTCATCAATAAGCTGAAGCTCATTCCATTTTAAAGTGAAGTAGCTACAAGTAGTGTCAAGCACTGGGGACGGTTGTGTGTGAGAGATAACAGACTGTTGTCAGATAAAAGCTGGGTCTAATTGAAAGTAGGATCAAGTTACCAAATTGCTACACTCATTTCTAATAACTCGATTTAAAAGACTGCATAGTATTGCATGAAAATCCTAAAATTTTGGTTGTTTCTGGGAATCTTTGAGGAAACTACAATTAGCAAAAACTTTTTGGTTGCTTTTCTTGTTTTGACTTTTCTTACAGACTGTGATGCAGAGATTTGATGTTGTTGGAGTGTAAGGGCAAATATCCCTCCCCATACTGTGGGAGTCTATCACACTAAGTCAGAGGCCAAAATAATGATGAGGATTCATTCTAAGGAATAAAATTGCTTAATGCTTGTATTTATTTCCCCCATGATATAAATGTCACAATCTGGAGAAGAACAAAAGAGTCCTTCTTGGTTACCATTTGAGGAAAAAAATTAATCTTTCTGTTAAGAATTTATTTTGGATGGATGGATAGAAACCTCATGGGGCTGTGTTAGTCTAGTCAGAGATCAATGAGGTCAAAAAGTCTGTCTTCCCACCTCTGAAATATTTCAAGAAGAATATTAAACATGTGATATCATCAAAAGACCTGTAGGGCCAGCCCTGTGGCCCTACAGGTTAAGTGCGCGCGCTCCGCTGCTGGTGGCCCGCGGTTCGGATCCCGGGCGCACACAGATGCACCACTTGTCAGGCCATGCTGTGGTGGCATCCTATATAAAGTGGAGGAAGATGGGCGTGGATGTTAGTCCAGGGCCAGTCTTCCTCAGCAAAAAGAGGAGGATTGGTATGGATGTTAGCTCAGGGCTGATCTTCCTTACAAAAAAAAAAAGACCTGTAGCTAGGGAGTTGGCAGAACTGAAGTCTCATCCTAGTTTTATCACCGACTAGTTTTGTTACTGGAAAAATTTCTCCATGTGTATGAGTACCAGGTACCTCAGCTAGAAAATGACAGCAATAGAACTGAACAGTCCCATGGATAGCTATAAAATTCTGTGGGGTGACCATCTTTCCTATCTTAAAAATTGGCAAGCAAAGCAATCTCATACCTTCCACAACAAGATATTCCCAAACTTACGGAGACAGTATATACTTTGAGCTCTAAGTGTCTTAGCATATCATATTTAAGGAACACGAATCACATACATTTCAACCAGTCTGCATCCAAGCTTCTTCACCATATTCAGTAATTGCTCTGTCAATCAAGACCTCAGTGGATATGAGAATGGTTGGTACCTGATACTTCTGTGGTTGAGAAAAGTCAAATCAAATAGTGTAGGAATTAATCGTACGGGTTCAGTAGTCAATTCACCTGTGTTAGGATTCTAGATTCCCTCCTACTAGTCATGTTAACTTATGAAGTAGTTTAACCTTTTGAGTCTTAATTTTTCTTACCTACGAAATTATGGTATCCTAAACCAACCTACTGCGGTAAAAGAGAATATGAAATGAGGCCTTCCATGTATATCATGGTGCTAGTATATAATGGAGATTCAATAAATTGTAGCTATTATTTTTACCCATCCAAATATTTTTAACTGAGTTATATTTAAAAGCTATGAAGTATTATGTAAAATATGACTGAACATTACAGATGGATTACGGTATTAAGATATTTTCTTTAATTTATTTCCCTTCTACAATCATGAACATCATTAAATTACGCTAATAAACACTGACACGTATTCCCTACTTCTACCTCTATCACATTAGGTTTTTGTCTTTTTAGGAATACTTTATTTCAAATAATAGTTCTGTTGTGAAAAATTTAGAGAATAAGAGAGTTTTCTCATTGATTGTTTCGTTTTCACTCTGTTGAAGAGAGAGATCTCCAGGTAGCCTATTCAGATCTACCAGTTGTTAAAACCAGACCTGTCATGTATTCATTCCTCAAATATTTATTGAGAACTTACTATGTGTCATGTAAACTTTTAGCTATGGTAGTGGCTAGCGAGAATATTAGGGAATCTAACTTTCCTCTGGTCTCAATGAATAAAAGTCTGCTATCCACCTGAACTCATCACTATGCATGTTAGAATTAAAATTCTCAGGACCTGAGAGAGCTCTCCATGGAGTGTGGTTGGAGTGATAGGTTTGGAAAAAGTCAACTATCAGTCTCTCACTCCAAAGAGTCCACCTACCAGTACTACAAGGGGGGTCTGTAACCTGAAGCAAGGGGCTCATGTTTTTTTTCTAATTCTCGCATATGTAGTTATTTTATAGTCTATGTCCCTCTCTCTCAGAGTTTAAGTAGTTGAGATTTTATTTTTCTCATTTCCTCTTCTAAGAGTCTTCCTCTCTCTTAACTTTAGATATCTACTTTAGATATCTACTCCACACCACTCTGCATTTTCTCTTTCCTGACCTTCACCATGGAAGAAATGTTCTAAAACATGCAATTTTTAAAAAATAAAGCACTTATTCTTATTTTACTCATAAATCCTCTTTGGATTTACCAAATACCCACAGTGGGTCTGAAGAATTTATATAGAAATTAAGGCAGCACTACATCTGCCTAATTAGACAGATGTACTCATAAAATGAAACCAGCGTCTGCTGGAATGGGAGGATGATTGGGCTGGGAGGGGAATACCTCCTCAGCTGTTTTCATAGGTTAATTTAGAGGCTGTTATCACACAGGCTCTAATCTCTTGGGACACCTCCCTGCTCCACAGGAAAGAGGAGGACAAGTTCTTTTTCACATCCAATAAAGTACTCAAATTAACCTCCTTTCCCACTATGACATAATTAACGTCAAATTTAAGGAAAGCGGGTTGCAGATTTCCAGAAGAGTGGCAGAGACCTAGCCACTTTGCTGGTACAGAGGTTCTACCTTTCATTGCTCATTAGAATTACCTGGGGAGCTTCACAGGTGCTTATAACTAGGGCCACCTAAGACCAGTCACTATTTATTCAGCATCCTCTCATTATCAACTTGAGGAGTAAGATATGGGTCTCAATGTAAACAAAATCAGAATTTAAAATCATTGACCTGTTTTTTCCACCATCCCTTTTTGTACAATTTAATGACACTGATGGGCCAAATTAAAGTTGCTCAAACTTGTCTTTTGTAACAAAAATACTCATGCAAGTGCTGAGAACTGATATGGACTCACATAAACACACTACATAGACCAGGCACAGAGTGACAAATGCTAACATCTTTAGAAACCTATGCCACAGAGAAATGGACACATATTCAGGAACACAGAATTCCTAGAACCTCAAAACAGGCTCATAGACATACACACTCAGACACGCATAGGCACACAGATCTCATAGGAAAGAGATGCACAGACACAGGTTCACACAGACTTAGGCATTGGTACACAGAGACACAAACACAAACACATTCATATTTGGATGCCTTCAGAAGGACATGTGTATAAGCTTAGCCCCATACACAGAAAGACCTCAGAGATACTCAAAGAGATAAATAAAAATCACAGAATGAACCTCATGGTTTGTATATTATATCTCAATAATGCTGTAGAAAAATTAAGAGAAAGAATCACTGAGATACACCCAGCAAACAAAAACATAAGAGGAGACACGCACACTCAGGAATTTTCCTTTGGTAGTTTTGGGGTCTTTTTTATTTGTGTATGTGTGTGGACAGCTTTTTGCAGTGTCATTGTGGTGTTATTTGCTGCCTCTTGGTGAATGTGCTTTTTCCAAGCTCACTTGCAAGCTTCCTGGCCCCTTCCAAGGCAGGATTGGAATTATAGCCTCCAAAGAGAGAAGTATACACATTTTTCTGGAAAAGAAGGTTCTACTGAAAATGTTCCTCTCACGAAAACCTGAACATTTGAGGAGCAAGTAAGACTATTTTACTCAGATTTGGATGCTGACAGTGATCTAGACAGCAGAACAAAACATCCTGTAAAAATGATAATTAAGAACTAATATCTCTGTGGACTTTTATAGTATAATAAGTTCTCTTGTGCCTATTAACTCAGTTAATCATATCACAGAGCTTATCAGTGTGATTTCATTTGACCTTTAGAGCAACCATGTGAATAAGAATTGTTATTATACACATTTTACACTTTTAAAATTACTGCCAAGAGAGGCTATGTAAGGTTTTTGACGTCATCTGGCCACTAAGTTACATGTATGGAAGTCAAATTCATGTCTGATGGACTTAGAGTCAGTACTCTAGGCAACTGCGAGGTGTGGTCTCTGCAAACACTGAGTTTGGGGTCCATCTTATGGCTAGTCTTATTTTGCATATAAGAAAACTAAAGATCAGAGTAGCTAAGTATTTTACATCAAGTGCCCAGGGTCACACATAAAACTTGAAACTAATATTCTGTTTCCTGTGTCAGGGCTGGTTTCACCAGAAAAATGAGCCTTTGGACCACTTCTTGGACTATATGTGAATGGGAGTAGGTGAAGAGACTGAAGCTTAGGAACCATGACTGAACTAAAAGTGCAATGGCCATGCCTTGAACATCCTTAGAAGGAGACTGGATTCCCCTTGAAGGCAGTGGGGTCCTCTCTACTTCTCGCTACTCCTCTGTTGCTTCTCTGAGGACTATGAAACTGCTCTCAATAGCATTTGGTCCGGTGAAAAGTCAAATAGCTCTTGGAGTGGATTGCATTCTAGCCACAAGAATGGAGGTATGGCCTTGACTTCTGGAAGAGATTTTGTCTGCCATTTTCTCAGGGTGTGGCTCTGGCTGGAAGGAAAAATGCTCAGTAAGTGGGAAACCACTTTGATCATATTGTAGAGTTTCCTGTAAATTCTCTCCTCAGAATCTGAGTGTGATTATGAAATTCCCTGTTATTGCACGATTGTTGAGAATGTATTGTGTACTTGACTCTGTGTAGATACAGAGTAAGAGTTTTTGTGCTCAAAGAACTCGTGATTTAGTTGAGGGAAAAAAACTAATGGTTAGACATTATGGATTAGAAACCATCAGACCATTCTCAACAAGGCAAGAGTTGGTTCTTGGGGGGCATAAAATTCTTAGATATTACAATGATTTGTGACTCTCTCTCTAAATCTCATTCTTATCTGATAAAATAATATTCATTAGTATTTACTTCTATGATTAAGTGATTAGGAAAAAAATATTTAAGGCCCCTTAGGGAGGTGATAATGACAGAAAGGTTGAGAAACACCACATTAGACCACACATCACAGATCCCCATGTTATTCATTGAAGCATTTTGAATTGTTGCCAACTTTAAGCATTAGGAGATTTTATATAAAAATATAAATTCCCGATTTCTTTTAAAAACAAAAATCAGAAGATCTGGAAACTGTGGACCCATATTGTTCCCATGGCAATAATTGACCAAACCTGCGTAGCAGCTTCACCAATTAGGTAGGTCTTGTGTTCTTTTGTTCATCACAATTTCCAACATTCCCCATTAATTATGTTCATTCTGACCTATTTCACTTATCTAGGTTACCTATCTGGCAATGCAAGTATCTATTAATATTCCCAGGATTCAGAAAAAAATAATTACAATTTCAGGGGCAGATATTTCAGAAGTCCAAGGAAGGAAAAGTCAGCAAAGGCTTGAGATCTCAGTGATGACTTCAGAAGGAACGTGAGAATTAAGCTGTCTTGTAACAAATCAGGATTCATTGAGGGAATAAAGGAGGTGTCTTTAGTGAAGGGTCCATAAGAAGAAGAATGAGAGATAATGCAAAATTAAATTCTAATGGACAAAAGACCAACTATGCAAATTAAAACTTAAACATTTAAAATAAAATGTAAAACGTTGTATTTGCAATCCTAGGTTTGCAAAGATTTTCCTTTTTCAATGACACAAAAAAGGACAAACCATAAGGGAAAAGGTGGATAGGTTTGAATCCGTTTACTGAAAAACATCTGTTCAACCGAAGACATCGTAAACAAGGTAAAAAGACAAGCAACAGATTTTGAGAAGATATTTGCAGTTCATAAAACTGACAAAAGATAAGTATCCAGAATTTATAGAGACCTGCTACAAAGCAAAATGAAAAAAGATAAACAACCCAATGAAAAAATGGGCAAAATATATGAAAATGTCATTCACAAAAGAGAAAAGACAAATGGCCAATAAGTACATGAAAACATGCTTAATCTGACATGTTATCAGGGAAAGGCAAATTCAAACAATAGCAAGCTATCATTCTGTACTCATGATGCTTATATAAATTTAAAGTCAAATAATTCCAAAAGGCTAGGCAAGAATGTGACAAATTAGTAAATTTCATATAGTGTGGGAGTGGGAATCGGTACATTCTTTTGGGGGACAATTGGCAATATTAAATAAATTGTATTATTTGCATACTTTTTAACCCAGCAATTCTAGCACTATTTATGTACCTTGAAGAAATCTTCACACATGTGGGAAAGAAGAGGTATACTTGAATGTCCTTTATGTTATTGTGTGTGGTTGGGAAAAAATTGAACACACCTTAAATGATGTCAACAGAAAAAGTGATAAATAAATTGTGATATAGTCACAAAATGAAAAGCTATAAGATAGTAAAAATAAATGTACTAAGACAACGCGTGTCAACTTAGCTAAATCTCCAAAACGTTAAAAGCAAAATGCAGAGAAATACACACAGTATTATAAGTTTTACCAAACATAAAAGCATGTGAAACAAAAGACTGAATAACATGATTGGTGAGAAACCTGTTGAAATAGAAATGTTTTTATGTGAAGGGAGATAAGGTTGCCAACATCTGGCCCAGGGCACGTTGGGGCCTGGAGTAGGGAGGCGTATGAAAAGCCGAACTTTGTTGTAGAAGCTTTAAATGTTGCTGTGCTTTGACTGTCTGATCAAGCAACCACTGACAAGGTCTCTTGTCAAGACTATTACCTAGGGGAAAATAGCCGCTGAAAATTCATGTGGGAGATGGTAGTTTCTAGTTTCAAAAATTTTATCTGAAGAATTAAAAGTCTTTGCATATTGGCTTCTTTCACTTAGTAATATATGTTTAAGTTTCCTGCATATCTTTTCATGGCTTGATAGCTCATTTCTATTAGCACTGAATAATATTCCATTGTCTGGATGTACCAGAGTTTGTGTATCCATTCACCCACTGAAGGACATCTTGGTTGCTTCCAAATTTTGACGATTATGAATAAAGTTGCTATAAATATGCATATGCAGGTATTTTTGTGGACATGTTTTCAACTCATTTGGATATAATCCAAAGAGTATGATTGCTGAATCACATAATAATTATGTTTAGTTTCAGAAAGTAAAGTGCCGAGAAACTGCCAAACTGTCTTCCAAAGTGGCTGTACCATTTTGCATTCCTACCAGCAATGTATGAGAGTTCCTTTTGCTCCATATCCTCATCAACGTTTGGTTTTGTGAGTGTTCTGGTTCTAATAGGTGTGTAGTGGTATCTTACTGTTGTTTTAAAGATTTTATTTATTTATTTTTTCCCCCAAAGCCCCAGTAGATAGTTGTGTGTCATAGCTGCACATCCTTCTAGTTGCTGTATGTGGGACGCGGCCTCAGCATGGCCGGAGAAGCAGCGTGCTGGTGGGAGCCCGGGATCCGAACTCGGGTCGCCAGCAGCGGAGCGCGCTCACTTAACCACCAAGCCACGGGGCCGGCCCTCTTACTGTTGTTTTAATCTGATTTCCCTAGTGACATATGACGTGGAGCATCTTTTCATATGCTTATTTGCTATCTGTATATCTTCTTTGGTGAGGTGTCTGTTAAGATCTTTTACACATTTTTAAATCAAGTTGTTTGTTTTCTTATTGTTGAGTTTTAAGAGTTATTTGTGTATCTTGGATACCAGTCTTTTATGAGACATGTCTTTTGCAAATATTTTCTTCCACAGAGAAAATGGCTTGTCTTATTCTACTCTTGACATTGTCTTTTGCAGCGCAGACATTTTTAATTTTAATGGAGTCCAGCTTATCAATTATTTCTTTAATGGATTGTGTTTTTAATGTTGTACAGCCTCTGATTATTGACTCCAGCTTTACTTTCCATCCTTCTTCACCTATTCACCTATGTCAACCTATGTCAACAGATGTTTACTGTAAACTTTGTTGTGAACACTAGGAATTGAGAGGGAGCAAGACAGACAGGAGTGTTGTTCTCATGTAGCTCTATACCAGGATAGAGACAGATCATAAATACATTGACAAACAAATAAGAATTTCAGAGAATGTAAGTGCTATGAAATCTGTAAAACAAAAATATGGTACCGTAACTGGGGACATGAGGCAGGGTGATCAGGCAAAGCCATATTGGGGAGATGAAATCTGAGCTGACACTAGTAGAATATGAAAGAGTCAGTCATTTAAATATCTGTGGGAGGGATGGGTCAGTCTTCTCTCCTGTGTTCTGGCCCAACTGGCTTCCCTGCCCTGAACATATGCTATTCTTTCAGGTCACTGTGCCTCAGTCCATGCTGTTTTTCTGCCTAGAGCACTTCTCCACTGATACTTGCATGTGAAAGCCCTCCCCGGCTTTGAATGCCACTTCCTCTAGGACATCTTCCCTGACTCACCTAATGCAATGCTATCTATCTTGCTGGTGCTGATCTTCTCAGTACAAGGCCAGAATCTTCTCTCTGTTAGTCTGGGCTATTTTGATTACAACCGATCAGACTACTGAAATGGGCATATACAGGGTTAGTAAGCATGACGTTAAGAACTGATGACCAGTAAAAGCTTCTCAATCCCACCTTCTAATTTTGGTACATGTGTTTTGGAGGCAGAGGTTTATTATCTCTGGCACAATCAATCACTGTGTCTTACACATATCAGGTGCTCATAAAATGCATGTTGAATAAATCATTGTATTTTGTTTATCATTGCTATTATTGACTAATATTTATGGAGCACTCATCATGTACCAAGTCCTGTGTTAAGAATTGCTTGTGTGTCGTCTTATTTAATCTTGTATATAGCCTATGAGTTAGACATTATAATTATTTCCACTTTACAGATAATTTTTTCAGTAAAAATAGTTAACTATAACAATAGCAAGACAAGGTATTATCTTTTGACCATTTCCTTTGGTCAGAACGATTTAGTGAAACGCTTCCCTTTCAAAACCTTTTAACCAACCTGCCATTTCCCATTGATTAAATGCAACAAATTAGAGGTGACCAGGGCTGACATGTTGGGTTGTATCATTTGGGCCTAAAACTATTTTCTAGGCCATTGCAGCTCACAGGTTGTGTGCAAGATTATTTTACTGGCCCCTGTTGTTTATCTCTTTCTTGATCTTTGTTTTTTTCTGATGTACACTTCCAGCTTTTTCCCAAAAAAAATGTGGAGTATACTTCCCCACTGCTTGCCTTTGTGCTTGGCCCTGGGACCTGCTTTGGCCAGTGGAACACAGGAAAAGGTGACAGGGCTCCTTTTCTAAATCGGGGCCTTAAAAGGCCTGATATGTTCCCACTTACACTCTTGCACCCCTGGCTTCTCCCTGAGAAGAGTTTTCCCTGGGTGTCTCCAGCCCCCTCAGTCTGGGCCCCAGAATGAACTCATGTGAAGCAGCACTGCCCCAACTGACCACCCACCATTGACTGCAGCACGAAGTAGGGTGGCAACAGCTTGAAG
This sequence comes from Ceratotherium simum simum, assembly GCF_057802395.1. Classification (NCBI taxonomy): domain Eukaryota; kingdom Metazoa; phylum Chordata; class Mammalia; order Perissodactyla; family Rhinocerotidae; genus Ceratotherium; species Ceratotherium simum. The sequence goes on along the minus strand of NC_141905.1, from coordinate 67,403,053 downwards.
CTGAGCCATACCATGAGAAGTAACATGTACTGCTGTGTGTCACCATTGGTGCTTGTTGGTTATGTAGCAATAAAATTCAAATGCCTACCTAATATTTTTTATTAGGAAAAGAGGTAGAAGTGTTTAGGGGGAGTGGCCACTCCAAGAATTAATATTTTTCATCATCACAGCCTGTTTATCCTGAGGCACAGTGCCATTTCCTTCTTTCATTGGGTTTCTCTTTCCTTTCTCTAGCCGTTTCCTTTTGCCTCAATCAGATTGAATAAGATTGTTGGCTGGAGCTGGCATGGTGAGGTTTTTTGCAATGAAGAATATCACATTGTGCTGAATTAAGCCCCAGAAGGAACAACAAAGTCAACAAGACAAAAAGGGAGAGCTGGGAGGAAGCCACCAGATTAGAATGGTTTGCTTTGCTATCCAGGAGTGGGTGTGATGGAGAGAATGACTCTAGATGAGATGTAGGCACAGGTTACTTTTGTTTACTCTCCACATTAGCTGGCTCTGTCTGCTTGATCCAGGTTCAGAGTTTCAGCTTCACAACATATTTTTGGCAAAGGAAGAGACATTCTGAGGGACTTTTCTGTTATAATGCTTCGGGCGTGGCAAGATCGCGTCAGATGTCAGTCAAACAAATGAACAAGAGAATAAATGAACGAATCAATCAATCAACCAACCAATCAATGAATGCATAGAAAAGAAAATAGGCCAGAGGGAAGATTGTCAATGGTAACAATAACAATACCATCAGCAATACGATTTATTAGACACTTACAGTGTGACAGGACCTGAGGTCAGTACTCTTTCTTTTTTCATTCAGGCCTCACAATACCCTGTTGATGCAGATGAGATTGATCCCACAAATGAGAGCGTTGAGGATTGAGCAATTAGCTCAAAATAAAATGCGTAGTAAATGGTAGGTTTGAGATGCAATTCCTGGTTTCTCCATCCCAGGTAAGTCTCAAGCTTTACAGAAACCCACTCTTTGAATTACATTTATTATTGTTGGCTTACGCCTGTTTTACAGATGAGATAACTTGGGCTTAAAAAGATGTGGGAGCCTTACATGAGTTCTCTCGAAGGAGTGGCAGTGGAGAGTGTGTAGATGGGGAGGACCTAGGACTTGGATCCAAGTACTCCAATTCCTAGATAACAGGTGGCTCTACAGCATGAATGAACTTTTTGCTGTATGGAAATAGCGAAGTTGAGGGAAAGAGGTGTGACTCCAAGGCCGCGGGTCCAGGACTGGAAATAACACCAATGCCAGACTCTGAAATCAGGCTTTGGTGTTGACAAAAGACTCAGTCACTGTCAGTCTTCTCTCTACCATGCTGACTCTCCCTTCTAAAGGTAAGGATCTGTCTGTATCCTGCTGCTTACTTAGACGGCCTCTCTAGGAGACTGTCATTGTCTTTATACACTGTGATTCTTGTAAAGCAGGGCTTTGATTTCCTCTTAACAAATATTCTTTCTTACTCTCCTCACTGCCAATTATGCTGAGAATTATACCATTTAGTGCTTTATTGTCCTAGTCCAGGATTTCTCAACTTCATCACTATTAACATTTGCAGTCAAATAATTCTTTTTTTTTAGTGGGGGTGGAGAGTGCATATCCTGTAATTGTAGGGTGTTTAGCAGCCTCCCTGGCCTCTGCTTAGTAGTTGCAAAAACCTCCCACCCACCACTCCCCATTTGTGGGTTGTGACAAGCAAAAATGTCTAGCTGAGTTCAATTAAGAATATAATTCTTGTTAAGATTCTAGGATGGTCATTAAGTTTGCTCTTCAGTCAATTAAACCTTCTCTGCATGAGTTTTAGATTCCTTCTTGAGAATAGGTGTAAATGGAATGGTGATTAGAGGAAGAGAAATAATGAAAGACCCATGAATAATATGAGAGGAGGAGGTTTCAGGCATAAAGATATGGACAGCTAAGACTTGAAGTTACAAAGGCTAATTTCCTTTTCTTTATATTCTGCCTTTTCTCTTATCTTTATATTTCAACATTTCCTCTCGATTCATGTAAATGTTTCCATCATCTAATTTATCAAAAAGCATATTAAGAACCCCTCACATTTAAGGTCTTTTGGCGAATATCAAAATACGACACAGTCCTGGACACTGAGAAGCTACCGTCTTGTGACCTTTTCACAGCCCAGATCTTTTCTTGCTGATGTGATCCTGCTTCATCCCACACAAGACTGACACATACAAAATACTTCTCTTGATGAATTTTTGAGTACTCAACACTGCAAGGTCATAACTTAGGTGAAAGGCTAACAACACTCAACCTAAATATGAACTATCAACAATTTATTTTCCTTAAAAGATGGAGTATTCATCTATTGAATCTCCATAAGGATTTAATTGTAAAGTGCTAATAGATTTGGAAAAGGGCAGTTTTCCATTAGTTTAATTTAAAAAATGAAGATTTAAGTACTGATCTGTTTGTGCTACCTGAGGCTGTAAGTCCCATGTTCATTCATTTATATGAAACAACAAAGTTCACTGGGTCTCAGGCTATCAAGGGCCAGTAGGGTATTCTCAAGGGTCCTGTCTCCCTGGGGCGGTTTCATTCATCCATTCACCGCTTCAATCATTCATGTTCATCCAAGAGCAGGATCACTAGTTGGCCCTACTTTCACTGCCAGTTATTTTTTAGGATAGATTTTTTCATGTTTCACTGATACTCTGGGAGAAAAATGCCGTTTTGACCATAGAGATATCATTCTTTACCCACATCACATTTTATTGACGGCTCCATTAGCAAATGGAAATGATACCTAGGAGGGAAATTCTCTGCAAGAAAATGGTGGGTGATTTGCTATTGAAGATATTTTCCTATGGATCAGAGAGGCTTACTTGTGATGAATACTCTAAGAAGCTCAAATATATCAAAGAGCTCCTATATATTTATCATATTGTGCCTTAGGTGCCTTATTCTTCATATTCTTGTATATTTATCACCATTTTTTCTAATACATTTTTACATTTTCTCTTTCACATAGAACCATGAAGTTTGCTGATCAGGTATCACTCCCATTTTATTGATGACAAAACTGGAGCTCAGAGGGGCTAAGTGACTTGCCCTGCTTCAGTCACTCACTCCTCCCATTTATCCCCCAAATGACAGCCAGGATTCTATTAGTTCCCTAGGCTGCCCTAACAAAGTACCACTAACTGGGTCGCTTAAAAGGCAGAAATTTATTGTCATAATTCTGGAGGCTAGAGTCTGAAATCTAGGTATTGGCAGGGTTGGTTCCATCTGAGGGCTGTGAGGGAAAGACATGTTCCAGATCTCTATCCTTGGCCTGTAGATGGCTCTCTTCATGTTCACTTGACATTCTCCCTGTTTGTGAGTCTGTCACCAAATATCCTCTTCTTATAAGGACATTAGTCACATTGGATCAGGGGCCACCCTAATGACCTCATTCTAACGTGACCTCTGTAAAGACCCTGTCTCCAAAATAAGGTCACATTCTGAGGGACTAAGGATTAATTAAGACTTCAACACATGAAATTTTGGGGAAAGCAATTTACCCCCTAACAGGGAAATTCATGGAAACAAATAAAACTAAACCACTCCACACTGGCTATGGAATAAAGTTTAAGTTCCTTATTACTAGCCATGAGTCTCTTTCTGATGTGACCCTTGTCCCTGGCCTCAGCCTAATCTCTTACCACTGTACAGTAGGAACTCTAGTCATGCTGAACTGCTTGGTAAAAATAACTCGTATTTATAGAGCATTTAAGGCACTGTGCTAAGTGCTTCACACGTGTGCATAAGGTAAATATATTATGCTAATCCTCTTATTACTACCATATCATAGATTCATTTAGTCATTCATTCATTCAGTCATTCACTCATTCAAAAAATTTTTGAATGCCTGTTCTTATGAAGCTTTGTTCAAGGTGCTGGGGCTACAGCTGTCAATAAAATGGGAAGAAAAATCCCTAGCCTCACAAACTTACATTCTAATGGGGAAAACAGATAATAGTAAATTAAACCATTATGTAGTATATTAAACAACAAGGTGTGCTGTAGAGAAAAACTGGACAGCGATGAAGGTGCTCCAGGGGCAAAATACAATTTTAAAAAATTGTATGAAATAGTTTTATACTTATGGAAAAGTTGAAAGAATACTCTGCATCCAGATTCCCCAAACGTTATTCTGAAATAAATTCAAATGTATTAAGAAGTTGCAAGAAGAATACAAACAAATCACGTATCCCTTTAATCCAGAGTTCCCCATCATTCATTTGCCAACATTTACTCGCAATTTCTCCCTTCTCTCTCTCCCTCTGCATTTCCATATTTCACACACATGTGATACTGTAACATCCTTCTTGCTGGATTATACTACTGATAATCCTTATATAATATACATTTGTTCCTACAACAAATCAGTATTCTTAAGAGTTTTTATTAGGATAATATTAATCTTACTTCAACAAGAACTTGGCTGTGCTTTTACCTTATACATCAACATAAAAGTTCAATTAATTTTCAAATTATTGAGCACTGCATTCTGCTATTACAAATTAGATGCTAATTAATGCTCCCTTACTTGCTCATTTATTTAGAATTTTTTTTCTTGTCAGGGCCCATGAAAGTGTATAAACGCCATTAATTGTTTTTACTAACTCATTAAATGGGTTGTAGAACAAAGTAGCAATTTTGAAAATTACAGCTATTCAACACCTACATTTGAAAAATATGCAACATTCTAAAGGATATTGTTAACTAGACAGTAATTAAAAATTGCAAGGGGAATGCTTCACAGCAAGATTTGTGATAATTTTAATGAATTTTTGAAATGAGATAAACAAATCCTTTAAAGGACACACGTAACCTTGCGAGTTCATGAAATTACAACTAGAGAAATGGTGGAAGGGAATATATAATTTAGTATGTTTTAATATGAAGATTAGTAGAAGATAATTAAAAATATGTGATCATATTTAGAAAAATTAAAGTTTATTGAATATATAATATCCGTATTTCATAGTTTTAACAACTCTGGTCTAAAGTTAATTTATTCTCATTTTATAAATAAGACAACTGAAGCCTAGAGTTATTCAGTAACTTATGTTCCTCTAAGGGGAACATTTCAGGCAGAGGGACCCATCTGATGATGTGAAGCCAAAGCAACACAGGGAATTGGAGGAACTAAAGGAAAGTTGACATGCCTGGAGCGTAAGGGTCGGGGAAAGTGGTCTGGACTGAGGCCTGTGAGGTTGGAGGGATGATGCATGCAGGGTTTTCCAGGAAATGTTAAGGATTCGGGTCTTCATCCATCATGTTTTGAAAAGATCACTCTTGCCGCAGTATGAAGAAAATGGCTTAGAGGGGATGAGTGGGAGATAAGATGCAGGGCATTTGTGAAAGTCTGGGGAGATGATGATGATGATGACTATGATGATGATGACTATGACGACAACAGCATGGACTGCAGTAGGGAAGACTGAGTTTGTGAGAGATTTAATAGGAAAGAGTGATATGGATCACTTGATTGCAAGGAAGGTTAATGATGAAGGAAAGAGAGATGTGAGGATAATTGCCAGGTTTTCAGATCTACTCAACTGGGTGGAAGGTGGCAGGGAGGACTGGAGAAAGAGAAATTAGCAGAGAATCTTCTGAGTTTGTTCTAAGACATGAAGATTTGAACTGAGACATGTAGAAAAGGTATTTGAATGTACAGACATGGAATTCAGAGGGGATATCTGGACTGGGGATGCAAGTTTAGAAGCAAAAGTAAGGAGCATTTAAAAATTTTATTTTAGTGTTTCTCAGTGTGTTCTTTACACTATGTATGTGAGAAGGCCTTGCATACCTATCTCGTAGCTCAATGATTTTCAGCCTTTAATAAGCATCGGAACCACCTAGGTAGAGAGTAGTAAGGAAGATGAAAGCTCTAGATTTCAACTGCTTGGGCTTAAATCAGCTCGGCAGCTTTCTAGAATAAACTTGAGCAACTTACTAAGCCTCTGTGCCTCAGTTTTTTTCTCTTTAAAATGGAGATAATATTTACCCCATTGGGTTTCTTGAAGATTAAATAATAAAATAAATAAATTAAATGAATTGGTTTACGTAAAGTCTTTAGAACGCTTAGTGGTACTTAGCAAAGAGTCATAAAGTCTAGGCTAGCCAATATTATTTTTCAGATAATTTATTAAAATGCAGATTCCTGGAGTCCTATCTCAGGATTTTGATGTAAATGTCAAGTTACAGGATAGTGTGTGCATTTCAGTGTGGATTTGGTTGTGTTTTGGACTCGAGATAGAGGATGAATTAGAATTTGGTGGTTCTGGTCAGGATAATCCTAGACCCTACCACACTTACTAAATCACAATATCTTTGTTCAGAGACCAGGAAATCTGTATTTAAAATAAATTTACCAAGTCGTGATGATGCTGATCTATAGCCAGGCTTGAAAGGGACTATATTAGACAAGATCTTGTGATTCTCATAATGTCAAGGCTGGCTGTCCACCAAAATGTGCAGTCCCCTTTCATAGCAGATATTATTTTGCAGGGGAGTGATTGGCAAGTCAGTGAGTACATTGCGTGCCCGGTATGAATATGTGACTAGTACTGACCAATAGAATGTACACGGAAGTGATGTTTGTCACTTCCTGGCCAATGCTTCTAAGAAGCAGTCATGTCCTTTCCACATTCTCTTTCCCCTTTGGCTCACCAAGGCAGAGAATAACATGCTCTAGGTGATGCTATAGCTATAAGATGAAGGGAATCTAGGGCACTGAATTGATGACAGTAGGTTAGTCTGTTATTACATGAATGAGAGAAAAGATTACACAAATGAGAAAAAAGGCTTTTAATATGTTATGATAGGGAAATGTGGGAAATTATTACTTACAGTAGTTGGTGTTGCCCTAATAACAGCTCTTAAACGTGAGATTTCTCCTCTAAGGCAATATTCATCAAAAGCCTCTTGATAAACAGTACCACATCACTACAATCAATGTGCTAGACTCTCATGATACAAAGAATAAGAAGATCTCTTGTCTGGTTCTTGGAACATAACTCTATGTCTGAACAATCGCAACATTTCAGTTGTTACTGGTTGTTTGTTCTTGTTGTTGATTTAGAATACAGTTACTAGGAAAAAAGTGTGCATTTTGAGAAAACTTTTACATTTTTCTTAGTAAAATTTTAATATAAGTTACTGAAATTGATAGCTTGTTTAGTATCACTACTCTTCTTTGTTAGCTCAGGAAATGTCCCAGTGATTTTATTCCTCTGAAAGTGGATGGGTTTCTATTCTGTATCTCTTCAGACAACCAAGCCCCTGTTGTTATAAAATAAAAGAACGTTGTTTGTATTTGGATTATTACTTAAAGTAATAAAAAAAAAAGAAATATTGCCAAGCAGTGTAAACATCAATACTCATGAATTATTAATCCTTTAAGAAGGTTGGCTAAATTTCCATATAGATTAAACTCAGAATTTATGAAATGTGATTTTCTTTCAATCTGATGGCTTAATGCCACTGGTGTTTTACGGGTAAGGTTCGTGCACAGAATGCTCTGTTTTTCCGTATGACTGAGGACATGGAAGACCCCATCGTTGGCAGACCCCATGGTATTAAATTGCAAATTGAATTTGAGATGGCAGAGAAAGAATGTGTTGGAGAGTGACTGAAGGTTGGAAATTAAAACTACATGGAACTAACACATGTTCCTGAGAAACTCATAAAATGAAGCTTCCTCCTTTCAAAACGGGGGGTTCATGGAGAGCAGGTCATTACTGAGGCCATATGTTTGATATCAGCTTTTGATCAGCACCAACTCACCTGTTCTGTCTATGGAGAAGACGTTGATATTTTTTCCTGGAAGTTTATTATGTGAACACACACACACATGTAAACACACCTTAGGTTGGGCCCTCTCTCTCACATAGTCTGACTGTGGGTAGAAATGAAACCAGACCCTCACACCTTCACCTTGATTTTTAGTGCTTCACACGCTAATGACTTTACTTGCGACTATGGTGACAGAATGTAACTTCTTTGGCAGATCCACAGCATTAAATTGCAAATTGATTTTGAGATGCAGTAAAAGACTGTGGCAGAAAGTGACTGAGAACTGGAAATTAGAATGATGTGGAGTTAATACATGTGACCTGAGACACACTCAATGATCATTCCTGATTTCTAATGAGGGTTTAGAGACAACAGGTTTAATTATGGAGGCTGTATGTTTGATGTCAGCCTTTGATCGACACTGACTCAGCTTGTTCTCTGCATGGAGAAGACTCTAATCTCTTTTCCTTGTGCTCTATTACACACACACACCCACTCAAACACACACACACATCTTTCCCACATAGCCTGACTGTGGGTAAAAGAGAAACCAGATCCTTATGTTTTCTTCTTGATTCTTTCATGCCTTACATCCCAATGGCTTTCCCATTGTGACTTTGGTGACAAAACCTAACTTTTTGCTTCTTTCTTTATTATATTATTTTTTCCCCAAGGGCATGTAATTTAACATGGTCAGTTTCTTAATGATCATTGACCTCTCAAGAAACAACCATTGTAACAGGACCTACACATTTTGTGCTCTTCCTACCTCTCCCATTCATCTCAGACATTGGCCCAGTCCATTGACCTCTCCAAACACTAGTTTCCTCAACTTTTAAAAGGGCATTTGTAATAAATTTTAGTATGAGCCTTCTCAAATCATGGGATAATTAAACAATTATCATAACATCTCTCTTTCTAAGTCTGTGTCTGTTACTTTTACCACTATCACTTAATTGCTGAGAGAAGCAGGGACAAATGTTTTTAGTCTTGCAGGAAGACTTTTCCACCAATGACGAGCTTAACCTCCCCACATAGACGATGGGAATAGGAGTTAGGGTCAGTAGGAGAGAGGAATAGGAATTGACTAACAAGTCATGCACAGAATACTAACAAATCAATCAGTGAGTTTTGATTATTGTGTGATTTCTCAAAATATGGCCCCCAGCCCAGCAGACTCACCTCAGTGCTTGTTAAATATTGAGATTCCTAGACTTGACTCCAGACTCATAGGAAAAGAAGATCTCAGGGCAGCCCTGTGGCATAGTGGTTAATTTGGGGGCTTTCCACTTCGGTGGCCTTGGTTCATGGGTCTGGATCCTGGGGCAGACCTACACCACTTGTCGGCCATGCTGTGGGGGCGACCCACCTACAAAGTAGACGAAGATTGGCACAGATGTTAGCTCAGGGCAAACCTTCCTCAGCAAAGAAGAAAAAAAAAAAAGAAAAAAAGAAAAGAATACCTGGGGCCTCGGAAGCTGCTTTTTAAAAATATCCCAGGTGGCCATGGCAATCATATAAGCCTGAGAACCACTGGCCAAGTGTATATCTATTGCAGTGGAAGTTTTAAATAGGATGCAAATAAATAAAATTCTCAAAATAAGTGGTTTTCCATTTTGCTGTATTAAATGAAAATCCCTTCCCCCTTCCCCTAACCACACCCGTATCCAAAGCTATCTTTTGCTGGCATTCAACAGAACCAGCTCTAAATCCTTTCTCAGAACTGGGAGAGTGGTAAAATACAGCCCTAGCAGGTATAGGAGGAGGTATGCTTTAAACCATGGCAAATTCCTCTTGTAAATAGAAAGGCATAACTTATTAATAAATAAATTAGAGAATCAACAGCAACCCAGTGAGCTCTAAAAGGAGCCTTGAGACTCTAGTCCTCACATCCAAGAGTAGCTATGAAATTGGCAAAGCAAGTCACAGTCCTTGCAACCCGCCTCGGAATTATCACCCACTCCACAAAGCAGGTGTGAAATGAAAGCTTTTCCTTGTGGGAAAGTGTTATCTCCTATCAGTTCCAAGCCAAAAGCTACACTTAAAACAGCTTATTCATTATCCTCTCTTTTATATGTGTTTTAACACCTGCATGATGTGATTCTCTTTCCCTCCCAGTGTCCTTGTTGATCAGTGCTGTATTACTAATTTTTCTTTTTCATTAAATTAGTAACAAGCATCACTACAATCTATAAATATATTTTCATCTCCCAAGAGTAAGGAGTGAAGTTTTTTGGGTGGCGTGAAGTACAAAAAAATACCTTCAAATTTCCTGATTTTTCTGATGATTCTAGGTCTCTAGATGGACTGCAAGGGAACCAGAGATTAGCTAGTACACTCACTTGGATCATGTTGCTCGTATTTACTCTAAATGCATCACATCTATTCTGTATGTTTTGAAGCACATATGTTTTTACATACACAGCACACACAAACACACACCCACACCCTCCCTCACCCCACGCTGTGTGGAAACCGGTAGATCATTGTGGGAAAGCAAAACTCTTGACTGGACTGTGTGATACTTGATTCTATGAAATAAAAGTCTAAATTCAAATTGTGTTCAGCATAAGCCTAATTCTTATTATTTCATTATTTTCCTTCAAAGACAGTCAAAAGTCTAAGATGTGTTGTTGGTCTTGTTTTTCTCCTTGTAGTTTGTGATAGATGGCTCTAAAGCGAGGACGGAGCCCTCAACAAAATGGAAATAATGGATGGAGAGTTCTGTCTTCTTTGTCCCCATCCACTTCTTGCTTGATGCCTTTCTCCCTTTCTCTAAATTCTATGAGCCAATGTTTATTGGATATTTAGTGTATTCCAAACCCTGTACTATGTGCTTTATGCACATTTGACTTCCCCTACATAACTTCCCACAAAAGGAACTTGAATTTAGAAAAGGAAATAAGTTACTCAAAGTCATAAAGCAGTCAATGAAATCGTAAGTTCACCTACTCATTGGTTTATTCATTCATTAATTCTAGCAATATTTATAGCTCACTTATTACGTGCCACTGCCTTTGGTCCTGGGGTGCAGCAGTGACATAAAGGGCATAGTCTCTGCCTCATGGAACTTTCATTCTACGGGGGACAAGGACACACACACATACACACACACACAAATGTTCATATACATATAAATGCTGTGCAGAAGAATGAAACAAGATAAGGACTAGAAGCTGATAAGGATGATGTGTTAGTTTGGATATGGTGATCAGAGAAAGCATTTATGAGAAAGTGACAATTGAATTCAGGGAACCGAATGATGTGAAAGAGTGGATCATGTGGGTATTTGGAAGATGCAAGAATCTAATATGGCCTATAAGTCCCTGTAGGATCACTTCATTGTCCTTTCCTGTAATCTCATTTTTTCCTATTGTATCCCTCACTCTAAGTATTCCTGAATTTCTTCTTTGTTTCCTAATGGGCCATGCACCCTCTTAATTTAGAATTTTCACCTGCGCCTTTCTTTTTTTTTCCTACTAGAATCCTCTCTACCCAGGTTCTGTCTGGCTATTTTGTGATCCTATGTCATGGGATAGGTGTACTGGTAACACAACATTCAAAAGTTGCCATTTATCTGCTCTCTCTATTTCCTGTTAAAGTGTAAGACCCATGAAGGAAGTAGGTGTATACCCAAAAGCATTGAAAGCAGGGATTCGAACAGATACTTGTACACCAGTGATCATAGGAGCATTATTCACAATAGCCAAAAAGTGGAAACAACTTAAGCATCAATCAACACATGAATGGGTAAACAAAATGTAGTATATACATACAATGGAATGTTATTCAGCCATAAAAGTAATGAAATTCTAGTGCATGCTACAACATGGATGAACCTTGAAAAGATTATGGTAAGTGAAATAAGCCAGACACAAAAGCACAAATATTGTGTGATTCCACTTCTATGAGGTACCTAAAACTGGTAAAATCATAGAGACAGAAATCAGAACAGAAATTACCAGGGACAAGGAGGAGAGAGGAATGTGGAGTTATTGTATAATGGCTACAGAGTTTCTGTTTGGGATGATGAGAATATTCTAGAAATAGATAGATAGTTACACAACATTATAAATGTACTTAAAGCCACTGAATTGTACATTTAAAAATGATTAAAATGGTAAATTCTGTCATGTATACATTCCATGAAGGAAGATTCTTTTATTCTTTCACCATTATATTCCCAGCACCTTGCACAGTACCTGACACACAGAGCAGGTGCTTAACACACATTTTTGGAATGAATGAGCCAGCATTAGGCCAGTTCTGTTGCTAGAGCTCATCCATACCCTTAACCACTGCATCAGTGGTTTTTAAAGTGTGTTACACATGCATATTGCAGGTGATTTCAGGTGGAGCTTGAAATGATTTTACAAGGTACAGAACCATAACACCATGTTATACTGCATCGTATCTTATGAAGAAAAAAAGTTTTTACTTACTTTCTGATTCTTTTTTTTATATTCCTGTGATTTTTTTCAAGGAATAAGTCTCCTTTTTGTTGTTACATCTCAATACTTAATAATCTCTCTCTCTCTTTTTTCTTCCCTCCCTCCCTCCACTTTCTCTCCTTTCTTTTATTTCTTTTTTTCTTTTTTGATAACGTGAACAAGAAACTTCAACCTCAGAGGCTCTTATGGGCAGCAAAACTTAGCTAGAACGCCATCATATAATTTGTACAGTTGTTGTTTTGACTTTTTAAATTTGAAAAGTGATACTAGCTTTTCATTGGTGGTTGTACTAAAATGTTTACATAAAAAGTATTTTAAATAATTTTATCTAAAGAAAATATAAGAACAATAATAGTACAGATGGGCCATGGATATTACAAAAATCAGGAAGAATGACTGAGGTAAGTGAAGTCGTCCCTAACTCTGGGGTCCCTGTACACCCCTGAACTTGGGTCTGCCTTTCTCTTTGTCTGCAGCAATGTCGTTGGCGGCTGCCTGTCCCTCTCTGTGTCCATGTCCACCCCTCCCTCTGTGCTCTGTGCCTGCCTCTCTTTCTTTCCCGCTCATACTCACTGTCTGCTGCTCAGCTCTCGCCTCCCCACCCTAGTGAATCTCGGACTCTGTCTTTGCCTAGCTATGTCATCCCCATTATGCCTGGAGATGGGAAAAAATGCTGATGGTGTGGGAGTGGCTCTCTATCTGGAATAAGTGCTGCTTTTTTCCTGTTCCAGATAGATTCCTGATGAAAAGTTCCTGGCTGCTTGCTGTGTTCACCACCTCTGACATTTCCCCTGAAAACTCCTGAACTCCCAGGCTTCTTTAATTTTCAGTGTGGATTCCAGGTGAGTGGATGCTGACAGTGGTTATGAAATTCCAAAGGAGTGACAAGCTGTGTCGTAGAGGAATGTCACTTTTAACTGAAGTGCATTTATTGGTTTTATCTCCTCCTCTTCTACACACACACACACACACACACACACACACACACACACACAGTCCCTCTTATGATTTGGAATTTAGACAAAACCACAGGTATAGATACAAGACAAGGGGAGACGGGCTGTTGTAATCTGCTGGGTGATTAACTGAGTCCTCCATTGGAAAGGAGATTCAGGCCACTTCTCTTGGGATGGGGACCTGGAGAATGGGACACGAGGGGTGTGTGTGTATGTGTGCGCGCGCGTGCACGCGTATGTGCCATATTGGTAATGAAAACATATTGATGTTTTCTGTTTCTTTTTTTAACCCGTGGAATCTTGTTTCCAGAACAGTTCTCCAACTTCATTCCTTGCCTGTATTCAACAACAGGGTGACAAAGTGGATTGCAGGGGAATGAGAGGACTTTGGTATATCCAAACTTTGTTTCTACTTCCATGTCACTTTTCATCAAAAGCCTTCATAAGAAAATTATTTTAAAAAGTATAAACTGCACAGAGTTGTACAAACCCAGGGCAGGGCCTGTACAGAGAGGCACAGAAGGGAGATGGGGTCAGAGACATAGCACAAAATGTTTTAACTCCAGCTTTTCCCCCAAAAGGCTCATTTCCATTGAGAGAGAAAGAAAGATTGAATAACTAACGCACAGACACATTCTGAATTAATCTCCAAGGGAAAACCATTCAAGCATCACTGCAGACAGCTCGATGCAACAGGCTTTACGCTTCACAGCAAACAAAACAATCAGAAAAGCCCTGGATGTGGCAGAATGCCCCCCTCTTCGGTGAGAGTGCTATAATGAATGATGGGAAAGTGGTCCAGGATGCTAGGTCTGTCCCTTCTATTTATCTGTACAAGTTATGTACCAGTCTGCATCCTTCTTATTCCTTTCCTCTGGCCCCACTTTAGTGAGACAAATATATTCCTTGGCTCTGCTGTTCCCTAAATCTCAGCATTGCCATGCTACGTCTGACTTATGGTCCACTAATTTCAGTATTCTTTTTCTGTAAAAGATGATAAATGGAAAGGCGTACTTGTCACCCTTACAGTGTTAGGGCTGTGTCCCACCTATATCTAATGTCTTGTAACCTACGTGGCTCGGTGGCTTACTTATGCATTATTTAAAACAATCTTGAATCAGATTATATTTTCAACCTGTTTCAAATCTTAAGTCTGTCTCTGTGGGTAAGATGGCTTTTTCTTCCTGCTACTTGCCTCAAAATCCTTTAGCTCTTTTGGGAGATACTGTGAATATCCCTTTTGTCACATGAAGTGGGGATGGGAAGAGTGCTGATCTCTGAGTCAGGAACCTGGATTCTCTCCTAATCACCAGGTCTCTGACTTCTGAGTAATCTTGGAGAATTCCCTAATTTTTTTGAATTTCAATCTTTTCACTTGACAAATGGAGCAATAAACTTTAACCTCCCCATGTTATTATTATTATTATAAAGTCCCAGTTAAAAAATAAGTATGAAAATTTATACTATTAGTTAATGAACTTAGTTCACATTCTATACAAAATCATTTTTTATTTTTAGCCATATTTTATAGTATCTTTATCAATTCCATTTATCAAAGTAATACACTGCGTAGTAAAACAAAATCTATGGATTTATGATGAAAAGCAACAATTTCTTACCCCATTGCTCCTTGCCTGCACCCCCACTCCCTGAAGAGTTTTATTTGAATAATTTCTGGCTTTTAATTTTAATAATTTCTGTTTTTAAGTGTTTGGTTGTTAACTCATAGGTCTTAAGTAATATTCTTAAAACTCTATATGTTTATTTGTTAAATTTAGAGGTGTTTGTCTTTATTTTCTATATTTTTTATCTCGTCTTCTCAGAATACTTTTAATTATTTTTCCATTTCAAATTTATGCCCAAAAGAGAAACCGAGTAAAAAGACAAGGAGAATCTCTCCTTGTTCCTTTCCTACATCTCGAGGCTCTACAGCGTCATTGTCCCTGCCCAGAGACAGCACTGACCTATGACCGAAGGTCGACCTGGAACAATCACAGAGAGGGGTGTCAATGGAAATATCGGGTCCCTGTGTGACAGCTGTTAGTGGGTTATTTATTTATCCAATGGTTAAATGACAGCTGGAAAATCATTCAGAATCTCCTTCCTGATCAATAATCTGCCAAGAACACAGAAAGTAGCTTGGTGCGCTTCTCAGGCAAAATTTAATGGTCTTTCAGGAGCAATGAGAGTTGCTTTGACAATAATCTGTCTTTTCTTTCTTGTCAGCCTCTACCTGTAGTTTAAATAGCAGCACAATTGGACTTGGATTCCTGCAACTGTCCAAATGAATGAGATGAAACATGAATTCCATTGCTTTTTCCTGCTGCATTTGGGTTTGTTTTCTAAAGTAATTATTCACAAGATGTAGCACTCCCTTTGTTTCTCCAAGGCAGTGGATAAAGACTCACTATAAATCAATACCCTAATCTTATCTAGAATTAAATAGGAAGAGAGTCCTTAAGAAGATTGGAGATGTTTGGGAGAAGGAGAGATTTCTTACAAGGAAAAGTGAAAAGGACTGCTTAGCTTGTAGTGGAAACAGTTCAGGAAAAACGGTGCCAAGGAATATAAATGAAGGGCCAGTATGAAGAAAGCCAAGATAATATTCCCGTTCGCTGAAGAGTAAAAAGTATAAAGAAAAATACATTTAATTTGGATTAAAACAAAGACTTTTGTTGGGTATAGCACTTAATCTATAAGAATCCTATTCCATAAGGACTAGTTACAAAAGTTACCTTCATCAGAAGATGTCATAATAATAATGATACGTAAGAGGAGAAATAATAGAAATTGATAGGTAAATTAGCTGGTTCAAAATTTTCCTTTTCTGTTACCAAGTTATAAAATAACTACAGTGATAAAGACCCACTTTCTCTTTGATTTTAGAAATGATAACAGTAAACAATGACACATGGCATGCCTAGAAGGCATTATTAATATATTACAAAATAATAATAATATTATCTTCCATTTGGATTGTATTTTTAGAATTTCAATATATTTTGAAATTTCCTCCTCAGTTTGAATCTCAAGAGGCCATGTGAAGTAATGCAACAGGTAATGGTGTTCTTATTTTCTAGAGGAGAAGGAGCCTGAGGCTCATGGGTTGCATAGGACTTGTCCAAAATCAGATGTGAGGTCAGCAACTGAGCCTGGACTTGAACCTACTTCTATTTAACTCTTAGCCTCCTAATTCAACTGGAGGGGGACAAAGTAATTTCTCTTTAAGTTCCATAAAATTTCAACTAGAAGTAAATATTTGGTTAAACCTAATTAAGAAAAGTGTCATTTCTCTTGCCTTTCTGTTTAGTCAACCCTATACTCTTCTTTAAAGCCATGTTATGTATCTTTCCTCCAAGAAGTCTTTTATAATTCTTCTCATTCTGCTCAAATACTCCTTATATATTGCACTCCTACAATCAATGAGAAGAGTCTGATTGTTCTAAATTGAGCATAGAGTATATTAATAAAAACCCTTCCAATAGGTTGTAAAAATAATCAGGCTTCAAATCAAATCTTGCTCTCCCACTTATACGTGGATGATCTTCCACAATTTACTTAATTGCTCTAAACTTCAGTTTTCTTATCTGTAAAATAGTTAACTAAATATACCTCCCTATTGTGGTTATCTGATTTTTTATTTTTACTTTTATTTATTTTGTCTGCCTCCTCCACCAATCAGATGTATTATAGTGGACCTACTAATCAAAAGATCCCACCACCGGGCCTTAGGGTTTGGGATGTGACTTGGGACAAGACAATCAGAGAACTGCAACCCCATGGTTATGGTAATTGATACAAGGATGGATAGGTGACCCAAAGAAGATCAACCAATGCTCTTCCTTAGGTCTTCTCTGGTGGTGCAATCATACCTCTTGCAGCTGCATTTGTCCATCTCCCTTATCATCTGGAGAAAACATGTCTATGGAATGGGAGGTGAGGCTAAAGCACACAAAGTCAGTGGGAGGAGAAAGAGTGTGCAAGAAGTGAATCTAATAATGTCTAATCCACCCATTACAGCAGAATCTTCACTTCTAAAGCCTCATTATTTAGTTATTTTTCATATTAATATTCTATTTCATTTTTACTTAATCTACCTTGAGTTGTCAGACTTTTTCATAATTTGAAAAGTTGATTAAGGACAACTTGATAGGGTTATAGTGAGTATTAAATGAGGTAATAATTGAAAAGCACTTAGCACAAAAAATTACCCAATAGGAACAACTCACATCATTCTTCTAATATTATTTTACTGAGTCTCAGAGAAACTAAGTTATCAGCCCAACATCAAACACCTAGAATGTGGTAAGCTAGGTTTTTAACTCAGGTCTATCTAACTCCAAAGTCCGTGTTCCAAAGCACTGGCTTGCTGCAATGTTGGTTTTTCTCTCATCTGGAGGCAATGTTTTTGGCTTAGTGATCTTGTTCCTTTCCCCGTTGCATCATCATTTTTGTTATTATTCTTAGGGGGCCCAGTGCTGGTGTGGCTGCAACATTAGAAAGGAATAGGCTAACTCCCAAAGAGCAGTCTCCAATTCTTAGGTGGAAAAAAACGTTCTAAGTCCAGAGTTATTCCTGGCGAGTGGCTGAAACTGTGGAGGTATCCATCTGGGTGTCTTCACCTTGGTTGTCCATTGTGGAACATGTCATACTCCCCAGCCCCTGAGTTCATCACCATACTCAAGTCAAAAGGATTCATCTGTCACCAACCTTCTTCAAGGTACATTGTTGTTTGTTGTTTGTTCAAGGTAGTTGATTGTTTTTTTTAGCAGCCCTCCTTTATCACCCCAAATCTTTGCTGACTAAGAGATAGTGAGCATAAAGTTTGTTTCCTTTTGCATTACAAGTCCACAGTTTGCTACCAAGTCTGAAATATTTTTGCAAAAAGTTTTGTGAAGCTTAGGAGAGGTGTGTGTGTCTGTGAGTATGAGGAGATGTTGCATGGTGGGAGTGTATGTGGGTATGTGTATGCGTTCCCTATGGCACCTGAAAATTCGTAAGCTTAGAAATCCATGAATGAATCCCCAATCAATGCTAATGTCTGCCATCAATGTAGTGGACAGGCCTTAGGGTTGTGCCATGCACCCTGTAGCCTGTTGTTTATACCTTGTATAAACCCCTTCCTTGATCGTGGCAGTACCCATTTCTTGCTTCTTACCAATAGGCCATGGCAAAAGTGATGAGAGTTCACTTCCATGGTTATATTACATTGTATATGACTCATCTTCCTAGCTGACTCAACTCACTCTTGCTTTCCTGCTGGCCTTAAATAAGCAGGCTGCCATGTTGTGAACTGCCTATAATGAGGGCCACATGGAAGGAAACTGAGGACAGGCTTTAGGAGCTGAGGGTGACCTACAGCTGACAGCCAGCAAGAAACTAAAGCTCTTTGCCCTACAACCACAAGGAAATCAAATCTGCCAAAAACCTGAGTAATCTTGAAAGGGAATTCTTCTCCATGCAAGCATCCAGATGAGAACACAGCCTGGCCAATTCTGTGATTGAAGTCAGGTAAGACCCCAAAGCAAAGGAACTAGTTAAACTTGTGCCTGAATTCTTGGCCCATAGAATCTGTGAGACAATAAAGCTGTGTTATTTTAAGACACTAAAAGTTTGCAGTAATTTGCAATGCAGCAACAGATAACCAATATAGCAGACACCAAGTTATGAATACATTGTAACAATTCGTATACTTTGTGTAAAAGAAGAGATTTGCAGTCAGATCTTCCTGGTTTTGAGTATTGGCTGCACCCTTTACTAGCTGAGTGTGTTCTTCAGAAACTTATTTGAGGTCTGTGAGCTTAGCTCAGGCTTCCTAAACTTTGGGGGAAAAAAAAAAAAGAAGAAAAAGGCATACTGTGACATGGTTATTTATAAATAAGAAGTATATATTTGGTCTTTGTCCAAATGTCTGGCACAGAGCTCCTAAAACCCTTGGAATTTCCTAAGTGATGAGAACAGTTAATGTGTCTTTTGTTATGTTAATGAGGTGAGTTTGGGCATACCTAAAGTTGGGAGCTGGTTGCCAGGAGAACCAACCATGTGATTAGAAGGTTGAAATTTTCATTCTCCCTCCTTCCTCTGACCTCCAGAGGGGAGATGGGCTGGAGATTGAATCAGTCACTAATGGCCAATGATTTAATTAATCATGGCTATTCAGTGCAACCTCCACAGAAACTCAAAAGGAGAGGGTTTGGAGAGCTTCTGGGTTGGTGACCACATGGAGATTCAGGGAGAGTGGTGCTCAGAGAGGCCATGGAAGCTCCGTGCCTTTTCCCCGTATCTTGCCCCATGTATCTCTTCCTTCTGGCTGCTCCTGAGTTATATCCTTTTATAATAAACTGGTAATCTAGTTAGGAAAATGTTTCTCTGAGTTCTGCGAGCAGCTCCAGCAAGTTAATTAAATCCAAGGCTGGGGGTCATTGGAATCTCCAGTCGGTAACAAGTAGGACAGAAGTGCAAGTGACAACCTGGACTTGCAGCCGGTGTCTGAAGGGGGTTCGGGGAGTAGTGTTGTGGGAATGAGCCGTTAACCTGTGGGATCTGACGCTATCTCCAGGTAGATAGTGTCAGAAGAGTTAAATTGTACCACACTCAGCTGGTGTTGGAGAATCGCTTGGTGGCGGTGTTACCGCCCAACACGGGGCCTTCTGCTCGCCGCAAGACATGCCGATAGTCAAGAGGCAAGGTGGTAGGAGAAAAAAGGACTTTTTATTACAGCTTGCTAGCAAGAGGGAAGATGGCCGACTTGCATACAAAAGAACCATCTTAAAGGGGCACAAAATCTTACAGCAGTTATATAGGCCGGTAGGTCATAGGGCAGGGGGTTAAGAATGTTGACCTTCTGATGTTACAGACTGGGAGTCACCACACCAGATCTTTCAGTTTTCATTGATGATGGCTATTAGCATAGATTCTCAGTTCGAGGGTCATCACATTCCTAAGGAACTGAAAAGAACAACGTTATCATCTTATCGAAGCTGGGAGGTACATGCACAAGCAGAGGTCATAAAATCTACAGAGCAGTTAGATCTCCTGGAGGGCGCAGATCCAGCTGGGTTAGTTTGCCAGAGGTCATTCAAAGTTACAATAGGGTTTCTTTTCTACAATGGCTTCCCTCATGTCAACCTTGACTTGAGCTGGTATCATTTCCCCACACACACATCTGAACTGGGTCCTCAGAACCCGTACATAGCTATAGTAGTCAACTCACAGGATGGTTATCAACTTTAAATGAGCCTTTTCAAACAGTAAGCTCTCAAGGAATGTTGCCTATTTTTCACCCTCTGGATAACCTGTGCCATGGTTAACCTCACTTTGCATAGTATTTTACTAGTACATTAATTTCAGCCTCATGACTAGGATGTGAGATCAGCAAGAACAAGAAGATCCCTATCTTACTTACCTTAAAATCCCTAGCAAAACCACAGCCAACCTGACTAGCAAACAGCCTTAATAAATAATTATCAGCTATGTGAATTCATAAATCTACATTAGGGGTTCAGAGCACATCACCATGGTGTTTGTTGAAATTGACAAAGTGATAAATGATGTTTGTGTTTACTCTTTCGTCCGCAAGGCTAATTGATGTGCCAAGAGTTTAAATTAAGATGCATACAAAATTCATTATTAAATTAAAAGTTGAGTTTTTGCATATGTAGTTTACTGACCAGTAGATGGCTCATTGATGGTCATTGACTGAGCATCAGTGTTGTCTGATGAACAGAACATGGTATTTATCTTAGAAAAATCTAGGTTTAAAGATCTAGGAGAGATCTAACACGTAGCAAGCATCAACCAGGAGGACATTTCCAAAGTACTTTTTGCCTGATCTTGAAATTCAGGGTGTATGTTAGATCACAAAATATGGCCACAGATTCTTTCCATCCCAATATGCACCTCGGTCTTCAATGTGACATTGTCAGTCCTTTCATTAAGGTACAGAGTCTATTTACGCAACCTTATACCGGCCTGTGACTTGTGTTGAGCAACCGACTTTGCCTGAAGTGATGTTAGGAGACTTCCAAAGCTGTCTTAAAAGGACTTGCATCTTCCCCCTCCACAGTCTTGGACACTTCCCTGAGACCAGAAGTTGGGCTACCTCATAGAGAATAAGAGACCATGTGGAGAACTGAGATCCCCAGCTAAGAGCCTGCAACCAGTATGAGACATCTATATCACACAACCGTTTTGCTAATGCAGCCAAATAAGTGAGACTTGGGTAAACCAGCACAGCAATCACCCAGTCAACCCACAGAATCATAAATAACAAATAATTAATTAATTAATTATTAAAATAAATTAATAAATTTAATAAAATGCTAAAATAAATGAAAAATAAATACATATTTATATAAATAGTTTTTCTATTATTTATGCAAAAATAATACATCATTGTCGTGTAAGCCTTTGACTTTCAGAGTGATTTGTTACACAGAAAAACTAACTGAACTCTCCTCCCTAAATTTGCATGTGCACACATATGCACACACATGACATTGAGATTCATTGCTAGTTATTCAATGACTTTGACAGGAATGTTTTCTATCCCATAGACATATTTTAGTCAAAGGAAAAAATAAGCAAACAAACAAAAAATGATTAAGAAGCATAAACACATTTTCTGAGGTTGTTTTCCTTGTATGTAGAATAAATGTCAGTGTTGTTTTGAGAATGAAAAATGTAGGGCTTGAAACACAGTGAGGGTTTACCTGGTTTCATTTGCTTCTCTGCATGCTCACATTTCTTAGTTTCCTGCTTTACTCCTGCTATGACTTCATTACAAACTTCCTTAGTTCCCAGGGTCTGCATTCTTTCTCATGGTTTGTTTGTTTGTTTTAAATCCAAACTGTTCCCAGGAAGGAATCAGAATTATTCAAACTGTAGTCTGAGTGTCAATCATTGTCAAAGACTTGTTACTCAGTTTGTCTTTCCTGAATCCCTTCATTTTGAGAACTACGCCCTTCAGATTCAACGTGATAAAGGAGGAGGTGCAATTAATCAAAGGCCTCCCCTTCCCAATCAGGGCCATGACAGACCTCTTTTAGGAGACAGGTTTAGATTCTGGGACGGGCAAGACCTGTCATTCAGAGATCAAAAACAGCACATGAACTTGGAAGGTTTACTGTCTTTCCCAACAGGAGGAGAACACTTGCCAGAGATTAAAAGCATCCCAGAGGAAAGTAGGGGACAGAGAGAGAGAGTGAGAAAATATATTGAGATGTATTTCTGTATTTCTTAAAAACATAATTTGAACACCTACATCCAGCTATTTCTTTTTTTTTGTTTTCAGTAACATGATCAAATGAATTCATTTTATTTCCTCTCAATAAGCTTGAAATTAGGTTTGCATCACTCCAAGTAAAAAGCCTGGTGGTTAATAAACCGATATAGACTTTGCTGGTGGATTTACATGGTATTTAAATTTTAGTCTCTTATATTGGGATGAAAATGCTATTTTTATTAAGTGCATTTCAAATATCAAAGTAGGAAAGATGTTTATTTGTGGGGTGCAGCAAGGATTTTCATGAGATTCCTAAGATTACATCCATAGAGGTATCAGCCCAGTCCCATATGTGCAGTCATTTAACCTAAGATTGCTAAGTACAGGGTAAAAGAGTTTGTGTGTGTGTGTGTGTGTGTGTGTGAGAGAGAGAGAATATGTGGTGTGAACTGATGACACAAAATGTACTACAGGAGTTGTATAAATGTTTCAACAGTTCCACAG
This sequence comes from Ceratotherium simum simum, assembly GCF_057802395.1. Taxonomy (NCBI): domain Eukaryota; kingdom Metazoa; phylum Chordata; class Mammalia; order Perissodactyla; family Rhinocerotidae; genus Ceratotherium; species Ceratotherium simum. The sequence continues at coordinate 67,380,103 of NC_141905.1, read as the reverse complement.
ATGCATTGCTATGCGACTTCAGGCATATTACTTACCTTTTCTGACCATCTAATCTTCTCCATTGCCAAAATAAAGTTGTTAATGTATCTATATGCAGTGCTATTAAGATAAGTAAATAGGATACCTCCATTAAATCAACAGGTAAATAACTTTAAAGAAGCTAGAATGGGATTAAGAAAGTGTACTCAGTAAACACTGACCAGTCCAAAATCATTGTTAATCTGGGAAATGACCATTTGGCTTCAAAAGTACAGCATTCTACTGTATTTAATCACTAATCCTATGTTTCAAAGATAATTACTGAAAATTTGTGAATAATGCAACGTTACGATTTAAAACTAAACACTGTTGATCATAAAAACAGACAAAACAATGACCTAAAGTATTGCAAGCAAATGAATGAAATTATTTCAGAATCATTAAGGGGGAAACGTGTGTATGTATGTATTTGTAAGTATTCATACATGCACATATGTATATGTGCATATATTAGTGTGCAGCTGCCTATAATTTTTGGATATTAATGATATTCTTCCTTGTTTTTTCTCCTTTCATGCTCCTCATTCATATGGGGGGCAGCTTCTATTCCATCTCCTTTCACCCATCTCCTGGAAGGCCTATGGGAGGGTAGAAAGCAAGAAGACTCTATAGATCCTGGCATTTGGATCTGAAAGCCCAAGTCTATAGAAGAGAAGAGAGGTGGTAGAAAGAGAAGTTAATTGGAGGGGTTGGCAAATGAAGGATTTTTCTTGAGGTAAAAAGAAATGCTCCCACACTGGTGGGAAAGAGAGACAGAGCTGTGCAACACCTGAGCAGAGAAGGGAAGAGCATTCTGAACCTGCTCTTATATACGTCCCCAGAGAAAAATGGCTGTGTGGGGCATGTGGAAGATGAGACCATATGCCCTTAGACACAGCTTCACTCCCAGTTCTTTGCTACACACATGGCACAGGCAAACCAAGCTCCCAGTCTTCATGATAGCCCTAATTCATGATGGCCAGGGCAATGAGAAGGTCAGCAAAAACTAGACTCAGACATGAAGAAGGCCCTGCCCCCATTTTCTGGACACCAACTGTACTTTCAGGCACTGGTGTGGCTCCCATTAGTGGAAAAGGAACCACTAATGACCAAAGTGAGATTTCATACCAGCCCATGTATATGAGAGTTCAGCTGATTGAAAAAACTAAAGAAAATTATAGTGTCCACATTTCGGCATAGGATATTATGGTGGCTAATTTTATGTTTCAACTTGACTGGGCCACAGGGTACCCAGATGTTTGGTCAAACACTATTCTGAGTGTCTGCAAGGGTGTTTCTGGATGAGATTAACATTTGAGTCAGTGGACTGAGTAAAGTAGATTGCCCTCCCCTAATGTGGGTGGGCCTCATCCAATCCTTTGGAGATCCCAATGGAACAAAAAGGCTGACTCTCCCTTAAGTAAGATGGAACTCCTCCTGCCTGACTGCATTGAGCTGGGACATTTGCTCATCCTTTACATTCCTCTACTATAGAGGAAAAAACTTAAAATACTAAAATTCTAAGACTTCCTTGCAGTTAGAGGTGTCCATGTGACCCAGTTTGGGCCAATGTGTTTTAAGTGGAAGGTTTTAGACAGACCTTCTGAGAAAGTGTTTAAGATAAATAGATTAGGTTGGCATGATCCTTTGGCTTTTTGTCCATCTCCTTCCTGCCTGGAACACAGATGTAGTACCTGGAGGTACAGCATCCATAACGCAACCATGAGCATGAAAGCCATACACAAAAAATGGCAGAGTGGAAACATGGAAAGAACTTGGGCCCCTTGTGGCATAGCTGATTTGCTTATAAACCTGGAATTACCTTCCTCAGGGCTTCTTTTTTCATAAGGCAAACATTTAAGCCAATATTAATTTTATTTTCTATTTTTTGAAGCCAAGTATATACCTGACCTATGCAAGGCACAAGTTTGATAATGCATACAAAGCGTTTAGCAGGCAGTTGTGGTTTAATAAATCTAAAATACTATGGAGATTTCTATCACTACAAGTTATCTTACCTTCCAAGTATAGAGGGAGAAGCAAGTCTTAACCAAATCCAAGAGCCATGAGGTGATGTCTACTAATGAGAATCTACAGTCACCATATACATTTGTTCTTTGTTCTGGATTTTACTCAGTTGTGGCAGGAAGTAGTTTCTCATTGCTAAAGCAATGGTCCTTGATGTGCTGAGCCTCCTACTCTGGCTCAGCTTTCTTGACAGATACAGGGACCCTACGTCTTTGTGGATCAGAGGCCAACAGGCTGGTCCTGGAGATCTGGAGCTCTCAGGTAAATATCTGGTGTCACTGCTCATCCAAGGCCAACCAGGGGAGAGAGAACTGTCTGGACAGCTTTTGGAAGAGTTGGTATAACATGGAGGGTGAGGAGGAGGAGGTGGTGTACTGATTTAACACCAGGACTCAGGGTCAAAGCTCTGTGAAAGGGATGGGTCATGAAGATGCCTAAGTTCTGTGCCTTTGGTCATAAGTTTCAGAAATCAACGCTGATTAACAATTTTAAAAAGCAGTTAATTAGAACACTTTCTGTTATTTCAAAAATTTAGGGTAAGTTTGGTTATTTTAGAAAAAGAACTAAGCCAGGAATGAATATAGTAGGAACAAGTCAATCAATAAAATAATCTGCAATGACTTCAATGAATTTCGACCATTTTTCTCCTTGCCCCTTCTTACTCCACTAATGTGTCAAAATCCTGCAAGGTAGGACGCTATTGGCCAAGTCAAGATTAAGCAAACTTCCTTTAAAAAATGGAAAAGAAGGACCTGTGGGAATTTGATTTTACTGAGGCTCCTAGGACCCCAATCAGCTTCCTCAGGGGAGGATTGGATTTCCAGACTGCCAAACTCAACAAGCCTATGCACCACGTGAAGTAATTGATATCCAGCAATGGGCTCGCTCTGCTCGCTGCTATCTGAGCCAATTAATCCCATTGAGTTAGAGAACATCAAGAAAGGAAGTTTAATTAGATTAGATTTGTCAGCAAATTGGAAGACAGGTGACTCAAAAACCCATCTTCAAGGATTGCAGAATCTTGAGTCAGTTATATAGGGAAAATGAGTAGTAAGGAGGAGGCTTAGAAATGTACATGAGGGACTCTAGAATCTTTCATTGTTCTTTTCTTCTGTTGATGATGATGAATATTCTACAGGTGTTCTTTCGTTCTGGAGGCCTTCCTATTCCCTGGGAAAATTCATTAAAATTGTTAAGAACAAAGCCATCAGAGTACCTCAGCAGGGGTATGTGCACAGGATCAGGGCCAGAAAATCATGAAAGCATGCAACAATTTATAATGATCACGTGCTAGAAAGGTCTCAACTAAGAAAGGGTTATTTAGTGTAACAAGATGGCCTCACTTACATTCACTTACAAGATGGCCTTACTTATGTTCACTTACATAATAACTGGGAAGGAAACCTGAGTGCTGTTTGGAAGTGGGAGTAGTGGGCAGCCAGCGACAATCAGTTTGGTCTTTGATAAGAGCAATAAACTTCTCTGTACACACTTCTCTATGAGATGTGTAACCTCTTTCTCTAGGGCATGTACCAAGAAGTAGAAATGCTGAATCACACAGCACATATATTTAAAATCTGAAATAGCCCTGCTGGAATGCCCCTCTCTATGGCTGTCCCAAATTATACTCCAAGAGTGTGTATGGTCAAACCTGTTTTCACGAATTTTTGCCAAAACTGAGGCTGATTGGATTGTTTACTTTTCACCAATCTGATGCCTTCCAGCTGCTTCAGGGTAACTGACCCCAGGCAGGCAAAGGTTTGTGTCTGATCAAAGAGATGAAAGAGTGCATGTGGTGGGTCAGAAGAGGAGATGTACTTCTGGAAAATGGAATATGAGGAGAATTATCTTCCCCTAAGTACGCACATCACCTGAGGGAGGGACGGGCAAATAACTAATTGATCCCCAGTCAAGGAGTGGACCACGGGCACTGTCATAATGGCTTATTTCCATCTTGTTTTGATCTGTCACTAGATAAGAGCTGCAGTCTACCTCCTGATCAGTCAGTTTTTCCGGAAGGATCTCTGTGGATCCACACTCTGGTGGAGGCTTCAAGGAAAGAAAAAGGAAGTAGAAACCACTTGCCTGTTTGTGACCTGGCATCACTGAGGTTGAATTCTGGTCCCTGTAGAAGGTCATACACTCTCCAGGTTCCCGAGGTCTCCCTGTTTTATTATCCACAGGCTGCCTCATTCTTTCTCCTTACCTATGGGCATTTGATATTGCTTTGTCTTATAATGTTGGTTCAGATGACTTCAGGGAGGTGGTATTAACCAGAAGAAAAGAACAGACAAGGACTCCAATCAGCTTGTATAATCATCAAATCAGAAACATGCTAATCACCCTTTTAAATGTCTTGCTTTCTTGCACTTAGCCAATGTGAGGAAGTAATAGGCTTTCAGCACCAGTAACAAGGCATCAGAGTGGGACAGAGGAAGGATAAAAATCTTGCTTAAAAGTATTACAAAAAATGTTGTGGTTTTTATTGAGTTATCTGTGGCTTTTTTGTGTGCTTAATCTTGAATTTCCTCTCAGTATATGCTATTGAAATGATAGAAATGTTCTAAGCATGAAAGAATAAAAGATTTCCTCAAAGGCATATATCAGACAGTAATGAAAATTAACATTAGGTTTTCACCTGCAACCTGAGATTGCCACTTTGAAAGAATGCATGGCCACTGTGGAAATGTTCATTTTCAGTCAACTTTTTCCTCTGTTGAGATAAATAAAGCCGTTTCGTGACCCACAGGAGAGTATCAATGTGCTCCCAGCATTATATCTCAGTGTCTTGTCTCTCTGTCTCATGTGGAAGAAGGGACTGCTGTTACCCATTTCTTCATATTTTACAGAAGAAGAAAACACTATTTAGGTTGGTGATGGCTAGGCACAGTGGAGATCACAAACAATGCAGGCTTAAAATCATACAAATTCCTAGTATTACGAGTATTTTCCTCATCACTTTTGAGAATTGCAAAACAATGGGAAGCTCTCTCTGATCACAAATCACTGTGGGTAACTACCATTTTTTCTTAAACATGAGCTTACTGTGGCTTCTATCTTACAGTTTCCCAAGCTGAACCCTGGTCACCTTCAACTCCTTGAGAGAGGAGGGATTGTCTTTTGAGGTGGAGTGTTCTGCCCGGGTATGGAAGGAAGGAATTAGATAATTTGGTATTACTTGGTATTTTGGTCACAATCAAGACTGGAAATCAGTAAAGAGAGCAGGAGGAGATATTGGCAATGGTTTGTAAAAAGGGATTCATAGTGGGTATCTGAAGGTCTGCTATGATGGAGGGAAACCTGGTCAGCTATAGAGGAAAAGGGAAAAAATATATATTGAAGTTCTGCACAGAGGCATGCTTCCCCACCTGCAGTAGACCTTTGGCCACTTCTGGATGTGTGGCCCAAAGCTAACATGGATCCATTCATCAAGCTTCATCTCCACACACCCAACCTAACAAGAGGTTCAGAATGTTGGCATCTCCTTCACATGAACATTACTGCGACCACCAACAGAAATTGGAATATTTAATGGAAGAGCTTCACAGAAAAACTGTCTCATGTTCATTGCTGAGGTCCTTGGAAAGGCCCAGGTTTTGAGGCTTCCCAAGAATTGATCATTTAATTATTTATTGGATCAAAAAGATAACCTAGTACCCCTCCCTATTTGCTTAGGGTGGTTTCTTTTGTGACCAAAAGAACTTAATCTATATTCTAAAGTCCACACAGTTTTGAGTAGGTGCTGGAGATTTGAACCCAGGTCTATCTGATTCCAAGAGTTGGAACTATTTCTTCTCACATCCAAAACAGTTTTAATGATAGTAATCCCTCAGTTAAGAATAATACTCTATAAATATTTTCTTTAAAGAATAATATAGACACTTTGGTAATTTATTCTTTATTCATGTTTTGTTGATTTAAATCAGTATATTCAATACATTTTCTTTGTATTTAATTTTATTTTATTTTAAATGGGAAGTAAAGACATCATAATCACTTAAAAATTTTTTGTTCTCACTTTCTCCACTCCCCAGTTACCAATAGCCACATAACTAAGTTCAAAAGACTTTCTTGAGAGTTTGAAGACTACAGGCTTTTCTTTTCCTGAGGTTTTCTAGAAAGGGTAAAATTATCCGAATAGCACAAGTAGGTAAATGTTGTGGTTCCTCCATTCCACATCCTTCAGAATCAGCTGGCCCTCACATGCAATTAGTCATACAGTACGCAGGGATTTCACAAAAGTGACTGGTAAAACTGGGCTTTTTTCCTTTTCAAAGATCACTTTACTCTTGAAAGTAAAGCCACTGACCCCAGCGCACCAGTAAACACCTGCTGTTCATTGATAGCACCATCGGGCACTCCTCTCCTGTGAAAGCGTCTGTGAAGCCACCTCCCAGAAGATGTTTATTCTGAAATGGCATGTGGGAAGTACAGCCCTAATAGTGTAGGTTTGCTGAAACCAGCAAACTAATGTGCTTTTCCTGTTCTTGAATGGACTCTCCTGACGCCTTCACCTGTTCATGGTCAAAGTATATTTGTTTATTATATTTGGGAAAATACGCATTAATGTGCTTATCGAGGAGCTTGAGAATAAATGTGCTTATCAGCATTTTACCTAAAGCTAATGGGCATGTAATTCCTAATCTGAATAATTTATTTAGAGGGATGATTATGACAAGATGGGTTGAGTTGCAGCTATCACATGACCCTTGGTAGTGCTTCTTTGAGGAGTGATACCTTTTAATGCATCCATAAACGGTGCCTCATTCAATTAGGAGCTCCCTGAATTATTGATCAAACACTTAAACTTACTGAAATGTCTTGACGTCTCAGTCGTGCTGGAGGAGCCAAATTAGAGTGGTGTAATCAAAAGAGCACTGGATAGGATAATTAATGAGCTGAGTGACCTTCAATAAGTCACTTGACCACACAGAGCCTCACTTTTTTCACTGGTAAATAAAATACCTGCCCCATCCTGCCTGGTAGATCGTTATATGCTTAAATGAGATAAACTATATAGAAATACATGATGAGCAGCATGTATAATATGTGTGTTTGATATTATTCACTGTATATATCTTTTATATTATCATCAAAATTTGATGAAATAGAGTGGGGCTCATTTTGTGAATTTGGAACAAACTGATTATATATTTGTAGGAGGTATAGCTAGTACATTTTTTAGATATTTTATATCTGTATATATGCAGATATAGACATTGTACATATATTTTATGGACACATTTTCTCTTTCTAACTTACTCTCAGTAATTTACCAGCCAAGAGTGAGTTATCTTCTGAAACTGCGAACTCTTTATAAATTCCCAGTAGGTTTCATGGAAAGAGTACTGCTATTTAAGGGTTTTGGCCTTGAGTCCCACTCTGGTTTGTCATCTCAAGGGTAGAAATGATGGTATGCTTTTCCTTTGGCAAAGCAAAGAAATGAAACCTTTTATATGGAGGCATAACATACTTTAATTGTTTTATTGCTGGGGAAAAAAAAGAAAATCTAAGGCATCTTTAGTTTGTTGAATGTATGTACCAAGGCTGCAGTCATAGACTCCTATCAGGTTTATATGGGATACTAAGGACGTTGTTCATTTGCTTCTGGGCCACACACATTTTTTTTTCCTTTTTTTAAAATCAGTTTCTGGAGCCAAACAACTTAGATACCTCATTTAAAGGACAAACATGTTTGAATTGAGGCATTCCATTGGATTCAAGAATCCAAAAATAAAGCTGTGCCTAGAAATTTGAGAGTGCCTGGGTCTCATTTCTGGAAGGATCACTGAAGAAGCTCAAGACTAGAAAACAGTGCTTCATTGGAATGCAGGGGTGGGGAATATAGCTGAAGAGCCTGAATGCATGAATCTTGTGAGCAGAATAGAAGAATTACAGAGGAGTGGCCTGGAACACTTTGAACAATGTAAGGAATCAGAGGTCATTCATTTCAGGGTCAAAACAGCAGTGATGAGTGAGTCTGAGGAGAGCAGAAGTTCAGAGTTCACCACTGGGACCCACATCCATGATCAGCTCCACAGGCAAATAACTTAATCTTAAAGATTCACTGAATTAGGCGAGGGTTCTAGGGGAAAAGCTGGGTTATGTAAATATTTTCTTCCCTAGCCCAATTTTGACATAAAAAGAGGGGCAGGTCTTAACTTTAGATTTGGAGAACAGTGGGCCTAAAATTGGTGAACCGGAGAGAATTAAGTCAAGGGACCCAAAGTAGGAGGGATGACAGTGTCGCTCAACAGAGCATATCATTTCACTGAGTGAGCTGCTGCAGTGAGACGAGTGCCAGGCATGATTTAGAGCAGACTGGTGTTTTACTGATCAGAAGAAGCCGAGGTAGAGTTCAGGCTGCTGAGCAGCTGGTACATGCTGGCAAAGTAACAGAGAAGAGAAGGCTGTGCCGAATAAGGGGCAGAAGACAGTGCCATGATTCCCTGAAAGTCCCTGGCTTGGAGATGGGCTGCATGTGTGCAGGACCAGATACTTTGAGGCCTAGCAGAGAGCTGTTTCTGCATGATTGAGACTTGAGAAACTTTCCATAGGTTGGGCAATGTTGAAAGACATTGAAATTGCAGCTAAACCAAGTGAAGAGACCTCATTAAGTACTTCAGGCATTTAGTCGAGACTTCAGAAAGACCAAATAAGGAGTAAAGAGCATGCCTAGAATAAGAGGGAAGAATTAGGACTAAGAACCAAAGAAAAATAAAACCACAGGAGTGATGAAAAGTCTATCAATGACAATAGGTCTGCCATTAATTAAACTACTTGATAAAACAAAATTAAAAACCCTCTAAAGGAAGACATATTTTAGATTCTCTACAATGTATAATACACAATATGTGGTATACAACAAAAACTACTAAACACAAGAAGCAGCAAGAATATATGGCCCTTACTCGAGGCAAAAATAGCAGCCAATAAGAAAAATAGTCCAAAATAAACCTCATATTCAAATTAGAAGACAAGGACTTTTAAAGCAACTACTGAAATTAGGTTCAAGAACTTAGAGAAAATGTGGTAATAATTAATGAACTGGTAGGAAATCCCAGCAAAAAAATAAAACCTATAATTCCATTCTGAAAATAAAAGACACAGTTTCTCAAAGGGAAGAAACATCATTGTACGGGCTGAACAAAATATTTAAAACTGCAGTGGAAAGGATCTTTTAATAGGAAGATCAATAGAAATTATTCAACATGAAGAACAAAAAGAAAATATTTAAAAAAATAGATATAGACTCAGCAAATTGTGCTGCAATATTAAGCAGTCTAGTTAATTGCGTTCTCAGTAAGGTAGGAGAGAAAGAACAGGTCAGAAAAATTATTTGAACAAAATAACAAAATGTTCAAATTTGGTGAAAAACATCAAACTAAATATCCAAACTACATATTTAAGTTCTTGGAGTCAAAAAGGTAAAAAAGAATAAATAAAAAGGCAATTTCATACAGGCACATGGTAGTCTGATGAAAATCAAAGATAAAGAGATATCTTAAAAGCAATCAGATAATAGACATATTACAGAGAAGGAAGAACGATATGACTGATAGTGAATGTCTCATTAGAAAAAAATTATATATAGGTGACTATATATATATATATAGAGAGAGAGAGAGAATGTACTAGTATATCCTAAATATATAGTATAGTATACTATGATATATACTATGTATATATCATCTAACAAATATTTAAGGAAGAGATAATACTCATTTTACACAAAATCTTTTAGAAAATAGAGGGAGAAGGCACACCTCCCAATTTGTTTTATGAGGCCAGAATAGACAGTAACAAACCCTAACAAAAGGGGCTATGATAAAGAAAATCACAGACAAATATCCTTCATGAACATAGTTGCAAAAATTCTTAACAAAATACTAGCAAAATAAATCCAGCAACATACAAATAATATATTGTTACCAAGTAGGGTTTGTTCCAGGAGTACAAAAATCAATCAGTGTAACTCACTATATTAAGAGAATTAAAAATAAAACTATCTAATCATCTCAATGAGTGTATCAAAAAATAAAATGGCTCTATGATTGGATAAATTGATGGATAGATAGCGAGATCTGTGATAAAGTTCATATACTAAACATTAAAGGTAAAAATCATTTAGTGGTTATACAAGTATCTACTGTAAAATTCTTTCAAATTTTCTGTGATTTTAGAAATGTTCACAATAAGTTGTTGAAAAAAGGTCACCATAAGCATTTTGGAATAGATTTTTCCTGTCTTCTTTAGAATTATTTTCTAACAATAAATTCTAAGGAATGGGATTACTAGGTTAAAAGATCTGAGCAATAAAAAAGACTTTTCAGTTGATAGCATTTTTTTCCATAAATGTTAGTCTTCAGTTCTTACATGTGCCTAGTGAATGGAGCATGTTAAATATGACTCCCCTATTTTATGGCTGTGGAAACTGAATCTCCTAGTGGAGATGAACTGACTGCCCAATAAACAGTAGGTATCAGGGCAGACCTAGAGCAAACTCTTCTGGTCTTGGGATTTTTCTGTAAACTAGGATAGCAAGGGGAGAGTAGGTCTTTTTCCCTTTGTTTAAAATTGTTATTGATTTCTTTCCAATTTTTGTAGTATTTTTATGATTAATTACAAGATTTGGGAGGGGAAATATGACAAGAGGGGAGAGAGACGAAATTCATTCAGTGGCTTAGATGTACATAGATGAATTAAAACAAAATATATAGAACTTTGCTTTTATTGAGTACTAAAGCACTATGTTATGAGCTTTCTGAAGTATATCATTGAATTCTAACTAAAATCATGTGATATTTTCACCATAAAATTTGAAGAAAAAGAAGCCTAGAGAAGTGGTATAATTTGCCAATACCAGACAGTAGTAGGTTGCAGAATGAGGATTTAAAACAGAATAGTCAAGACACCAAAGCTTTAACTTAACCCAATATTTAACATCTCTCTACCAACATAAAACAGCACTAGTAGATGAAGAATCTTATTAGTAACACCTTCTGAGTTGTGGGTTTAGCTTTTGCTTTGTTTTCTCAACTACATGTGAAAAATGAAGCTCAATATTAGAAGAACCATCATGTCTTCCAGTAATCCAGCTAAGTCCTGGGGGTGGGTTAATGGCAAAATGCCCCATTTTTATGGATGACTGTAGTGCCCTGAGAGCCTGAATAACTTGCCCAAGATCACCAAATGTGTCCCAATTCATGCAGACAATTGAGCTCTGCTGGTTCCTATGATAAATGAGCTAAGGGCCCCATGCCTGTGGACAGGTAAGCAACAGATAGAGATGCTCAGGCTGTTTCAGGAATGAATTACCATGGAAATTCCACCATGACTGATAATAAGCAATCAGTATTTCCCTTTTTGTAAAACTCTTTCTTCTCTCCTTTAAAGATAGTGGGATTTGTAACATCACTGTTCTGTGACGTATCATCTATTACAGTACCAGTTATTCAGGAGAGAGGTTGTTTTTTTTTCTCTCTCTCTTCTAGCTCCAGATGGCTTCCATAATTGGTTTATTAACTTTGCAGATGTTGTAGGAAAATTTTAAGATGCAAGTCAATAATAGATCACAGCAGCTAATGAAAGAAAGCTTTTGAATTGATTATTTACTGTGAGAAAACAACCATATTACACATGTCAATACAGGAAGTATGGATCTTGAGCCCAGAGTGTCTGATATTTTAAGAACAAGTTGATCACTAAGAAAGTAAAAATTACCATTATCTATTAGAAGACTAGGACTTATAAGTAATGAATTTACTAGTCAAGAATCAAATCTTCCTTTCAGTTCCTTTAAAGAAAATTTGTGTAATTATAATTTCTTGTATTTTTACACCATTTTCTCTTCTGTAAGTGTTTTGACAATATTCCTGAGAGGAAATACAGGAAGATAATTTTATCCTCATATTTCTGATAAGTAGCTGAGGCTCAGAGAGGTGCTGTGACAACTCAAAATCATACAACTCTCCAGTGAGAGAAGAACCCAGGTCTTATGACCCTAAGTCTAGTACCTTTAATTATATATCATGTTACACCTCTTGGATGCAGTACCTCTGACTGACATACAGGAAATAGATACTCTTTTTCCCACATAGGGCCCTTTCTAACACAAGATTTAACAGGAAATCAAAAGTGTTCATCTTTTGTAGATTTCTTTTTCATATGACCCTACATCATTTGTAGAGTGAGGGCATTAACTGGGAAAGAATGGGATCCTGTAAGTTAGGGTAGGGACCTGTGGGAAGATACTGACGAAGCTGGGCACGTTGAGCCCCTAATTTCTGATGAGCCTTCTTTGCCAATCGAAGTGGACTTCCCACCGCTAGTGGAAGCAGCCTCCTCATCACCTGCAGAAGTGGCTTCCCCACTCTCAATGGTATCAGCCTCTCCACATAGTATAGTATCAGCCTTTCCACCTCCATCTGAGGATATTAACCCTGCAGAAACTGTAGTGGCCTCCACTGAGGCAGTTGCCATGCAAGACAATGCTGATTCTCCTCAGGACCTACCCCTGACTCCTCTTTGCTTCTAGACCTATAATTAGACTCAAGTCCCAGCAGGCCCCTAAAGGTGAGGTACAATGTGTGACCTGTGAAGAGGTACATTACACTCCAAAAGAACTATTTGCTTTTTCTAATTTATACAGACTGAAATTCAGGAACATGTGTGGGAACGGATACTTAATGGTATGGGATAATGGTGGAAGGAACAGAAAATAGGATGAGGCTGAGTTTATTGACATGGGCTCACTAAGCAGAGATTCTGTATCTAATGTTGTAGCCTGAGGAGGAGTTAGAAAGGGCTTTAACAGCTTGTTTAGTTGATTGGCTAAAGCATAAACCAAAAGGTGGCTCACTGTGAGCAAATTGGGAATGCTGGACCTGCCTTGGTTTAATGAAGACTAAGGAATTCAAAAGCTTAGGGAAATTGCAATGTTAGAGTGGATTCGTCATTTAAGACCGACCTCCTCCCAGTGGGAGGGTCCAGAAGACATACCTCTCACCAATACTGAGAAATAAATTTGTGAGGGGATCGCTGGTATCCTTGAAGAGCAGATCAGCAGATCAGATCCTTTGATCCCTCTTCTCTTTTCTTTTTCCCAACCTTATAACAAAATGCAAGTGAAAACAAGAATACATAAGCCTCATTGAACAAGTATATCGATAAGTGGCTTATATGATCTGATAAGATAGATACTATGATTCACATTTACAGATGAATTCAATGAATGTTAGGGAATGGTGCTGTGACTTGTTCAAGGTCAGTAAATAGTATATTTTCTACTTCAGTCCTGCCATCTCTAACTCCATAGCTCAAACTGTTAACTTATATCATAAATGTACTATCTAATGGGTTCAAATAATGAGGGATCCTTTAGAGTTATCTAGATGATTTAGACATTTTCTTAGATGAGACTTTCTGTGCCTCTTCATGAATTACTTTGAACTGGTCATAGAATATAATTCATGAACATTTATTTATATTTATCCATTGACATTTTTCAAAGTGGCATTCTGATCAACCTCTGCATAGAAAATTCTTATTCTCCTTTTTTTATGGAAAAGTTATTCCTTAACCTTCTATTTTTTTTTCTAGTATAGTAATTAAACCTCATTTTCTCACCATTTTCGATAAATGAAATTTTCTTCTTAAAAAACTTGGCAGGGGCTCCCACAGTAAATCACTATATTGGCAAAAAATTAAAACTAAAAGGAAGGAGGAAGAAGGTCCATCCTTCTTATAGTGTGGGAGTGAAAGTAAGACATATTTTAATTGGAAAACATTTCTTCGGCTTCCCTGTGTGGGACTACCAAGATTTCTCCAGCTCACGGGGGAATCAGCGCCACATCCAAGACCAGCCTTCATAAAAACTAGGAATGAAAAGATTTTATCATTCATATGCCCAGTCCCCTGTCTCCATTCTCTCTGCTGTGTCCCATTTTTCCCTCCATGTTGCCTCTCATTTTCCCTTCAGGCTCTCAGGGCTCTGCTTTTCTCTTCCAATAATTATTTCCTACATATGTCGTGGACTTTGCTAGATGCAGTAAAAAAAATTCTTTCCAACCCTTATGGAAATATTTCAGGAAATGTTGGATTCTAGTAACAGTGGCATACCTTGGATAGACTAAACCTCCTACAGATGTCATTAGAAAATCTAGAGGTTGTTTCCAGAAACAAGGAATTTCTGGAAAACAACCAAAAATAGGGATATAGTGGAGGCAAATTTACTGTGGGAAAATAAACTGCAAAGGGTGTGATTTGCAAGTTTTAGGCTTTTTCTTGTGAACATTCATAGATCCACAGGTGACTGTACTAGGCAAAGCAGCAGATTTAATTTTGCGGGGCATTGGAGGACAGATCTGGAGGCTTGTAAGATAGCAGAAAGTTAAAGGGAACCACAGATGAGTTGAGCTCTAAAATTTGGATGTAAATTCCTCACAAAAAGTTGTCTACTATACATGCACCAACAAGATCCCAGAGGGTCTGATGCAAAAGCTAGAGACAGAAGCTCACAGAATTGAGAGACAATTTCAGCTACTGATCCATGCAGGACAGGCAAAGTTTTGAATTTCTTTTTAAATTATTTTATTGAGGTCATGTTGGTTTATAACATTGTATAAATTTCAGGTGTACATTATTATATTGCAGCTTCTGTATAGACTGCGTCGTGATCACCACCTATAGTCTGGTTTTTATCCGTCACCATACACACGAGCTCCTTTACCCCTTTTGTCCTCCTACCACACTTTTCCCCTCTGGTAACCACTAGTCTGACCTCCTTATCTATTTGTTTATCTTCCACATATGAATGAAATCATACAGTATTTGTCTTTCTCTGTCTGATTTATTTCGCTTAGCATAAAACCCTCAAGGTCCATACATTTGTCACAAATGGCACAATTTTGTCTTTTTTCACACCTGCATAATATTCCATTGCATATATATATCACATCATCTTTATCCATTAATCCATTGATGGGCACTTAGGTTGCTTCCAAGTTTTGACTATTGTGAATAATACCGCTAAGAACACAGGGGTGCATATATCTTTTTGAATTAGTGTTCTCATGTTCCTTAGATAAATATCCAGAAGTGGAATACCTGGAGCATATGGTATTTATATTTTTAATTTTTTGATAAATCTTCATACTGTTTTCCACAGCAGCTGCACTCATTTTAAAACAACAAAGTTAATTGCTCTTTAGACAAACATCATTCTTCAGAGAAACTTAACAGGGAAGATCAAAGTGTTAGGGGAGAAAACAAAATGTGTGTTGCATAGTAGGGAGTTGGGGTAGGTGATTAAATTAAACGAAGTGATCAGAGAAAACCACCATTTACACTAAGATATGAAGTATGAGGAGACAGCCAAGTACAAATTGAGGAATTGCTCTAGTTGAAAAGGAGCACATGGCCTGGTGTATAGTGTGTCTACATTAAATAAATATTTTTTCAACAATAAAGCAAGAAATTTTATTAATGACCAACCTTGTAGCAGAAATATTGCCTCTCAATAAAAGCTTTGGAGGTAAGGGGATGGGATGAAAATTAAGATGGGTCAAGTTTCTGCCTGGTGGTCTGACTATCCTTCAGGTAAAATATCCATTCTGTGGTTTAGTTTGAATAAGATTGAATAGGTGCTCAGTGATTGTATAAGTGATCTCTCCTTCTGAACTCATTCAATACTCAAAATTCCTACTGAATTCTTGATACTTATCATGCATTTTTTAAATATTAATAATTTTCTTTGGTATCTGTCTCATTCACTCGCCTAGATCATGAGCTTATTGGTCCCCACTGTGCCTAGCCCACTGCCAGCATTTCTTAGTCTGCCCTGTGTTGGAAATACCTTTGGTGTCTGGAGTTTCTGGAACGTAGAGACTGTGTCCACTTTGTCCATGTGTAATCCCAGACTGATTGTCTTAGCACTCATCACTTTATAGGTTTTCACTTGTGGTCTAATGATGGCCTAATGCATCTTCATATTATAATCTCACTACAATCTTTTGAGACAAGATGGATCAACAAAAGAAAAAAACCTCAGAGAGGGAAAATGATTTGCCCGAGGTCACACAGTTAGTCAGCATTTTCTCTACACTGTTCTTCCCCCTTTAGGACTGAATGGTTGGCAACAGCAGAAGTAATAGAACGCCGTGGAACACAACATGCTTGAATTGTGCATACTATACTATCTCCTTTGAAACTAAAGTGGAGAGTGATCAGTTATAACAAGAGACAACATTTAATGTGCACTTACTATGTGCTAGGTATTGTGCCAAGCCATTCATGCCTCATCGGAATTCCCTTTCGCAATGCTCCTATGAAAGTAGGTGCCATTATTACTAGTATTTACAAGATAAGAGAAAAAACTTGCCCCAGGCTGCACAGCTAGAAGTGATAGAGCCAAGATTCAAACTCAGGTCTATCAGACTCCCCAGTCCATACACCTAACCATTACGCTGTAAGTCTTTCCTAGTAAAACCTATTTGTTAGTCCCAGAGGTAGGAGGCATAACAGTGGGTTATGTGGTGGTGGAAAGCAGGGGGCTTTGAGTCCAACATTAAGATAGTGAGTTCAAAGTGAGCTAAGCACTGAAGACAGAGATGCTGCATATATTAATGGTAGCAGTTTGGGATTGTTCTCATTAACTTTCAATTCTGTGTCTTTGTCTTTTATAGTACTCCATGCCTCTCCTGTCTATCTACCCCAATGTATTTCCCCCCAAATATGGCTTCCAGAAAAACATTTCCTGTTTTTAATGGATTATTTTGAAGGCTCTCCCCTTACTTTCTATTCTTTTTGCGTGTCTCCATACAAGCATCATGCTTTCTTTTCCATCTGCTATTTTCTGTCTGTACTTTAAAAAGAATTAGTCATCTAAATTTTAACTAGAAATTATTCTGTAGTTAGAAACTTGGATATTGACTTTCTTGTCCCATGGGAAATCCTATTCTGAACTCAGAATCAATTTGTATAATTTGCCTTTTACACTCTCATTTAATCACTTTGAGTTATTAAAATATATAGTTATATAACAACATTAAAAGACTTTTCATATGGAGCACTGTGTCCTTCTTCAGCAATTAATACTGTAAAAAACTGTAGGAGGGAGGGCTCTGATGAAGTTCATATGTATTTACTGATGAACTTTTCTGCCTCACTAAACTGTGTGACTCTGGACAAATCACTTATTTCTGAACATCGGTTTTGTAATCTATCATACTGTTTAAAGTTTTTGTGAGTCAAATGAAAACTATTCTTGTCATAATGCAATCTATATCTGTGAGAAAGTATAGGATGATGATGCCCATTGTTCACGTTGAATATTTATTGAGTACTTCCTAGTTGCCAGGCTGCGTAAGGTATTCTGCATGCTTTATGTATTTGGCCTCCCATTTGAGACTTACAGAGGTTCTGTTACTCAGTCACAGCTATATTTCACTGAGAAAAGCAGACAAAAATTCCTGCCTTAGTAGAGCACATTTTCTAAATAAAGATGAAGAGACATGTATTTTATGTGCCTTGACCACTTGGATTTATGATATGGAATAAGAGATGAGAAATGGACAAATTCATTCCCCTCTCTGAGTCTCAGTTTCTTTATCTGTAGAATGAAGTTATACTCCAAGGATCCTATAAGCTAAAGCAATCTGTATCAATAAAGTACCAAAATGTTTTATGCCTCTTAGTTTCTGCCACCAACTTAAATCGTGTTTATGCTACCCTTAAAAACTCTTGTATTGCTCTTTGATTGGCTTTTCTCTTGCATTTTTTTATTACGGCCATGAATGTCTGCTGAAAGAGTTGTAAGGAAGCCAAACTGCCACTGTGCTATGACACAGCCTGGAGGCTTTCAGTAGAGTTCTGTCAGCTCCCCTCACCTAGCCCTTCTTCCCCTACCTGTGCCAGACTGCTGATGACCTTCCATCTTGCTGGTGGGCTGTCTGCCATTTTCACAGATGGGCCCAAGATGAGAGAGTCAGGAAACCACCTAAGGAAATCAGAGGTGGTCATAAGAATTTATTACTGACAGCTGTTTACTGGTCACCATGTAATGAACTGACCCACCCATCCAGGGTCCAGAAGAAATGGTGAGTCTATGTGGTTGAGTCTTTATGCAGTATGCTATAATTTAGACATTTCACAGCTAATTTCTTCAGCCACTTAAAAAGAATTTAGGGGGTATTAGGACTAGAATGGAAATATCTTCCTACGTGATCTTCCTGCAAAAAATATGCCAGCAGACAGTTCAAGTAGCTCAAGCCACGCTAAGTTTGCTAATGCCTCTATTGTCACATCATTCATCCACACCCATAATAATATATGCATATATATAGGCTGCCCATTACGTACTAGGCATCTTGCTGGGTTCTGAGAATATAGAAACTATGATTAAAAGAAGACCATTTTCCCCAAAAAATCTCACATGATTTTTAGACATACTGGTTTATAGGATTTTAGCATTACCCATTTAACATAATTGTTGGCATGGATATGTAGAACGCCAGAAAATCTATAATCTTCAGGACTGCATGTAGAGAAAAAATGGGTATACACTCTTGAACTATGTCTTTTGCCAACCAATACATTTTGAACTGTGTAAAAGTGGCTGGTTTGGAATGAAAACTGAATAATTATTCACATCTATGGGTGGAGTTGGGGACAGGAGGGAAACTACTGCTGACTCTGTGTTTTAACAGATATTGTTAAACCCTAGTATTTCAGAATAATTTATAAGTAAAGAAGATAATTGCACAATCTGTCCCAAGTGAAGCATAGTCATGACTTGTAACATATGCAATAGACATATTAATTTTCCTATTCAAATAGGACAGACTGCCGGTGTCAATTTTGCTCTGATTTTGAACAAATTGACTTCTCCTTTTTAGTTAACCATTGCAAATAAGTAACTAGATGAGGCAAGATGAGCCCCTTCCTTGCCCAAGAAATCTCCAAGAATTTGAAACTGGTTCAAATTCCTTCACACTTTCTCAGGGGTTGTGATGGTTGATTTTTTTCTTTTTTTGGTGAGGCAGATTGGCCCTGAGTTAGCATCTGTTGCTGATCGTCCTCTTTTTGCTTGAGGAAGATTGTCCTTGGGCTAACATCTGTGCCAATCTTCTTCCACTTTACATGTGGGACACTGCCACAGCGTGGCTTGACAAGCAGTGCGTAGGTCCGCGCCAGGGATCACGGCCGCCGAAACAGAGCATGTGAACTTAACTACTACGCCACTGGGCCAACCCCTGTGAGGGTTAACTTTATGTATCAACTTGACTGGCCTAAGGGGATGCCCAGATAACCGGTAAAACGTTATTTCTGGGTGTATCTGTGAGGGTGTTTCAGGAAGAGATTAGCATTTGAATCAGACTGAGTAAAACAGATTCTCTTTCACCAATGCAGGTGGGCATCATCCAATCCTCCTTGAGGGCCTGACTAGGACAAAAAGGTAGAGAAAGGCTGCATTACCTTTCTCAACCAGAGCTGAGACACTCAGCTTCTCCTGCCCTGTGACATCGGCACTCTTGGTTCTCAGGCTTATGGACTCACACTGGGACTTACACCGTCAACTCCCCTATTCTCAGGCCTTTGGACACAGAATGATTTACACCACTGGCTTTCCTGGTTCTCTAGCTTGCAGATGGCATATTATGGGACTCCTCGGCTTCTATAATTGCATGAGCCATTTCTATACTAAATCTCCTCTTATCTATCTATCTGCTATTGGTTCTGTTTCTCTGGAGAACTCTAACTAATACAAGAGTAAATTAACAAACAGAGGCACCAAAAGCCCTAGTTCCCCCAGAACACTCCCTATTTATATCAGTTGCACTGACATCCTGTGTGATTGGGATCCTTTCTTCTCTCTCCAAAGTGTCCTTGCTTGGAAATAAATTATACAGTTATGCAATTACCTTACTCATGACCAACCTTCTCTGTTCTCCTCCACAATTCTAAAGGGCCCAAAGAAAGCATGGTGCTCTAATACATTCCAGGAAGAGATTTAGCTAATAAAGGGGACTGCATTGTAAGAGAAAATGTCTTCCTTCCTATTCACTATAATTAGATTCATCTGCTCATAGAGACTTTTTCATATACTCTTAAGTTTAATGTATGCCTTAATGCTACAGAGTAAGTGGTAGGTGGAGCTGATAGTCAAAAATAAAATAAAAATAAAGCTCAATTTCTTATGTAAGTGGATCTCCATGACCCAAAAAGATGTGATATATTTTTAACAGGCCATGGCTAAAAGCCATGTGTCCATAAAGAGCAAAGTGGATAAAAAAAATACCACTAACATACTAAACCTCTGCTTTTCAGTTTGAGAAGTGAAGTCATTCCTCCAAGACATTAAAGCCCTCAATTTCTTCCTCAGAACAGGGTCTGAGCTAGAGGATTCAGTTACTAATTTGACAAGGGAGCAATGATAACAAAAAGTGGCTTTCTTAAGAAGAGAGCAGAGTGGTTTTTTTGTTTGTTTTTTGTGAGGAAGATCAGCCCTGAGCTAACATCCGTGCTAATCCTCCTCTTTTTGCTGAGGAAGACCGGCTCTGAGCTAACATCTATTGCCAATCCTCCTCCTTTTTTTTTTCCCCAAAGCCCCAGTAGATAGTTGTATGTCATTTTGCACATCCTTCTAGTTGCTGTATGTGAGATGCGGCCTTAGCACAGCCACAGAAGCGATGCGTCAGTGCGCGCCCGGGATCTGAACCTGGGCAGCCAGTAGTGGAACGCGCGCACTTAACCTCTAAGCCACAGGGCCGGCCCAAGAGCAGGGTGGTTTAAAGCACAGGCTTTGAGATAATGCAGATCTGAGTATGAATCTTTGTTGTAGAAATACATAGTAGGGTGACCATGGCCTGTTACTTGAGAGTTGGAGCTCATTTCTTTTGTCTTTATAATGAGGATAATAATTCTTCTCTAATAAAGTTGTTGGAGGATTAAGTGGTAGAAATTCTGCATAAAGTACCAAATAGTGCCTGATCTCTAATAAAAATTCGTAAACAGAAGGTATCTCTTTAGACTGGTGCTGAGGCCCTTAATCATCCTATGTTTTGTCTTCTTCCATTATATTTCTGGGATTGCTTGAGTCTAGCCAACCTGCCAAAGTTAACTATTTCTCTGTTGTGTATAACTCCAAAGTATTCATATCACCTTTGAAAGGAGTGTGTGTTTACACTGTGTACCAGGACAATATCTCTGCATCGTTGTTCATTTGATGCTTCCTTTGACAGCTCAGCAGAGATGGGTACTTTACTCAAGTAGTGTTTTCAACGTTTTTCCCCCTAGAAATTATTATTCAAACATGTTTTGTGTGTGCAGACAAACAAGACAGTGTTTCTACATTTCTCCAGCTCTCTAGTCAGTCTATTATCACGCTTCTATTTCAGGAAAATGCTTCAAGCTCCCTGTTTACCTTTCTTTTGTTTGGATTTCATGCAAGCCCACATCTGTGATCTTTACTATAACCACAGCAGCAATAAACAGAGTTTTCTAAAGTCTTTGTTTCCTGATTTCATCTATGCTGAATTCAGAAACCAAAAGCTCCCTCACCTTACTTTGTGTGGAAGTGGAGGTGTCCTTCGTTCTCTCATTAGAACACAGACTTGTCTCCATGAATCACAATGGATGGGAGGGAAGCTTCTAAAGGTCCGATGACGAAGAAACATAAAATGATGAATCAAGCATGACTCCTGAGGAAGGAATGATAACTTGGAAAAAGCAAAATGAAGGCAAAAGGGTAAGGGAAGACTGTGAATATCTGAAGGTGCTAAAAAGTTAAGTTAAGGAGTATTTCTGGTCTAGTCTGGTATATAAGGAGCTTGAAAGTTGTCAGTTTTGCTGTTGCAACAAGAAAAAAGCTGAACAAACTAAAAAAATCAACTCTTCTTAGATTCATCAGAAAATTGAGGTCACAAGGCAAAATACTTTCCTCAAAATTAGAAAGACAGATAGGCAGAAACAGAGAATCATAGCTTACTGGAGCACAATTCCAGGACCAGAAGTCCACCACTTGAGTCAATAATGGTGTTCAAAATCTTAAACTTTAATTGATGTACTATTGAAGGCTCAGTATGGACAAGCTTGAGAGTTAAAAACTCCTAGTCTTAGGCGGACTCCAAACTTTCCTTAGATTTACCTCCATGAGTCCCATCAGGTTCTCAGAGGAAAAATTAGAAAAAAAATTGCCTCCTGCTTCAGGAATGGGGAAGGGAACAATAGCGATTTGAAATATACCCAAAGCATGTTGCCCTAAGAAAAGCATGCCCTTAAGGAAAAATATTTCACTAGAGCCTGATCACCTTGAATTTTACCAGAGACTACCTGACCTGGGGGAGGGAAATACCCAACTCCAGCCTACTCTAGTCTTCCTGTCTCACTTAAGTATGTGTGTGTGTTGGGGGGGAGCTGAGAAGCACCTGTGAAAGACACAACCCAGGAGCACAGGCTCACAAAATGACTGAGACCTAATTATAGGACTACAGAATGCTTGCCTTCCTCTCACGTCTTACCACTATAACAACAGCGCTCCTGTATTAGGAGATTACAACTGAAACAAGTACACATCTCAGAAATTATTTAAGACATCTCTAGAGAAACACAAAGACAACAGGGGAGACAAAAACAACGACAACAGAGGAAACTTTAGCCTCTGAAACCTACAGATATAGAAAACAGTAGACACAGCCTAACCCCAAGCTAGATAAATGTAAAACCTCACACCAAGGACCTATTTACCTTAGTTCCTTTTACCCAGTACGTCATGTCCAGCTTTCATCCAAAAATTACAAGGCATACTAATAGACAAACAACACAGTTTGAAGAGACAGAACAAGCATCAGAACTAGACAGCTATGACAGAGATTTTGGAATTATAGATCAGGAATTTAAAATAACTATATTAATAAGCAAATGACTCAATGAAAAAAGTGGGCAAATATAAGAACAGATGGATAATGTAATCAGTTAGATGGGAACACTAAAGAAGAATCAAAAGGAAATGCCATAAATAAAAACACTCTAAAAGACATTAAGAATGACTTTGATGGACTCATCAGTAGACTGGAGATAGCCAAGGAAAGAATCAGTGAGTTTAAAGATATGTCAATAAAACTTCCAAAACTGAAATGGAAACAGAAGAAAGAATGAAAAAGATGGGGGCTGGCCCCATAGCGTAGCAGTTAAGTGCGCATGCTCCACTGCTGGCAGCCTGGGTTCAGATCCCCGGTACACACCGAGACACCACTTGTTCAGGCCATGCTGTGGCAGCATCTCATATAAAGTGGAGGAAGATGGGCAGAGATGTTAGCCCAGGGCCAATCTTCCTCGGCAAAAAGAGGAAGATTGGCGTGGATGTTAGCTCAGGGCTGATCTTCCTCAGAAAAAAAAGAATGAAAAAGATGGAACAGAATATCCAAGAACTCTGGAATAATTACAAAAGATGTAATATATGTGCAATAGGAATACCAGAAAGAGAAGAAAGGAAAGAACTGAGAGGGAAGGAGAAAGACAACCAACACAGCAGTGTATAGAGCACGGTAGAGAATTGTGGTTTTAGGTTCTAACTCTGAAACTGGTGAGACTTGAGTTGCACCCCAGTACAGCTGCTTCTTTCCTGGTCTGTTGTCTTTTGTCAGCTTATTTAACTCTGAGGAATCTTTATTTCTTCGTATGTAAAATTGGAGAAAATTATAGTTGCTATCCTATAGGTTTTTATTGAGGAATAAAGGAGATACTGTATGTAAAGAACTTGGCATAATATTTGAAATATAGAAATTGCTTAATAGAATTTAACTAATATCAGTGTTGGAGAGTGTGTTCTAGATACAATAGATACTAGGTTTGCCCTGTTTATACATCAATATATTTGGTCCAGACATCAGAGTTTTCTTACCCGCACATTACAGAGAAGAAAACTGAATATGCAGAGAATTAAACAACTTAGTCAAGGCCACATACTGAATAAAGAGCAGAACTTGGATTAAATTTCAGGTCTCTTATTCCAGTGTGTGTTTATTCTCTCCCCGACTCTACTAATATATGTTATTCTGCATGCCATTGAAAATAAATATATCTATTTTACTCATATAGTTTACTTAAATTTGCCTGCTTCCAACTAAAACATCCATTTAGGTTGGAAATGTGAATAAAAACAGGAAGAACAAGGCAGGGATGTTAGGACTGGATTATTTAAATATGACCATCTTCAAATGCCATATGTAGAATACTAAATTCAGGATGTGTAAACTCTCTAAAAGATTTGATTGGTAAAACGTGCAATGTTCAACTCTTTGGCAATCACTCTTTCTCTTAAGATATATTAAAATCATAGAGATCATGAGGATTCTCTGGTTCAGATTTTGCCTTAAGACAAATGCCCATCTGAATTTCCTGGAACAGTTGCCTCGTCCTTTCCTTAGGACTGCGTGTGTCCAGAGTTGGGTCTTTTCTCTTCTAATACAAGGATCAGAGGCTGGACTGTAACTCTTTGAGACCATGTATAGTGATTTTCCATCTTTGGATATCATAATTTAGCACAGTATCTGGCATATAGACAATTCCAATTATGTATATTCTGAATATGTGCTAAATATATATGTGTCTGAACATTT
This sequence comes from Ceratotherium simum simum, assembly GCF_057802395.1. Taxonomy (NCBI): domain Eukaryota; kingdom Metazoa; phylum Chordata; class Mammalia; order Perissodactyla; family Rhinocerotidae; genus Ceratotherium; species Ceratotherium simum. The sequence goes on along the minus strand of NC_141905.1, from coordinate 67,355,438 downwards.
CTGCCATCCCAGGAGGAAGTTTTTTCTTTCATTTTTATAATCAAGATGATTCTCTCTCTCTCTCTCTCCATCCCTTCCTCCCTCTCTGTCTTTTTTTTCCCTTTAATTTCTTAAAAGGCCACTAATATGTTGGCTGATGCTAAAGAGGGTCCACTACTTATTTTCTCCAACATTAATATCTCTTAACTAGCTTGTAGGCTTTATGAAACCTCCTTGGAAAATCATTTAAGGATCTATTTACTCCGTATGTTGCTCTGTCTTTCTTATATCTGTCCTCAGCTTAACTTTTGTTCCACAAATCTAGTATTTTTCAGTTCAAAATAGTTTTATTTTATGTCTGTTTTATAATAATTTGTTTTATTACAGTATTTTCCTTATCCCTTCTCCTGCCTTCTCAAGACTGTGGGTTAATGCAGTGTCTTCCTTCCCAAGGCTTCTGCTGTATAAGCCCATCATGGGAAGTTTCTTCAAAGATTAGGGATGGAAAACAATGTTGACCTCAGAACAACAGGTTGAAATATACAAGGTGGTTGGTTACCCTGGCTTTTGCCACACCGGTGGAATATTTTACCTACCCAAAAAAGATTCTCTCTCCTTAATCAAAAAGGTCTGCTGTCTTGGAGAAAGAGATCACATGAGGAAATTATATTTGAGCGTAGAAAGAATGGATAAAATTACCTGTGCAAAAATTCCCATTCTTTATTATACTAAGTAAGCTTTTTCAATATGCTATTAAAATAAGTTTTTTTAAAAAAAATATATCATGTAATTCTTCCTCTTGTTTCCACCTCATTTCTATCCTCCATTGTAGTTCCTTACAAGAAGCTTCTTTGTGTGGACATTTGTTGACTCTGTTCTCCACGTTGCCCATGGGTGGGTATGAATGAGAATATTGATGCCAACATGGAAATGACTTTGAGAAGCTGTTTTGCCATAAAAGAATACGTAAGAGTTCATCTTTATTGTAAAGATTTACTAAAGCTCATGAATTTCTGCTATAGAATCTGCTCATTTTTTAAAAATCAGAATATTTTAAGCTGTAAAGAATGATACAAATATAAGCATCTTGAAAGGCCATGAATGTGAGAAGCCTTTGAGGGAAATGACAAATATGTTTTGAGTTAATATTTAGGGACGAGTGCATTAATAATACATAAAGGTAACCCTTAATTTCACTCAAAGCTAGACTTTTGATGGTGAATTGTTTAAAAAACACAGGTCATGTCTTATAATGAAAACTACCATAAAAAGATTAGAGTTAGCAGATTGATATTGATCCATTTAATGGGTAGTAGTAAACTTATTTCTTTTCTTCAGCTTTGCATTTGCACATTTATCTGTTTTGGAGGCCAATCCAATAAAGCCTTGTATTTGCTATTATCTTCCTGTGTCCTGCAATATTTGCTTTAGTTGGATTAAACCCTGATTGTTGCTACAATTTCCTGAGGCCATTGGTATACTCGCCATTGCAAAATGATTTCTTTCACAAGACTTTTCCTTTGTCTCTTTCAAGACTGGTATCCTTTCCACTGTGAAATAAGCTAGGTTTGCAAGCAGGAAGATAACCATGGCGTCTGATTGTACCACCACCTGATAACACTTGCTATGCTTAAATAACTTTCCAATTATGTGACCCTATTCAATATTATGATGAGGAACCTGAATGGCATTTTCTCAGTTATCTTTCCCACTTCCAAGTAGAAGTTCTAATCTTTGAATGAGAGCAAAATGAATCTTTTGGTAACATGAACACTGAAGCCCCTAATTTCGAAAAAGAAGATACTGAGCTTTAGAACGGACAAAGACTCCCAACTTCCAATTACATGTGATACGTCATTAAAAATGAAACCATTATATGTGTGCATGCGTGTTTATAATCTCCCAGGCTTTAGTGAATTTGCAGCCATAAATTTGCTTCTGATTTATAAAATCAAGTTTTGAAAACCTTTTCCATAAGCAGAATGAAATGAAACAATGAAATAGCTTAATGAATCCATGTCTTTGCTTCTCTTTGCTCCATTCTGCCAGGTCTGCTTCAACACCTTTGAACATATAGTGCTCATTTGAAAGGCAGTGTACATAGAGGTACATAATGTTGACTCTTGAGACAGGCAATTTGTGTTCAAATCCCAAATCTGCCTCTAAATGCTCTCTATGTCTTATTGATTTTAAATATAAAATATAAATAAAGACAATACTTGCTCATAGGATTGTTGTTAGGGTTAAATGAGATAAAAATATGTTAAAGACTTACTTATTATTAATATCCTGCCATTATCATATTGGGTAGCCATCTGTTGATTTGCTTCACAACATCCCTCCTCCATCCTTGGTAATAATTCTCTTAATTTCCTTGGGAAACTCCTTCTCCTTAATGTGGTTTTGTGAAACTCTTACTCAAAGTGCTCTGTCCTGCCCAAGCCAAGGGGTAAGCATGAGACCCTCCTAAGACAATCAGATCTTCATTCCATATAATTAAAAAAAAAAACATTTTCACTGATGTGTTATTGATGATAAATAAACAAATATTAAAAGTCCAGACTGGTGAATTTTTACACCCATATAAACCCATGAAACCACCTGAAGATAAAGATAAAAAATATTTCCTATACCACAGAAACTTACTTCATGCCTCTCTAGTCACTGCCCCTAAGGTAACCAGTATTCTGACTTCTATTATTATAAGATAATTTTGTAGATTTTTAAAGTTTCTGTGAATGAGATCATAAAGTATGTATTCTTTTATGTCTTTTTTTGGCAGCCATATGTCTGAGATGCATCCATGTTGGGTGTACTCTTTTTTTTTTTTTTTTTCATTGCTGTTTATTATCTGATTGTAGGAATATGCCATACTTTACCCATCCTACTATTGATGAACATTCAGATTTGCAAAATCAAGTTGAATGAGCATTCTGGCACATATCTTTTGATAAGAAAATGCATTCATTTCCATTAGTATATAACCAGGGGTTGAATTACTGGATGATAGACTATCATGTATAGAAAATTACCTTCAATAGACACTGCCAAAGAGTTTTCCAAAGCAGTTAGATTATATTTCTACCTTCTCTGAAGGAGAATTAAAATTGTTCCATATCCCTGCCAATACTTGGTCTTGTTTGTCTTTTTAATTGTTGCCATATGAGTGGAAATTAGTGGTATCTCATCATTTTCCTTTGTTATCTTCCTGAAGACTACTTATATCAAGTTACTTTTCACACAATTTTTTGGCCATTTGGATATCTTCTTTTGTGAAGTACTTGTTGAAGTATTTTCTTCAGTTTTTATTACATTGTCAATCATTTTCTTAATAATGTCTAAGATTTTTTTACGTATTCTAGAAATGAATCTATTGCTGAAACATTCACTGCAGCTATCTCTTCCCAAATCATGGTTTTGTTTTGACTCTTTTAATGTTGGCTTTTGATGAGCAGAAGTTGTCAGTTTTAATAAAGCCCACTTTATCTTTTTTCCTTTTTTTACTAAGATTTTGTGTTCTACATAAGAAATCCTTACCCATCCCCAAAGTAATGAAGATAATTTCTTACATTTACTTCTAAAAGATTTATCATTTTACCTTTTTTTCTTTCTTCCATTTGGGTCTTGCATTCTTTTTGTTTTTTTTTTTAATCGTGAAATTATTTTGTACATTATTGTTTATCAGTCACCATATAAGTGCATCCCTCCACCCCTTGTGCCCACCCTCCACCCCCCTAGCCCCTGGTGACCACCAAACAGTTCTATCTGTCCGTGTGTTGGTTTATCTTCCATATATGAGTGAAATCATGCACTGTTTGTCTTTCTTTTTCTGGCTTATTTCACTTAACATAATACCTTCCAGGTTCATCCATGTTGTTGCAAATGGGACAATTTTGTCTTTTTTATGGCTGAATAGTATTCCATGGTATATATATGTACCATATCTTCTTTCTCCATTCATCAGTCCAGGGACACTTGTGTCGCTTCCATGTCTTGGCTATAGTGAATAATGCTGCAATGAACATAGGAGTGCATAAGCCTCTTTGGATTGTTGATTTCAGGTTCATTGGGTAGATTCCCAGTAGTGGGATAGCTGGATCATAAGGTATTTCTATTTTTAATTTTTTGAGGAATCTGCATACTGTTTTCCATAGAGGCTGCACCAGTTTGCATTCCCACCAGCAGTAGATTAGGGTTCCCATTTCTCCACAGCCTCTCCAGCATTTGTTGCTTTTTGTTTTGGTGATTATAGCCATTCTAACGGGTGTAGGATATCTTAGTGTGGTTTTGATTTGCATTTCCCTGATGATTAGTGATGTTGAGCATCTTTTCATGTGCCTATTGGCCATCTGTATATCTTCTTTGGACAAGTGTCTGTTCATTTCCTCTGCCCATTTTTTGATTGGGTTGTTTGTTTTTTTGTTATTCAGTTGTGTGAGTTCTTTATATATTATGGAGATTAATCCCTTGTCAGATATATGGTTTGGAAATATTTTTTCCCAGCTGGTGGATTCCCTATTGATTTTGATCCTGGTTTCATTAGCCTTGTAGAAGCTCTTTAATCTGATGAAGTCCCACTTGTTTATTTTTTCTTTTGTTTCCCTTGTCTGAGACGACATGGAATTCAAGAATATCCCTTTACGGCTGATGACGAGTAGTGTACCACCTGTATTTTCCTTCAGGAGTTTTATAGTTTCAGGTCTCAGCTTCAGGTCTTTGATGCATTATGAGTTAATTTTTGTGTATGGCGAAAGAAGATGGTCTACTTTCATTCTTTTGCAAGTGGCTGTCCAGTTTTCCCAGCACCATTTATTGAAGAGACTTTCCTTTCTCCACTGTATGTCCTTAGCTGCTTTGTCAAAGATTAGCTGCCCATAGATATGAGGTTTTATTTCTGGACTTTCAATTCTGTTTCATTGATCTGTGTGCCTGTTTTTGTGCCAGTACTGTGCTGTTTTAATTACTATCACTTTGTAGCATGTTTTGAAGTCAGGGATTATGATGCCTCCAGCTTTGTTCTTTTTTTTCAGGATTGCTTTAGCTATACAGGGTCTTTTGTTGTCCCATATGAATGTTAGTATTCTCTGTTCTATTTCTGTGAAGAATATCCTTGGGATTCTGGTTGGGATTGCATTGAATCTGTAGATTGCTTTAGGTAGTATGAACATTTTAACTATGTTTATTCTTCCAATCCAAGTGCATGGAATATTTTTCCATTTCTTTATGTCATCATTGACTTCACTCAATAATGTCTTATAGTTTACATTGTATAGGTCTTTCACTTCCTTGGTTAAATTTACTCCTAGATATTTTATTCTTTTTATTGCAATTGTAAATGGGATTGTCTTTTTGAGTTCTCTTTCTGATAGTTCATTGTTGGTACATAGAAATGCAACTGATTTCTGTAAGTTGATTTTGTACCCTGCCACTTGGCTGTAGTTGTTGATAATTTCTAATAGTTTTCCAGTGGATTCTTTAGGGTTTTCTATATATAAGAACATGTCATCTGCAAACAGTGAGAGTTTCACTTCTTCATTGCCTATTTGGATTCCTTTTATTTCTTTTTCTTGCCTAATTGCTCTGCCAGAACCTCCAGTATTGTGTTGACTAAGAGTGGTGAGAGTGAGCACCCTTGTCTTGTCCCTGTTTTCAGAGGGATGGCTTTCAGTTTTTCCACAGTAAGTATGATGTTGGCTGTGGGTTTGTCGTATATGGCCTTTATTATGTTAAAGTACATTCCTTCTATACCCATTTTTTTGAGAGTTTTTATCATAAATGGATGTTGGATCTTATCAAAAGCCTTCTCTGCATCTATTCAGGATTTATCGTTTTACCTCTTACATTTATGTCTACAATCAATTTCATATTAAATTTTGTATATACTGTGTAACTCAGCATCATTTATTAAAAAGACTATATTTTCCCTATTAGATTACAGTGGCATCTTGTCACAAATCAAGTGATATCATATATTAGTTCTGTTTATGGCTTTTTAAGATTATATTCAGTTGGGCTACTTTTCTATCCTTAGTTTGACATTTACACTATCTAAATTACTGTAACTTTATAATTTATGTTATTATCTGGTAGTTTAAAACTCACAGTATTAATTTCTTCCTTAGGAATGTCTTGGCTATTCTAGTTTATTTGTATTTTCATACAGAATGTAGAATCAGCATCTCAATTGCCATAAAAATAAAATACTGGGATTTTGGTTGGAACATTTTTTTTCACTCTACAGACAAATAAAGAGGAATTGACATAAAATAGTGAGTCTTTCACACTATAAACCTAGTGTATCCCTCTTTTTATTAATGTCTTCTTTATTTTCTCTAAATATTTTATAGTTTTCAGTAGAGAAGTCTTGCATATATTTTTCTGGATTTATTAATAGTTATATGGTAGTGTTTTATATTTAATTTTCTATTGTTTATTACTACTATATAAAATACTATTGAATTTTGTATAGTGACTTTATGGCAAACAAATCTTTTAGATTTTTTCATGTGCACATGCATGAGAGGTTTTTTTTTTTTCTAATTTGTAATCTTCATAGCATTTTCCCCCATGTCATATTATAGTGGCTGGAATATCTAGGAAAATGTTAACTGGAACTGATGAGAGTAAATATGCGTATCATGTTGCTAACCTCAAGGAGAAAGTAAAAATTTCCTTTGTATTCCTAATTTGCTGAAAATTTTCATCATGAAGAATGTTAAATTTTAGTAAATGTTTTTCTGCAACTATTCAGATAGTCATATATTTTCTTCTTTCTTTAGTATGTTTTCAATTAATTTCTCTAGTTCATTTAAATTTTCAAAATTCTTAGAATAAAATTGTTAATAATATGTCTTTATTGTATGTTTTGATACCTGCAGATTTGAGGCATATCCTCTTTTCTAGTCCTGATATTAATAACTTGTGTTTTTTCCTCTTTTTAAATCATTCTTATTAAGGGTTTAATAACAATATAGTAAGAAGAACGAGAACAAATTTTGGCTTTGCAGATTTTATTTATTTCGTGTTTACTTTCTGTTTCAATATTCTTAATCTCTCTATTATTATTTAATCCCTGTATTCTCTTGAGTTTAAATTATTTCTGTTTTTATAGCTTCTTGAGATGATATCTTAGATAATCAACTTTCAACTTTACATAATTCTAAACATATCTCTCTAAATATACCTTTAGCTGTATCCAGCGGATTTTGACCTCATCTTTTTATTTTTTTCAGAATACTTTCTAATTTTCATTTTGATGTCCTGTTTGACCCCTGCAATATTTAGAAGCATGTTTCTTAATTTGCAAACAACTGTTTTTCAGGAATTTTAATCTTGACAAAGATAGCACAGAGAAGTGGTCAAAAGTGATCACACTGAAGTACTGTGGCCTGATGAGGCGGTCTTTGAGTCTCTTCCACCAATATCTTCACAGCTGCCTGTTCTCCCTTGATTTAATGAATTACTTTATATCTGTCCAATCAATTCTTTTTATTCTTAGGTTACCCAGAGTTGCTTTCTGTTTCATGTAACTAAGATCCCCTAACTGACACACTCTGTTCACAAAACACCCTGCTCTGTAGTTCCTTGCTATCCCTCATTTCAAATTTTGCCCAATAGGTCCAATTTAAGTCATACTTCATTTAATAAAGGTCTACAACTACTTGACTTTTGCCAACTAATAACTAGTTTTTCCTGATTTATTCGTTAAATTATTTTACATGTAATTATTATTAAGCATTCTTTCTATCTAGACTCATAGAGCTGGGAGGTAGTTAAGGAACTTAGAAATTACACAGGAGATAAGACCCTGGTGAGAAGTTATTCAGATTCTATTTGAACACAATCAGTGAGTGGGAGTTCACTATTTTAAGAGGCAGGGTGTTCAATGGTTGGGCAGTTCTAATCATTAAAAAAAAAATCTTTTTAATAAAGACAAATAGTGCTTAATGTAATTCATATCTGTGAATCCTAGTTCAGCCAGTTTCCTGAAATATTACAATGCTTATAACCTTTTTCTTCAAAGCAAATCTGCAGATATTTGAAAGTGTTATCCTGTCTACACTGGATCTTCACTTTGACTCTTTTCTTTTTTTGTGTGAGGAAGTTCGGCCCTGAGCTAACATCTGCCAATCCTCCTCTTTTTGCTGAGGAAGACTGGACCTGGGCTAACATCCATGCCCGTCTTCCTCCACTTTATATGGGACGCCACCACAGCATGGCTTGCCAAGCGGTGCATCGGTGCGCACCCAGGATCCGAACTGGCGGACCCCTGGGCCGTCACGGTGGAGCGCACGCACTTAACCATTTGCGCCACCGGGCCAGCCCCTTGACTCTTTCCACTCCATTAATTATTCTGTAGAGGAGATGACCTCCAGCCTCCTGTCAGCCTGCATAGAGACTCTGGGTTACATTACATTTACCTTGTCAATGGCTTTCAACTGATAAAACAAGGTATGTCACTCAAGATAGTTCTAATGATTGTAGGTTAGAGTGGAACTCTTACTTGATATTCATAAACTATTTTAACTTTTCACTTACTAGGATATGAAATATAGTGTATGCTGCAGTAAAACAGACAGTTGCTAAAATATGATTAGGGGTGACTTTCTATTAAGGCATTTTAAATGAACCCCAAATACAATTCCTTAACAACTGAAAATGAGACTGTAGCACAAGAATAATTGTCCCCTTGACAAAATATCTTATGGGTTGGATGCATTTTTTTTTAATTACATATTTAACAAGTAATTTATGAGCTAAGTATGTTTGGAAGAGATTATTTATTTCTGAAAGGGCATGCCACAGTATTCAGATTCGTTAAATTATATATATTTCTATATACAAAAATTTAATTTATGAATAACTTTCAGGAATATGTCAACCTTTTATTATGTGAAGTAAAATTACCCAATATTCATTATTAATGTTTAAAATAAAAAGTCAATATTTCAATATGATAAATTATGAAATATTAAGGAGACAAAATTTTAACCAACATAATCTAATAAAATACAATATATATATTGCGTGTATTCAGGAGGGGTGAATTTAAGAAAGGTCAATAGAAACTACATTAGTAGAAACACAGAAAGATAAAATAGCTAAAGAAAAAAGGAACAGACAGTTTAAGAGGCATGGAACAATATCAAATAATCTCACATATGAGTAACTGGAATCTCACAAAGAGAAGAAAGAGAGGATGGGGCAGATGAATTATCTGAAGAGATAATGGCTGAGAAGTTTCCAAAATTAATGAGAGACCCCCAAATCACAGATTCAAAAACTAATATAAATTCAGAAGGATAAACACCAAAGCAAAGCAAAGCAAAACAAACAAAATAAAAAAAACCATAGACATATTTTACTGAAATTGCTGAAAATGAAAGACAAAGAGAAAATCTTGAAGGCAGGTGGATAAAAAAACACGTTACATACTGAGGATCAAGGAAAATATTCAAAGCAGACTTTTCATCAGAAACTCAGAAAACCAAAGCATAATGAAGTGAGATCTGTAAACCCAGATTTCTATGCCTAGGGAAAATAGTTTTTAACGATGAAGGGGAACTAAACAGCTTTTCAGACAAACATCGTGGAAGAATTCAATGCCAGCAGAACTGTACTGCAATAAATATTAGAGGAACCACAAAGAAACAAATCTAAAAAAAGAAATAAAGAGAGCTGGAAAAGGCATGAGTAATTGTAAATATAAAATATTTTTTCTTATGACTGTCTACATCAAAAACAGTGGTAGTACATTACGTGTTTATAGAATATGTCAACATAAAATGTATGACAAAAATACAATAAAGGATGGGAGAGGGGAATTGCAAATATAATATTGTAAGGTCTGTGTATTATACATGAAGCTGTGTAATATTTGAACGTAGCACAGATAACTAGCAATATACACTATAAAACCTAGGGGAAGTACTCAAAAATCAAAAGAGGTATAAACATAAGCCAATAGTAGAGTTAGTATGAAATTGTGAAACATTTGCAATTAATTTTTAAAAGTCAATAAAAAAGGAAACAAAGAACAGAAAAAAAAATAGGAATTGGCTAGCAAGATAATAGATTTTAATCAAGCAATAATAATAATTACTTTAACTATCAATGGTTTAAAATGTTGTTTAAAAGACAGAGATTGTCAAACTGGATTAAAAAACAAGACCTAACAACAAAGAGACCACTATACACCTATTAGGACGGTTAAAATCCAAAATAGTTACACCCCCAAATGCTGGCAAGAGTGTGGAACAACAAGAACTCTCGTTCATTGCTGATAAGAATGTAAAAATAGTACAGCCACTTTAGATGACAGTTCAGCAGTTTGTTACTGAACTAAACAGACTTTTACCATGTGATCCAGCAATCAACTCCTTGGTATGTTCATTAAAAAAAAAAAAAACCTGCACACAAAAAGTTATGTGCTTTATTCATAATTCCCAAATCTTGGAAGCAACAAAGATGTCCTTCAAAAGGTGAATGGATAAGCAAACCGTGGTTCATGCATAGAATGGGATACTATTTAGTAATAAAAAGAAGCTAATATAACCCCAGAAAGATAAATGGCTATCTAGTCATGAAAAGACACGGAAGAAGCTTAAATATATATTACTAAGTAAAAGAAATCAATACGAAAAGACTATGTACTATGTGATTCAAACTATATGACATTCTAGAAAAGGCAAAACTATAAAGACATTAAGAAGATCAGTGGACTGCTAGAGGTTCAGGAGGAGGAAGAGCTGAATAGAAGAAACACAGGGGATTTTTAGGGCAGTTAAACTATTCCGTATGATACTATAGTGGTGAATACGTGTCATTATACCTTTGTCAAAACCCATAGAATATATAACGCAAAGAGTGATGCCTAATGTAAACTATGGACATTAGTTAATAATAATGTATCAATATTGGCTCAATTGTAACAAATATTAATAATAGGGGAGATTGTGGGGTTGAGGGAGGGAATAGAGGAGTTATATGAGAACTCTCTATAATTTTAACTCAATTTTTCCATAAACCTAAAACTGCTCTAAAAGCAGTCTATTAATTTTAAAAGGCAAGATCTAACTACAATTAGTTACAGGAAACTTAGAATATTAAAGCATAGATTAAAAGTAAAAAGGATGGAAATAGATATACCATGTAAACAGTAATCAAACATTAATTAAAGTTGATGTCTATATTAATATCAAACAATTGAATTCAGAACAAAGCATATTACCAGAGATTAAGGAGAGGGGCATCATACAATAATAAAATGTTCAATTCAACAAAATGACATAACAATTCTCAATGAGCATGAACCTAAAAACAGAAAGTAAAAATGCATGATGCAAAAATAGATAAAATTGAAAGGAAAAAAAGGCAGATACAAAGTTACCGTCAGAAACCTCAACACTCTTCAATATTCAGTAATCAGTAGAACAAATAACTAGAAAATGAGTAAGAATTTAGAAGACCTGAATATTACTATCAATGAATGTGAACTAATTAACATTTATAGAATACCTTATCCAATAATAGCAAAATTCTAATTTTTTTCAAGTGCACATGAACATTCACCAAGATAGACCATATTCTGGACCAAAGATCAGCAATTTTTTTCTGTAAAGGACAAAATAATAAATATTTTAGTCTTTGTGAGCCATATAATCTCTCTCACCACAACTCGTCTTTGTGTTGTCATGTGAAAACACCTCTGAACAATACAGAAACAGCTTGATAATTTTTTATCAAGTTCAACATACACTAACCATTCAACTCAATAATCCATTCCTCTCTGGATATTTACCATGTGAAATAAAAATTTATGTTCATACAAAAATCTATCCTCAAATGTTTATACAATCTTCACTTATAATCACCAAAACCTGGAAAAAATCCAAATGTCCAATCACTAGGGAATGAGTTAACAAACTGTATTATATCAACACAGTGGAAGAGTATTCAGCAATAAAAGGGACAAATTACCATTACGTGCCCCTCCATGGATGAATCTCAAATACACTATGCTAAAATGAAAGACGTCAGTTTGAAAAATGCTATTTACCATATGAGTCCATTCACATAACATCTGACAAAGATAACACTCTGGGGACTGATGTCATATTAACGATAATCAAGGGCTGGGTTTGGCAGAAAGGTAGACTGCAAAGTACCAGGGGAACATTTGGGCAATAATGGAACTCTTCTATATCTTTATTGTGACAGCGATTATATTAATTAATGTGTTTTTTTAAACTCATAAGAACTATACACTATCAGTAAACTTTACTGTATGTAAATGGTTAGTTATATTCTAGAGTCCCTGAAAAGGATGTAGGGGCTGATACCATGAGTGAGGACCTTGTGAAAGGTGCATCCACCCACCCTCAAATACATCTTAATTCAACTTCAATTTCAGAGAGAAACTCCCTTTCCACCTGTTTTATGAATTTAGAGTTCTTAAAATTCTAACTTGAATGGCAGATTATGTTTATAATCTGATTCTGGTTTATAAGAGACTCAGCTCACCAGATCGTCCCTGGATCTTATTACTCTCAAAGATCAGAGAATTTTCTGTAATAAACTGCTTCTGCTGGGTCTTTGTCACTTCTTGCATGGGCTACTCCTTTTCTTTCCCTGCATTTGCCAATGATATTTCCTTCAAGTCCATCCCACATAAATGACAGTACAATATTTAAAATGAAAACTTGGTCATGTCATTGAAAATGTCTCACTAGCTCCTTGTATTCCAAAGTATGCATTCTACAGATTTTTCAAAGCTGTCTGGAGTGAGCACCTGTGAAGGGTATCCTCCTTCCCTGAATGCACTGATTTCAACAGAGAAACTCCCCTTTTATCTGTTTTGTGAATTTAAGTTCTCCCTCAGGTTACTCAAAATATTCTGCCTTCAGAAATAATTTAAAACCACAAACTCTCCTGGTAAAGGACATTTTCTTAACATAACAAATAAGTCTGTGATGTCTTGCTCTATTCTTTCCTCTCCAGCCCGACATTCACCACTCCCTGCCCTGTTCTTCCTCTAGTGCTGCAGTCACGCTGTTTATAATCTGGATCTTTGCTCGTTGTAGTCCTATCACCTGGGAATGCCCTTCATCCTTCACTTTCCTTGGTTAACTTTTACTCATAAATTTAGACTCAGTTTGAGAGTTATCTGTATGGAACTTCCTTGACATCCCAAACCAGAATAGTTATTGTTTTTCATAACTCCATTTCATATATTGCTTTGAGCACACTTGCACATTTTGTTGTGTTTTTTCTTAAGCGAGTCAAGTCTTAGCCTTTGGGTCTCTTCTGATCTCTCTTTTTTCTGTCTATGCCTATTTCCCTGGTGATCTCATCCATTTCCTTTTTATATCATCTATATGCTGATGATTCACAAAATTATCTCCAGTTTTGACATCTCCACTGAAATAAAGACTTGTATAATGAATCTCTTGCCTAAAATTTCCAGTTGGATTTGAAATAGGTATCTCAATCTTAACTTGTTTAAACTGAACTTCTTTATACCTCCACCTCAAACCTATTCCTTCTGAAATATTCCACTTTTAAGCTAATGGCAATAGCATTAGCCCAATTGTCAGGCCCAAGTTCATGAACTCATTTTTGAATCCTTGCTTTTTAACAATCAGTATCTGATATATAATACAATGCCTTTACTTTTATTATCAAAGTATACTCATATAGTTCCAGTTCTGCTATTTCAGTGTAATCCCCTTAAAGAACAGCCCTCCAGCTAATTACAAGTATAACTCTGGACAAAGTTCAAAAAAAAAAAAAGGTGACTACCTGAAAACTAAGTAGAGCAAATGAAAATAGGCAGATCGTTAGAGGGACGTTAAAACGCAGAGAAGGAAGCAGCGTAGTGTTCAATCGAATTTGTTACTTTTCCCTCACTTGTGGCTTCATCACAAGGGTATTCTCCAATAATGGAGCAAAGCAGCATGGCTAAAACTCTAGTAGCAACCAAGCCATCTTTACGGCCTAAAGAACCACAGAAAGGATGTGATGTAAGCCAGAGGGTAAGGCGAAACTGTAGAGGGGAGAAAGCCAGAGAAGATGATACCTAATTCTGTATATGGATCCCCACAATTGCAATCTGCTTCCTGAAACTCACAAGTACCAGATAGCCCCAAATCAGCAGATCAAAGGCCTTGAGAACTGAAGTGAGATTCGTACCATTCTGCCCAAGCTGAATCTAACTAATCTGATTGTCTTCTAAGACAAAAACATCAGCAGCCTCCAGAGGATTATAAAACCCAGAGTTTGTTTAATATATCATTAACAAGGTCTGACTTATTTCACTTAGCTTAATGTCCTCAAGATCCATCCATCTAGTCACAAATGGTAAGATTTCCTTCTTTTTATGGCTGAATAATATTCTATTGTGTGCATGTACATATACATATTTTTTATATATATCACATTTTATTTAGCCATTCATTTATTGATGGACACAGGTTGTTTTCATGTCTTGGCTATTGTAAATTACACTGCAATGAATATGGGAGTACCGATATATCTTTGAGACAGTAATTTCATCTTCTTTGGATATATACCCAGAAGTGGGACTGCTGGATCATATGGTAATCCTATTTTTAATTTTTTGGTAAACCTCCAAACTGTTTTCCATAGTGGCTGTACCAATTTATGTTCCCACCAAAGTGCACAAGGGTTCTCTTTTCTCCACAGCCTCACTAACACTTGTTATCTCTTATATTTTTTGGTGATAGCCATTCAAACAGGTATGGATGATATTTTATTGTGGTTTTGATTTGTATTTCCCTGATAATTAATGCTATTGAGCATCTTTTCATATACCTATCTAATATTGATTTCATTTCATTCCTAATATTGTTGAATTTGTTTTCTCTCTTCTTTCCTATGTTAGTCTTCCCAGAGGTTTATCAATTTTTTGAAAACTTGCAAAAAAGAAGCTTATTGTTTCATTGTTTTTCTCTATTTTTCTGTTTCAATTTCATTGATTTCTGATCTTATCCTTATTATTTCTTTAATTCTACTTGTTTTGGCTTTATTTTGTTCTTCTAGGTTTTAAGGTGGAAGCTTAGATTATTGATTTTATACTTTCCTCCTTTCTGATGTATGTGTTCTGTATTATAAATTTCTTGAACAACACTTGTTTTGCTGTGTCCTAGAAAGTTTGATATGTTCTGTTTTCATTCAGCTCAATGTGTTTTTTGTTTCCCTTGAAACTTTCCCGTTAACCCATGGAATACTTAGAAGTTGTTTAGTTTCCAAACTTTTGGAGATTTTTCTATCCTTCTGTTATTGATATCTGGTTTGATTCCATTGTGGTCAGAGAACACACTCCATATAATTTCAATTCTTCTAAAGTCGTTGAAGTGTGTTTTATGGCTGAAGACACGATCTAGTCTGGTATATTCCAAGAGCACTTGAAAAGAATGTGTTTTCTGTTATTCTTTGGTGGAGTATTCTGTAAATATTGATTAGATTTTGTTAGTTGATATTGTGTTCGTCTATCTTTTTTCTGATTTTCTATGCAGTTGTTCTATCAATTGCTGGGATGGGATGTGCATGTCTCTAAGTATAATTATGGATTTTTCTATTTTTTCCTTTCAGTTATATCAGTTTTTGCTTCACATATTTTCTACAATGCCTGCATATTTAAGATTATGTCTCCTTGGTAGATTGGTCTTTTTATATATATGTAATTTCCCTCTCCATCTCTGGTTATGGGTATAGCTACAGCTCTCAAGTCTACTTTATCAGATATTAATATAGCTACTCCTGCTTTTTTTAAGGTTTGCATGATATATCTTTTTTTTCTCTTTTCTTATACATTAAATATAACTATATTGTTACATTTGAATTTAGTTTCTTATAGATGGTATACAGTTGGGTTATATTTTTGAAGACTATTTTCCATTTAGTGTAATTAGCAATACGTTAAGACGTAACTCAGACATTTTACTTTTTATTATGTGTTTGTTCTCCCTTCATTGTTTTACTTTTTATTTTCCTGCTTTCTTGTGGGTTACCTGTACTTTTATCAGAATTTCATTTTAATTTACCTATAGTGTTTTTCTGTGTATCTGTTTGTATATCTCTTTTTTTACTGGTTGTTGTAGGTATTACATTATACGTACACAACTTATCAAAGTCTACTGATGTCATAATTTTGCCAGTTCAGGTGAAGCATAGAAACTTTATGTTCCTCAACTACCCCTAATTTATAACATAATTGTCTTAAATATTCTCTCTACAGAAATTCAAGATCACATCAAAAGGTGTTGTAATTTTTGCTTCAAGCATCAGACATAACTTAGAGATTTCAAGAGGAGAAGGAAAATGTATTATCTTTACCAATATTTTTCACTCTCCATTGTTATTTCTTCCTTCTTGATAATCCATGACTCCTTCTTTTATTTTATTATTTTTTTATGTTTAGAGAACTTCCTTTAGCTACATTTTTAGAGCTGATCTGCTAGTGACAAGTCCTCTTAGTTTTTCTTCATTTGAGAATGTCTTGACTTGCCCTTTGTTCCTGAAATATGTTTTCACTGGACGTAGAATTCTGGATTGACAGCACTTTTTTTCACCACTTGAAAAATGTTGTGTCTTTCCTTTTTACCTCCATGGTTTTCTATGAGAAATCTTTTGTCATTCTATTTGTTTTCCCCCTCCAGGTATGGTGTCATTTCACTCACTGATTTCAAGTTTTCTTCTTTGTCCTGATATTCAGAAATCTGACTATGAAGTATCTTGGTGTGGATTTCTTTGGGATTCCTGTTTGGGATTTCATTAGCTTCTTTAATCTGTTGCTTTATCTCTTCCATCAAATTTGGGAAGTTTTTAGCCGTTATTTCTTAGAGTAGTTTTTCAATCCCATCCTCTTTCTTGTCCCCTGGGACTTCAGTGACACAAATGTTAGATCTTTTGTTAAAGTCTCACAGGTCTCTGAGGCACTGTTCATTTTATTAAAGTTGATTTGCTCTCTACTTCTCATATTGTGTGATTTCTATTGTTCTTTCTTTAGATTCACTGATTCTCTGCTCCGTTCCTTCAGTTCTTCTCTTGAGACCTCCTATTGCACTTTGATTTCACTTATTGTAGTTTTCTTGTTCTAAAATTTTCATTTGGTTCTTCTCTATATCTTCTATTTTTTTGCTGAAACTTACCATTTTATTGCTGGGATCCTCTATTTTTTTTCATTTGTGTTCACTACGTTTGTAACTACGTGGGGTTTTTTCCAGCGTTATTGAGATATAATTGACATGTAACGTTGCATAAGTTTAAGGTATAGAATGGGATGATTTGATACACTTAATACTGCAATACATTTGCCAAAATAAGGTTAGTTAACACATCCTTTACCTCACATAATTACCATTTTGTTATTGTGGTGGTGAGAACATTAAAGCTCTTTTCTCATAGCAGCTTTCAAGTATACAATACAGTATTTGTTAACTGTAGTCACCATGCTGTACATTAGATCTCCAAAACATATTCATCTTATAATGGAATGTTAGTACACTTTGATTAACATCTCTCCATTTTCCCTACCCCTCAGGCCCTGGCAACCACCATTTTACTTTCTTTTTTTGCTTCTTCTTGGTGAGGAAGATTGGTCATGAACAAACATCCATTGCTAATCTACCTCTTTTTGCTGAGGAAGATTGGCCCTGAGCTAACATCTGTGCCCATCTTCCTCTGTTTTGTATATGGGATTCCTGTCACAGCGTGGCTTGATGACCAATGCATAGGTCCACACCAGGGATTTGAACCTGCAAACCCTGGGCCACCAAAGTGGAGCACGCAAACTTAACCACTACGCCACCAGGCTGGCCTCTACTTTCTGTTTCTATGAGCTCAATGTTTTTAAATTCCACATGTAAATGAGTTCATATAGTGTTAATCTTTCTCTGTCTGACATATTTCCCTTAGCACAATGCCCTCAAGGTCCATCCATGTGGTTGTAAATGGCAGAATTCCTTTCTTTTTTATGGCTGAATAATATTTCATTGTATTATATTATTCCATTCATATATATACACACACACACACACATATATAGAGTGTTTTCTTTATCCATGCATCTGTTAATGGACAGTTATGTTGTTTCCCTGTCTTGGCTCTTGCGAAAAATGCTGCAATGAACATAAGATTACAGATATCTCATTGCTATAATGAATTCATCTTCTTTGGGTATATACCCAGAAGTAAGATTGCTGGATCATATAGTAATCCTATTTTAAATATTTGAGGAACCTCCATACTCTTTTCCACAGTGGCTTTACCAATTTACATTCCTAGTAACAGGGCACCAGGGCTCACTTTTCTCCATATCCTCACCAGCATGTGTAATCTCTTGTCTTTTGAAACAATTTTATGAAGGCTGCTTTAAAATATTTCTCAGATAATCCTATTGTACCTATCATTTCAGTTTTGCTATTTATTATTATTTTTGATTAAGTTCAGATCTTCCTGGTTCTTGATAACGTAAGTGACTCTACAGAAATCTGGACATTTTGAGTATTATGTTATGAAACCTTGGATTTCACTTCAACCTTCTATTTTAGCTGACTTCTTTGACTTGTCTGCAGCAGGGAGGGCATGTCTCATTACTGTTGGATGAGGTTGGAAGTCCAGGCTCCTTGCATGGTCTGCACTGACAATGCAAGGTGGGAGTGGGCGGGGAGGCTGGGAGGGCAAGAAGCAGAGCAGGCTGGGGGTGGGGCGGGTGGTGTATTACTGACCATTGGGGATGAAAGTCCCCACTCCCTAGTTGGCCTGCTCTAACTCCACACCTTCCTTTTCAGTGGAGGGTTGAGGGGCATTATTGCAGCTTGGCAAGAGTGGAAGTTTAGGTTCTTCACTCAGCCTTTGCTGGAATGAATGGGAGTGGGGCTGCAGATTTTATTTTCTCCCTTTCTTTCCTTTTCCTTTTTTTATAGTGTTTGTGTGTAATAGAGTTATTGTCTAAAAGTTTTCTACCTCACTGTGATATCCCTCTCTTGGTCCTTTGGCTAGAGAGAAGATTTTGTTGGTGGTTTTTCACCTGTGCCTGTTGGTATTTTCAAGTTGTCATGTTCACCAGCACCAGTCCTGGAAAACATAAGACAAAAAAAATTAAATAAAAACGATGCCTGGGAACTTACCACTATACCATTACACAGATTCTGAGTTCCTTAACCATATCTCTTCTTTTCTGCACTTTTTAGTGTCTTTTTCTCTTTATAATACATATAAAATGTCTAAGTTTTTCATTGTACTTAGTGGAAGGAATAGGAAAAATATACCTACTCTATCTTCCATTAAGTGGAAGGGGTCAATTGATTTTTGATTGCAAGACAATTCAAAGCATTTTATTTTTACGAATGATTCGTATATCAACAAAATGTATTTATAGAAAAGTAATTAAAAATGAATCATTCATACATTTTATTTCAACATTTTATATTAACCCACAATATATTGTTTTTATTCTTACTTTATTCTGTTTTCTTTTAAATAAATCATTTTGAAAATGAGAAAAGAAAGCCTTTTATATTTACTAACATATTGGCCATTTTGATGTTTATTTCTTTGTATAAATAAGAGTTTCCATTTGGTATCATTTTGTTTATACTGTGAAACTTTGTGATTTCTTGTAATGCAAGTCCAGAAATGAATCTTATTTTAGCATTTATTTGTCTGAAAATATCTTTATTTTGTATTTATTTTTAAAAGACTATTTTCATAAAATAATAAAATAATAGGTTGACAATTTTGTTTTATTTTATTTTCAGCTCTTTAAAATGTCACTATATTTTTTTTCTAGCTTGCATTGCTTCTGTTGCAAAGTCAAAGGTTATTTCTATTTTTACCCTACAGACAGATTGTCTTTTTTCCTATAGCTGCTTTTAAAATCTCATTTTATCACTACTGACCAGCTATCTGTTTATGATATACCTTTGTGTAGATGTGTTGAACTTCTCATATATGAGAAAGAGCTAGTATTTGTATAAATACGTTTCTACTTCACAGTTGTTCTAGGACTCCAATTAGATATGTTACACCACTTGAAATCATCTTACAGGTTATTGAGAATTTGTTCACCATTTAGCTCTTTATTCTCTGATTTAGTTTGGATATTTTCTCTTTCTATGTCTTCAAATTCATTAACATTTACTTATAGAAGTACTTAATCTGCTTTAAAGCCCATCCTTTGTATGTTTGTGTTTTTTAACCCTAGAAGTTTGGGTTTTATGTCTTCCATATATTTCTTCATTTAAATCATATTTTCCTTTAATTTCTTGCACATTTTTATAACAGCTCTTTTAAATTCTTTGTTTGCAAATGTCATCATTTCTGTTCCTTGTGGTTCTGTTTTTTCTTTTTAATTGTTTCTAGTAGTTATTGGGCGTCTTTCTGCTTCTTTGCATATCTAGTACTTTTTTATTGCATGCTGGATATTGTGAATACTATTTTAAAATGGATTTATTGTCTTTCTTTAAAGAGTGCTAGATCTTCTTTGGGCTGGCAGTTAAGTTTCATGCTAATCAGTGTGATTCTTTGGAGGCTTTTTTACTTTTATATTTGTTTATTTATTATTATTATTATTATTTTGGTGAGGAAGAGAGACCCTGAGCTAACGTCTATTGCCAATCCTCTTTTTGCTGAGGAAGATTGGCCCTGAGCTAACATCAATGCCCATCCTTCTCTATTTTGTATACAGAATGTGGCCACAGCATGGCTCCATGGGCAGTGCGGAGGTCCATGCCTGGGATCTGAACCTGCAAACCCCGGGCCACTGAAACGGAGTGCACAAACTTAACCACTAGGCCACTGGACCGGCCCCTGGAGGCTTTTTAAAAGCATGTTCATAAAAGTCTGGACTAGCTTTTACTCTAAGGCTAATTTATCTATGCTAACAAGGTTGGATCCTTCCAGAGTCTTTTCTGAAAATCATGGGTGTTTTGTGGATCGTTCCATCCTGACAGGTAAGACCTTGAACTTCTCACAGATCCATGTTAGGTCTTTTTAAGGGCACAGTTCCCTGTTCTTGTGCTTTCTCCAGAAATTGTCCTGTATGCAGTCAGAAAAGTAACTCCTAACGAAATATAGGGATAATTGCAGGGGTCAACTGACTTGTTTCTCATTTATTACTCTCAGGGATCACAATCCTGAGGGTCCTGTTGAGTGATATCTGAAATAGTTGTTTCATATATTTTGTCCTGTTTTCTAGTTATTTAGTACAGGAAGGCAAGTTCAGGTTCCATTATTCTGATGTCTCTGGAAATGGAAGTTTCCTGTATCTGTACTCATTGTTATTTAATATACTATGTATTTTTCTTATTTTATTCATTATCTTTCTCTCCTATCACAATTTCAGCTCTGTGGAGACAGGTGTTTTTGTTTCTTCTTCTGCTAGAAAAGTTCCTAGCACATAGGAATCATATAATAAATATTTGTTGTTGACTATTTTTGGGGGCAGCGCTGTCAGCTGATTACCTAAAAAGCCCCTATGATTCCCCTGAAGCTCTGTGGTTGGTCTCCTTTCTGAGTGACTGATGTCCAAATGCTTTGGCCATTAAATATTTTGACTCTCACTCCTGATTAACTTCCCTAGAATGGGAAGAATCAAGTTTTCAAGATCTCGAAAATAAATCACAAATACTGATTACATTTGGTACATTTTCTTAGCTCCTATTAACTCATTTTTAAAAAGATGCTGCTGCTACCTCATCAATAGAATGATTCATTTTCCTGGGTCATGCTTTAAATATAACTGAAACCTTTCATCACTTGGTAAAATCGTCAGCAACCTTTCAACTTCTAGCAGCTATTTTGTTATACCCACCTCCACCCTCAACACACACACAAAGCGCTCTGCTGAAAAACTCCCTCTGTCACTCTTGCTTATGAAGCGGCAGCTTCCACCAGCCGGTGTCCCCAGGCTGATTCTTTCAACAAATACAAGAACAAAAGATTACCAATGAAAGTGTTTATATATTTATCATTATTATTTTCTCGATGGTCCTGGGAACAAAGGAGAGAATACCAAGACATTTCAATTTAGAAACTTTTGTTGAAGAGAGAAGGAGGAGACAATAAAGCAGGCCTGAGCTGAGGAAGGGTAGCTTCATTTTTACTTACTATGCTTCAAATTACAACCATACAGCACAAGTCACCCTTGATTATTTTGTTAGGGCTGTGAATCTATTAAAATTTGTGACCAGTGGCCACCAATTTATTTAGCCTCATTCGTCTAGCTATAATTTATGTACCTCTAGGCAGAATAGAACTGAAATATATGGATCAGTAATTTGCGATGTTACATTCTTCGTGTATTTGTTCAACTTATTTTATGGAGAGAGATTGAGTGCTGTGTGGGCAAGCATGTGGAAGGAGGACCTAACGTAGGGATTCGCTATCCCTCCATTATCCTAAACAGTTCAGCTCTGTGCCAAATGTACATTCTCTTCTCAGTAAAAGAAAAAAACAACAGTCCTGCGCATACCCTCTATATCACCTCTATATGAATGACCCTCTGTTGTTACATGAGTATACCTCCTGGGCATCTCAGGCCTC
The DNA here is from genome assembly GCF_057802395.1 of Ceratotherium simum simum. Classification (NCBI taxonomy): domain Eukaryota; kingdom Metazoa; phylum Chordata; class Mammalia; order Perissodactyla; family Rhinocerotidae; genus Ceratotherium; species Ceratotherium simum. Next base: position 67,332,893 of record NC_141905.1, on the reverse strand, counting down.
ATATAAAAATATCAAAAAATAAAAAAGGTCTGTATATGTATTCTTTTAAACTATTCCCAATCCTCTGCTTGAGATAATTTTTAAGAAACTCGGTTTTATTTACCTTGTTACCTTTTACTGACATTTTTAACACCCAGGTAATATTATAAAGGTCCTTATATGCAGATATTTTGAAAAACTGCCTGGCTTTGCTTTTAGGATTGACTTCAACCCCAAGATATTTTTATTGATGACAAATGACATTTATTGAATTATTCATTTATTATTCTCTCCTTTGATTTAAAGAGTTTTACCTCTTTTGTTCTTTCAGTTGTGCAGTTTTTAGCCTTGAAAGCAATAAACATGAATGAGTTGGTTATTTTTACCCAAATAGCTGTTAGCAGGATAGAAGGAAGACACTATTACAAATGGAAAAAATTACTCTATTTAGTTTCTAATGGTTGACCTCATTATAGGGAAGTGTACACACTTGATATACATTTAACATTTAATCTTTCATTCATTCATTAATACACCTAACATAGAATTCTGACTTTGCACTAATTATTGTGCTTGGTGTGGGGATACTAGGAATGAAGGCAGAGTCTTTGCTGTCGAGGAGCTTATTATCTAGTAACAGAGATGTGTATCTTGTATGTTATCAGTATGACAGACTTAGAAGACAAACAATATCATATTAATATTTAATCTTGAAATCACAATGATGGCCAGCCCCCACCAATTTTCTAGCCATAGCAGAGGCTCTCTTGACTTAAAAATCACCTTGATTTATCTTAGAAGCGCTTAGAGGTGTTCATCACATATACCATCAAAACACTTCTATATTTCTGTATATATTCTACACTGAATTCTAACATAATTTAAACATGTTAAGGGATGTATTCATATGATTTTAAACTCAGAATTTCAAAATGCAACTATTGCAAATGGTGATTCCTACTCATGTGGATGTCCTCTAAAATGCTTGTGAGAGAAGGTTAGTGATTCCTGTTGCCTCTGCACAGAACTTTCTCACCCCTTTTGTTCCTCTCTTCCTCCTGTATTCTCTCCAGCACAACGGAGGCCAAAGATCTCTCAGTTTATACAGTGGTATTCGCTGGAGTTGTGTGAAAGGGAAAGTTTAAAATCAGCTGAAGTTTATGGAAGCAATTGAACTAAGTTATTCTTTTCTAGAAGTAGTGCCTGCAAGTACAAAATGAGGTAAGAAAATATTCACAGAAGGTGCCTTGGCTGTGACTGACATTTAAAAAGTCCTGCTGGAAGACGTCGTATCAAGCTTTGATATTTTTCCATAGTACTTTCTGGGTTTTTATTTTCCCAATGATTTAATTCCCAATGCAGGGTAATTATGATTAATTTATGGCAGTGAATCTAAGTCCTATCTGTTACAATATGCAGAAGCCACGGTGGAGAACTTGAGAGCAATTCATGCCTCATCCAAGAGAAGTGGTCTTTTCCACAGGCAAGCCTCATGGATAGGTATATATCATTCCGATGTATCTTCAGGACCCTTCACACAGACCATCCAAGCCACTTTTCAGGTTCCTCAGGTTCCCTCTTGTTGTCTCGACTCCACTTTTAAATAATGCTTATTCCACTAGACAGCACTAAATTGGCACACAACTATCTACTGGGGCTTTGGGGGGAAATAAATAAATAAATAAAATCTTTAAAAAAAAAAAAAAAAAAACTAAATTGGGATAACAAAAGCATTTGTGCTACCTCGGGTATTGCCTTACTGTAGCTAGGACCTGTATGCGAATTTGCCTTCATACTTAGTTCCCTAAAATACTGCTTTCTTTTCACTTTTTAATGAGAGACAAAGGGTTTATAGCATAGTCATTATTACTATTAGGAAACAGGTTTTCAAGTTAAAAATAATGAGACCATGAGATCTGGGTGTCTTACCAGTCTGGAAAAAACCTCACAGATATTACTGTAGAGACCCATTCCACATTGTGTCAAGGGCTGAATCAGACCTTTTTTTCTTCTGTGCTCACTTCTAAGATTCTATTATGATGGAAATAGGCTGTGAATGAACTCCAGTTGCATCCAAACTTCAATAGCTATTTCACAACTTCTTTTAATCTGACTATTTAAAAGTATAACCTCCAGATAAGATTCTCAATCTATCTCCCTTATAGAAATAGAACTTATTAATAAAAAAAGAGCAATTATTCTCACATTCTCCATATCACATGAATTTATTAAATTATGCTTCTCTTGGGTGTTTAAGATAGAGGGTGCATGTCACCATAATTAAAAATACACCCCTACCTCTCTTATTCATGCTGAAAAAAATCAATCCAGAAGTTGCTTATTGATGGCTTACAATCAAATGTGCAAATAATATGCTTAGAGAACATTAAAACAGGTCTCATAGCATGGCAATTAATTTCCTTTTCAACATATATGAAAAGAAACTTTAATAGTGGCTACCTTTAATGTATTCACCAGGAAGAATGAAAGTCCACACTAATGTAATTTAAAAATCTAGTACTGCCCTCAAATTTCAGAAGAAGGATTATAAAAAGCAAAAGCTTATGTAATGGAGACCCCAGGAAGTGCTTTTTCCGAATATACTGACTAGATCATCACCTCCTGCTAAACATTTTCTTCTCTTGCCAGTAACCCATGCTTCTTCTCCTTTGCCGAATTCAATATAAATTATAAAACCAGTAAGAGTTGTGTGCATTTGTTTTCGTGTGCAAACCCATTGATGGGTTTGTGGGTCTGAAGGCAGCCTTGGCTCTTTGCCCCTCTGAATGACTATTTCAAAGCCCCAGTGGCCTAGTGAATGTGTTAGGCTAAGTATTGGATTGTCTGAGGTCCTCGAGACAATGGACCTGGCTCGAAATTTTTCTCACCTGAACATGGCTTTCCACAGTTGGCAGCATCTAAAATATCCGTAGTACTAAGTAACACCGAGTCCCTACAGAAGACGTAAAGGGTTAATATTTTATAGCACAATGAGGAAGGGCAAATTGACAAAGAACAACTTATTGGATGACAAATAATATAAAGTAAATCTTGAAGAGGTCTACTCTTGGAAATGTAGTTTTTCAGCCCTGCTTTTTATTTTGTCAAGTCTTGTTGCATTGTGGAATATTGTTGCTATAATGGAATAGTGAGCTTTTATTTATTTTTAAAAATATTTTCCAGGTTTTTATTATTTATTTTTAAAAATTTTAAATAAAAATTGTATATATTTAGAGGTACAACATGGTGTTTTGGTATACATAAACATAGTGAAATGATTACTGCTAGTTAAGCTAATTAACATATACATTTCCTCATGTACTTTTTTTTGTGGGCTAATGAGCTTTTAAAATGAAAAATGCTAAGTTAGGAAATCATCCTAACTTTCATTAAAAAATCATCAAGGCTCAGGCTCCTGCCCTGATAATTAAAGCCTAATAAGGAATATTTATGACCGTTATAGCTCCTTCATTACTTTTGCCAATGAGTCTGTGAGTGGCTACTGATATCCAAGGGTTGGCTTCCACTTAATTATTATGATCTTCCCATTAACACTACATTTTTTTATCCCCAAAGCTTGAGCCCTATAACTATTCATGAGTCATTTCCCCTATGCATGAGATGTAGCCCAAGATGAATTACCCTGAGTTTCATTTTATCAAGGACTTAATTTTAATGATCACCTGCTGCACAAATAAAATAAGAGAAGCAATGAAGCTCTCATTGATAAAAATCCCATGTGTTTTTGATACAAGCTATATTTAGCCACTCTCCTTGAAGTTTTCTGTAAGTTTTGAATGAGCTAGCTAGCATGGGGTAGCACAAAATCACCAAGACTGCATGAAGAAGTAATTAACAGCACACTGACATACTTAAATTGCAGTGTCTTGTTCTAAATTGTTTACAATGGTTTTATCATTGCCCTTCTGTTGCTTAACGTTCATGGGCCTAGTTGTATAACCAGGTACTAGTATTCTTGAAGGCAGTTTCTAGGATGTCTCAGTATTTTGAATTTCTTTGGGTGTCCAAAACCTAGTATGAACTCAAAACAAGCTCCTTCTTTACAGAAGGTTTAGGGGAATGGGCAGATAAATGGGTTAGGACAGGTAGACTGAGATAAAAGATGTTGTGAAGAAAAGAGAATACTCAAGAGTGTTTAAAGGTTAGACCAGAATTAAACATGAGGACTTACTGGAACATCCTCTCAAATAGTTGTGGATTTCTGGATAAGCACAGAAAGGCATACAGGGCCACTTACTTTGTAGCCTTGAGTAAATAATGCATTTCAAAGCTGAGTATATGTGTATTTTTTACTTCACTTATTTTACTGGCTGCCAGATGTACCAAAATCTGTAGTTGTGCTGGCAAGCATAATAAATGATGTTTACAGGATAAATTGTCAGATGTTGGTTGGTAGCAAAAAGGGGAAATTTTCCATTGTATCCGAAAGTGATGTTGCTTTTTTTTCTTTTAAAACAAAGAAAACAACGTGTGCTACAGGATGATATACAATTATTCTAACATTATTAAAATCAAAGTTCTTTTGGGGCCAAGCCCGCTATGCATGATGGATGAAGGTGATATTGTAATGATCTGATTCTTTGTCATTTCTTATTTCACAAATATTTTATGACACCTGAAGTTCATGGCAGCAAGAATTAAGCATTTTGCTTGGACTTACTGGAACTGGTGACTTGGGAATGCATATGTCTGTCAGTCAATACGATAATAAAATAAGGAAAATAAGACATAGGCTTTCATATTCTTTAAGAGCATCATCTGAAGTCTTTTCTGAAGAATGGAATTAAATTTCCCTGATGATGCACAAGATGGTGAGAGGAGAGAGTTCTGCTGCCTTGGTGGTTCTTTCTAATTGTCTAATGATAACCCTGAGGCAGGCAATTAGTATAGACAAATTGGAGAACATGAAATGCCCCATTAATTACTAATAAAGTATATAGATCTAGTTCTAGGACACACGGAGTGGGTGGGGCAATTCTTGCCATTGTTCTTACCTTTTGCCTTAAGCACATCATAGCAGGGCTTTACTAGTAAGGCACATCAAGATATGTTATCTGGATTTCAATCTTCATGAATAGCTAAGGAATAGGGTGGGGTAAGAGGGGAAAGGCTGTTGTAATTGTGGCACAGAAAAAGAAAATGTTTCCATCTCTGCCATCACCACCTCTCGAATAGCCATGAAGACTCAGCCAAACCAAGTCCCCACCATGATAGTAGCAGCCAGTTTCTGGTGATATATACCTGGCTATAATTGCTGTCTCTAACAACTGCTCTATATCTATTTGGCCAATCTCCAAAAAAATTAATGGGCCAGGAGTTGTGCTAGGTCTTGGGATTATAGAAGAAAAACAAATCTGTTTAGTGTTTAAGAGCTCTAGGGTCAGGCAAATCACTTAAAACACCTCAGTCACTAACTAGTGTTGTGAATATGAGCAAATTAATGTATTATCTGTACCTCATTTTTTCTTACTTAAAAATATGAATAAGAATAGTATCTATATTAGCAGAAAGCAGTGAGTATTAACAGATGAACATAACTCTGTCAGACACTATACCAAGTGCTGGATTATAAAAATGATGCATCCTGGTCTTTGTACCCAGCAGCACCATTGGCCAGACTATGAGGAGAGTTCTATATTCATTGTGATATATCTTCTCTCTAAGATGTGCCAGGTGATTTCAGGAAGCTTAAAGTGGGGTACGTAGACACATAAATTAAAAGCTGGATGAGGAGAAGTATGGAGCATGCAATTATTCAGCCTCCCCATGACTCAATTGTGAATTAGTGTTAAGGGATGGGGTTTTAAAATCCCTGTGATTTCTTAGGTCCTTACTCTGCAATTTGCAAGCTGTTGGAAGCAGGCAATTGACTGCTCTTCACCTCGGCTTCCTCGTCAGTGCAATGAAGATGATTATAGCCACCTAAGGTTATTGTGAGGCGATATACCACAACCAGTGTCTAGCAAGGTGGCTGACATATAATATGGCTCTCAACAAATGAAAGCAATTAGAACAACCCAAGGTAAATAGGTTAGGGACTTTTAAGTGTGTTTTTTCTCCTCCCCAAAGGAGAGGTTAAAATCATACAACATAATCGCCAGGTACTTGTAGGATGACTTTCACTAAGTGTCCGCACTTTTTTGGTGGCTCCCTATTCTACAGATTTCTTGAAGCATCTACCTCTGTTAGGGATCACCAGGCTTCTACATCCTAAATCTGTTTTCTTTCTGTCTTTCCCTTCCATTCTAATTCTTAATAGAAACAAATTCTAAGCATGAGGACTTTTTGTTTTTCAATGATTTTAACTATTTCTGTCATCTACGTGTCATTTTTAAATAAATAAACGTTAATGAAATTACAAATGTATAGATGGATATAGACTGTATAATAGGAGGCCGTTTATTCCCTCGTGCTTTATGCCATCTTCATCTATGTGATAAAACAGTGAAAACACAAAATGGAATGAGTAACGAGAGAAAAATTGTACCAGAATTGTATTAAGCTCGGAATGACATAATACTGCACTTATTCATAAGAAAGCCCTATTTATGTTGTTTACAAAAAAAAAATTATAAAAATGAAGATATAGTAAAAAAAAAAAAAAATCCTGTTCCTCAACAGAAAATCTCTTCTGGTTGTTGAAATGCTAGATTCTCTCGAGCGTTATGAAGTGACAATGCCATGATAAAGAAGCCAATTCCAGTCCAACAATGACTTATTCTTGCAAGTTATTAGTGAGTTTGTGGGGCTGCTAAATCAAGAATTTATCAAAATAAACTGTTTTTTTCCTTAGTTTTGCTGAAGCATCAGGATTATAGAGGAAAATATGTAAGGCTATAAACTGTTAAATAAAAGATCATAAGCTTGAGTTTCTAGTTAAAGTGAAGCTAATTTGATTTAAATTAGCACAACTTTAGCTTTACCCTTGGAATTCTTAGCAAAATAATGCACTTTATGTGGAAAAGTTCCATTTTGATAAGAAATTTTGACTTAAATTGGGGCTAAAAGATGGGGACTATGGGGAAGTCATCTGCTGTCAAACTGGCATAGGAAGAGATGGGTTTCCTTTTTACAGCCCTGGCTTCTAGATGGCAGATAGTTTCAGCATCATTTGCTTGGGAAGCATTCTCTTAATTCTCATTGGATTCTCATGTGAAGCTGCTCTTTATACTATATGAAATTCATCACCAGTAATGAGAACCCACCAGTAGAATCTGAATCAGTGAAAATTACTTGTAATATGAAAGTATCATTTCTTCACTTGGAATGACCACCTCTTCCGCTAACCAATTTCTATTAATATTTTAAGATTCAGCTCTACTAGTTACCCTTTGTGAATTTTTCCATGGCTATTCTCATTCCCAGGGAATTCCTATGATAGGCTCTGTTCTAACAAATTAAGTCCTGGATTTTGTGCTCCCCGTAGTTCTTGCTTGGAATCTCATGGGTAACAATTTGTCCTCCTGAATAAACCAAAAACTACTCAGCGGAGAGGGTGATGTCACATGGTGAGTAAAATTGGCTTCAATTAAAGATCAGGCATCTTTGAAACTCTCTGAAGAACACTTTCTTTTCTACAGAATGGCATCAGAAAAAGGAATGTAACCTAGTCTATGGCCCATGGTCAGACTAGGCTGAAATATTTGCAACCAAACTCAAGATATTTGCTTCATTGGTGCCCCCACATAGTAACCAAGTTAACTAGCCTTAGACTTAAAATAGCAAAGATAGGGTCCATGTAATGAAACAACAATAAGGAAAACATAGTGCTTGGTGATTAGGTAGTGGGCGAGCAAGTGTGCTGGAAGTGGGGGAGGGGAGAGCAGTTGGAGGGGAGAGAGACAGCTTACATCTGAGTGAGAATCATACATGCCTCCCAATCCATGGTAGAGACTGTCAACATCTACTTCCATGATCTACTTCATCTACTTCCATGAAGGCCCCAGAAGTACCCGAGAGAGAATCTGTTCTATGAGAGAGGATGGACAATTCTACGCACAGTGTAGAGTCCATCACTTGACTGTGTTCGTGGACTTTCCCCTGTACAGTGCATCTCTAAATTGAATGTGAAACAAAAGTTTTCAAGTAAAAAACAACAGCAATAAGAAAAACAAAACAAAATAGGAGGAATTATTGTACTGAAGTCTCTGAAACTCTTTGAGGCATAAGCAACATTTCTTGACTCCTTCTCATGGAGTGTGACCCAAGAGGAGAGAGGAAATATTTCCTTCTCACAGTAATACACCCTACAGCTGTGGCAGAGAGAGAAGATTCGGCTGTTCTCGGGGGAAAGAGCAGCACCTGGTGGGCAAGTGATTACTCCTCGGAAGCCTATAGGCACTAAGGAATTCCATGGAGGAGAAGCAGTGACAGCCAGCAGAAAATTGGCTTGTTTTGTGAGCACATGTGATTCATCCCCTTGAGGAGACCAGATATATTTGGCTGGGAAGGAAGGACTTTCTAGAGGACTGGAAATCAGAGTCCATGAAAGTTGCTTTATTATTATTACTGTAATCCCACCTGCACCACAGTCTGTTAAAGCATAAATAATCTTTGATTTCAGGCAAATCTTTCAAACTTTAGAAAAAGAATGAGAATAAAGGATACAAAACTCTTCTCTGAAGTATAGTTAATTTTAACTTCTGAGTATGATTTCAGTAAGAACTAGGTTGATTCAGGCTCTTATAGAAATTACCAATTAATTCTTCCAGATATGCCAGAAATCATTCAAAGGGGATAATAATTTTTTCTTTGGACAATTATTTTAAACATTGACAGTACTCAGGCAATCATTGCGGGGCGTGTGAAAGATACAGTGGGACTTTTTTTTTTACATTTAGTAAAGCAAGCATCTTTGGACGAGGAAGAAGGCTAAAACTACAGAATGTAAGCATTCCATGGAAAATATTCTTGCCTTGAAGTGTGAAATATTAGACCAGATACAGAAGTATGTTGGTAACTTTCTCACTAAATCCAGAGATTAAACTCTTAAGATTTTTGGAAAGAACAACATTCTAAGAATTGATTTTGAGCAATCACTGAAAAGGGCAGAACAGAGATGTGAATAAGCTCTCACTGATGCTCCTAGGAAGCCTGCACGATCCTGCCTTCTTAAAGGCTACCATGTCTTTGCAGAAGTACCTGAGGGCAGGAAAGAGATTGAGAGACCTAGAGGTCTGGCTCCTCTTTAGCCACCCATATTTGAATCAGCATATTCACCATCATCATATCATAAACACTTAATTGAGTACTTTGTGTATGCCAAGCACCATGCTAAATGATCTACTTACTCATTTATTTGATTCTCTGAATAACCCAATGAATAAAGTAGTTCTAATTCCACTTTTTAGATGGGAACATTGTCAATAAGTAACATGTATAATTTCACAGATACAATAAATGACAGAGCTAGGATCTGAACTCAGGTAATCGACTCCATAACCTTCTTCATCAATGAATGTTTTATTCTGCCTCCCAACAGCTCCTGGTTATTGAAATCCAAGTACTGTTTATATCTACTCAAGAGGAATGATGGAATTCATCCTTTTTGTTTTATATTTGCCGAGATAAGGGATCCTGCTGCTGTCTCTCAAAGAGAGTTCTAGTTAAGCTGTTTATGCACTTGCTTTAAGGGAAAAAAATAATAGCTGTAAGCCACAACCAGTTTGTATCCATTTGCAAAATGAACAAACGTGAACTTTCGTATAACTGTAAAGCTAGAATGTTTGCTATTTGGGGGAGGATATTAACACCTTTCATCCTCAGAGAAGATCAGTATTCCATTTGTTTAAAATGGTCTTTTCCATCCTTCTTGTTATTTGCCAGTTTGAAGGACAATCCCCTACCTTCCTCAATGACCGTCACAATGTCCACTCCCCTTCACATTCCCAGGTATCATGGTTTTCGAGAATCTTGCAACCACGTCAGTTTGATAAATTGAATTCACAATTCTACTTCAGGAACAACTTATTTAGATCTTTTGTCACAATCTCAAACTCAAAATCACCCATATGGAACTTCCTTCCCTCCCTGTCTCCCTCACTCTCCACATTTTTCCTTCCTTCCTTTCTTAGTTCCTTCCTTCTGAAAGGAAAGTGTGTACCTGGTGCTGTGATAAAAGCGGGGATTTGGGGCCGGCCCCTTGGCTTAGCGGTTAAGTGCGCGCACTCCGCTACTGGCGGCACATGTTCGGATCCCGGGCGCTCACCGACGCACCGCTTCTCCCACCATGCTGAAGCCGCGTCCCACATACAGCAACTAGAAGGATGTGCAACTATGACAGACAACTATCCGCTGGGGCTTTGGGGAAAAAAAAGGAGGAGGATTGGCAATAGATGTTAGTTCAGAGCCGGTCTTCCTCAGCAAAAAGAGGAGGATTAGCACCGATGTTAGCTCAGGGCTGACCTTCCTCACAAAAAAAAAAAAAAAAAAAAGCTGAGGTTTTGATAAAGAAGAATTGATATTCTTTGCATCTGATAATATAGTAGGAGAAGATCAACATTGAAATCCATTACTGTAGTGCAGCAAAGAAATTGTGTAACAGGAGTTCAGAGGGGTAGAAGCAGTGAGATCTTTGTAAATCAGCTATCAGAGGAAAAAACAATATCTAGTGTTTTCCAATTTCCAAGTTGTGACTACTTCCACCCTGGAAGATATCAAGCTACCAGAATCATATCACTGAATGTGGAGCTGGAAAGAGATATGCATGTTTTGCTCTCATAAATCAGTGTAAGCCACCTCCAGCACTCTATTGTCTATAAGTGATTCACCATCCACAGGTGTTGGAGGAAGCTGTCACATTAGAATTGACTTTTGATTTGCTCCCTACGTCTCCTAACCTTTTCACTCCTTGACATGTGTCTTTACATTCTTTTATCCCCACTTCACCCACATTTATTATAAATACATGATAAGTTCACTAGTTCAATATAGACAGAAAAATATATATTACTAGGCTAAATTAGAAAACATACATATAGATAGAAAGATAGATATGGATATAGATATGAATATATAGATATGAATATCTAGATATATATTCCCAAGGGGCAAAATAAATTACAAGAATGACTAAACTACGATACTGCTACATGAAATTACAAAACTATTTTGATATCTACTTACGAGTTCATATTAATTCACTTTATTTGGTCTCTCATTACTGCTCTGCCATCCTTTTATTCATTCCTTATTATCTTTGTTTCTTTATCATTGGTATTATACGTTTTCCACTATTCTGCAGTCATCACTTCCACTTTTGAGCTCTTTATTCTCACTAAATAATCCCAATTCGTTCTCTTCCAGGATCAAGTTCAAGCAATAGGAAGCTCTTCTTTTTGGTACCACAAAATACTTCTTCTGTGTCTTTTTTTTTTTTTTTTTTTTGAGGAAGATCAGCCCTGAGCTAACATCCATGCTAATCCTCCTCTTTTTGCTGAGGAAGACCGGCTCTGAGCTAACATCTATTGCCAATCCTCCTCCTTTTTTTTCCCTTTTTCTCCCCAAAGCCCCAGTAGATAGTTGTATGTTGTAGTTGCACATCCTGCTAGTTGCTGTATGTGGGACGTGGCCTCAGCATGGCTGGACAAGCGGTGCGTCGGTGCGCGCCCGGGATCCAAACCTGGGCCACCAGCAGCAGAGGGCGCGCGCTTAACCACTAAGCCAGGGGGCCGGCCCCTGCTCCTGTGTCTTTAACTACCTGTTAAACTTTTTCATGTGTGCTCCTGGACTTGTTTATTTCTGACTTCCCTGGAACGTTCCTCCAGCATTTGTCAATATTCTCTCTTGTATCGTCTCTTACGTCTTCATAACTTCATTTTTATTAGCTGTGTCCCCACACCTATAAACAAACTTGACTTTTTTCCCCTATGAGGGATTTTCTCCAATTGGATATATCCTCAAGCTATCCTTTTAGCTTTCTTCTTTCCTGCAATGCATACTTTTCAAGAGAGTTTTCTAAACCACTTTCCTCTCTTTCTCCCTTTAATATTAATCCCTTAGTTTCTTTTACAATAGCTTGTATCTCCACTCCTCTGTGATAATTTATTTCTTGAAGGTCACCTGAAGAGGAACATGTGTGCCTAAAGAGGAACTCCTGAGACTGTTTTATCCGAGTGCATATTGATTGGCCTCTTTGCTGGTTTTCCTAACATTTGCTTTATGCTACCATTTTGCTGTCTCCCTACTTCTCTGACTGCTTTTCTGTCTCATTATGTGGCTTCTTTCTCAATCCCAACCCCATAAACATTTCCTTCTTTGGCTCCTTTTTATGGCAATTGTATTTACTATGTAATTCCAGCTGAGATAGTTGGATGCTCTGCATCCTTTGGAATATTTGGTGTTAGATATCTGACTTTAGTCATTTAGCGGATGTGCAGTGGAATCATGTTGTTTCCACTGATGACTAATGATGTGGAGTACTTTTTCATGCACTTCTTTGCCAATTTCACATAGGAATACATAAACACTCCTCTTTGAATTTGTCTTTTCAGGTCTTTTGCCCATCTTTTACCGCATGGTTTGTTTTTCTTTATTGATGTGTAGGAGGGCTTTATATAGTTCTGGATGACAGCCTTTTGACAGATGTATATCTTCCTTTCTAGTGCCCTGCCTATTCACTTTTAATGCTATCTTTTGATAAGCTGATGTTTTAATTTTGATAAAGTCTAATTTGTTTCATTTAAATTCATGATAGTTCTGTGAGTGTTCTATTAAGTAAACATATCCTATCTCAGTGTTGTACAGTTAGTTTCCTATACTATTTTCTGGAAGTTTGAAAATGTTAGCATTTATATTTATGTCTATGATGCATGACATATTAATTTTTGTATGTAATGTGAGGTAGTGGTTGAGGTTTACTTTTGATCCATGTGAATATTCAATTATTCTGGAACCATATGTTAAAAAATACTTTCTTCTATGAATTGTTGTGGGAGGAGGTCATCAAAGGACAATCCAGTTGACCCTCGAGCTGGACCCAGGCAATTAGAAGCTCCTGCCCCCCTCCCCTCCCTCCTCTATCCTTGGAATGTACATTCTGCCTACTGTTTCCACAGTGGGAGCCGTTTTCACGGATGCAGCCTTGAGAGAGCAGTGTGTTGTTGAAACCAGACAGTATATCTGACTAAACCCAGTTAGGGCCTCTATATAAACTTTTAGGATTCTGGTGGGTGGGAGCAGATATCTACTCATCTTGTGGCTGGCCAAGACAAGCCTCATATGTAAGTTCCCTGGCTTATTAAATCTGCCACCTACCTATCTGGAATGGGCTGCCTCTTTTTTTGGTCTCTCCTTGTCTTCTATGTACGGGGGCCAGTTTGCAAACCAGCAATTATTTGGCATCTTTATAAAATCAAATGATTGTGGGTTTATTCCCAGTGTTCCTTTTATCTATTTTTCTATTCTTACACTACTAATAAATTATTTTGATGAGTGTAGCATTACAGAAACCTTGAAATTAGGTAGCGTAAATCCTTCAACTTTGTGTTTTTTTTTCAAGGTTAATTTGGGAGCTCTAGGTCTTTTTCATTTCCATATAAAATTTAGAATAAACTTGTCAATTTTTGCCAAAAAAAATGGCTGCTGGGATTTTCAATGAGATTGAATTAAATCTTAAGATAGAATAGGAGAGACTTGACATCTTAACAACATGGAGACTCCCATTGCACTAACATGGATTATCTCTCCATTTATTCCTATCTACTTTGGTTTCTTTGAGCAATGTTTTGTTTTTTAACCAATGTATAATTCCTGCATATCTTTTATTATAATTATCCCTAAGTTTTTTGTTTTCTAAGTAATGACAAATCATTTATTTAAATTTAATACTCCAATTATTTTTGCTAGTCCATAGAGATAAGTTTATATTGTTTCATGACTTTGTTTCTTGTGATTTCACTAAATTTACTTAAGTTGTGGAATTTTTTTGTACATCCCTTAAGATTTTACACATACACATAGGAGTATCTGAAAAATAAATTTCACTTTTTTCTTTCCAATCTGTATACTTTATATTTATTTATCTTGCTATAGATAAACACTTTGTACAATGATTGAAAGACACAATGAATGTGAACAGCCTTGCTGTGTCCCCGATCAGGGGAAAACATTCAATATTTTACTATTAAATATTTTGTTGGCTGTAGATCTTACATATGTGTGCTTTATAAAATTGGGGAAGTTTGCTTTTATTCCTAGTTTGCTGAGATATTTTTTTTTATCATGAATATGTGTTGACATTGTAAAATGTTTTTTCTATATCTACTGAGCTGGTTATATTTTTATATAGCCTTTATTCTATTAATGTGTGAACTATATGTACCTAATTATAAGTATTAACTCAACTTTGCATTTCCGATATAAACTTTTTTTTTCATTTTTATATAATGTTCATCTGATTTGCAACTATTTTGTTAAGGATTCTGCACTTAAATTCATGAATAATATTGGTTTGTAATTTTGTTTTCTTGTAATGTTCTTGTCTGATTTTGGTATCAGAATTATTTGATTATTCTGGTCTCATAAAAAGAATTGGCCCTCCTCCTCTTCTATTTTCTGAAATAATTTATGTAGAATTGGTATTATTTCTTCTTTAAATTTTTAATACAAAATTCTGGTGAAACCATCTGGGCCGAGAATTTTAATTGTGGGAAGCTTTTTGAATTCAAACTTGGTTTCTTTCATAAATGTTAAGCTATTCAAATTGTGTATTTTGTGTGTCAGTTTTGAAATTAAGGATTAGAGAGTATAACTGAGCTTCCCAAAACTTTACAGTTAACAAAGCACAACTCAATTTTAAGGTGAACAAAATTTGGGCATTTTGCAAACAAAGACAATTTTAAGATGTATTTATCTAGAGAGCCTTCATTATGCCAGATAGAGGTGAACACAGACAATGCCGAATTTCCGAAGGGGAGAGGAAATGTATAAAATGTAAAACTCCCCAGAGTTCCCACAGGTAATCAATCACTGGCAGGCTGCCTACTTTGGACTGACTTCAATATGGATGTTCAAGAAGCATCCAAGCTGCCTGTTGAGCCTTTAGCTGAGGCTGACAAATGCACGCTAGGCTAATGTGCAAGTAAGCACATCCATATGGTTGAGACCCAGTCAAGGGTCAGCATAAACAACAGAAGAGTGGAAAGAAAAATCTGATGCACCTGCTGCTCTTTCAATAACCAAATCACTTTCCCAAGTCATTGTACCCGACTTGTGACTATTCACCTCCTTTAACCTGAAGTCACTCTCCAACTACTAAGGTCATCTGACGCCAGCACCTAAATATTTTTTGTTTATTTACACTTTAAAGAATATTTCAAGTGTAATGCAGACATGATTATTAAAAATAATTTGGAAAGGGCCGGCCTGGTGGTGTAAAGGCTAAGTTTGCATGCTCCAATTCGGTGGCAGGGGGTTCACAGGTTTCGATCCCCAGCATGGACATACGCACTGCTTGTCAAGCCATGCTGTGGCGACATCCCATATAAAGCTGAGGAAGATGGGTGCGGATGCTAACCCAGGGCCAATCTTCCTAAGCAAAAAAGAGAAGGATTGGCAACGGATGTTAGCTCAGGGCTACTCTTCCTCAAAAAAAATTATAATAATAATTTGGAGGATACAAAAAAGGAAAAAACAAAATCAAAACTCAGAAGCTTGTTTTCAGAGTTAACGTAGAATATTTACTTAATAAAAGTATGTGTTTATAATTCATAATTAGTATCAGACTATATATTTATATATATTTATTTATTTTTTATTAGTATGTTATCATTTTACCATTCGAGGTATACTTTTTTGAATTTCTTAATAGTGAAATATTATGCTATCCTCTAGCTACACTAGAATTTGTTTAACCATTATTTGATTTGATTTGGATTTGCATACAATCTTTCTATATAATTCTTTGGTAGATTTTCTCATTCTTTGGATAGATTCCTATAAAATGAAATAATGGGTCAAATAGTTTAAACTTTCTCAAGGCTATTGATAATAAAATTCCTAATTTGTTTCCTGCAGAGCAATGGAAATGTTTAAATTCACATCATGGGTAAATGAAAGTGCTATTTGTTTGCATCCTTGCAAAAAATCAAGTTTTTAAAAATCTTTGAACATTTGCTAGATAAATATTTCATTGTTTTATTAATTTTCACTTATTCAAACATTCATAAAATTAAACATTTTTAATAGATTCTTATTCATATATACTTTTTTCTATAAATCACAGTATTCTCTTTTCCTACGTACCTATTGAGATTTTAGTATAATTCTTGCTAATATATAAGTTCTTGAAAGAATAATATCAATTTTTTTCTGTAATATTTTAGTAAATATTCTCCTTGACTTTGCCTTTTAATTTAGTTTATGCATTTTATATACAGAAAGAATTTTTTGTATTTAAATTTTTCAATTTCTTTCTGGTTTATTCAATTGCATATATTTTTATAAAATCTTTTTTCATATTTATGAAAAGTATTTACCTATATGTTGGTGAGTGTTTTACAGGGTTTTTTTATGCTGAAAATTCAATCCATCTGGAATTTATTTTGATGACCAAAGCCTTGTCATAAAGGAATTTACCTTTTCATTCTCGTTGGTAAGTTCAAAACTTAATAGGTAATGAAGTTGGTCAGTGTATTTTGTGTTCATCTTTTCATTACCCCAAAAATATTAGTTGTGATCTTCCTGTATATTAGAGGGGCACACATTTCCAGCTCTTAAACAGTGCAGTACAATTAGTGACTATGCAAATTTCTGTAGTACAAGATAAAGAAGACGACTGTCCACAAGGTGGGCTGAAGAATAAGTATAGAAGAGGAAGAGAAAGAAAGAGAACATTATTTGACCTAATGAGGGAATAATAGAAAGTTTATTTTCTATTGTGACCTTTGAGCTTTGAGCTGCTCTTGTAGAATATTTACAGCATTCCCCAAATATGCCCCATATGTGATCTAAATCTCATCATTATGAAATTGTCAGCAAATCAAGAATATGGGATATTTTTTAGGATGACTTACCTGGAGTTATCAAAGGATTCAATATCATGAGAAATATAGGATGGTGGAGAGTCTAGTCTAGATTGCAAAGACTAAAAGGACATAACAGGCAAATTAAATATATCAATTTTTACTGGATCCTGCATTTAGAAGGAAGCCATAAGTATGCTTTTTCAGACAACTGGAAATGGAAAATGGATGGAATATCGTAGGATATAGTTGAATTAATATTGTATGTATACTATATGTATATATGTATGTATGTATACATCTACTACTATACATGTATTTTCATGTGTGGTAGTAGTGATGTAGTTTTTTAGGGAAATATCTTTGATATTGAGAGATGAATTCTTCAATATTTTTGTTCTTGAGTTGCACATTTGCAAGTGTCACTCTAGATACATCCTATCTTCAGATGGTTTGGTATATGTATGTAGGGAGAGAAATGGAGCAGTTAGCAAATATGGGGGTGTTTATTGTAGTTATTTTCTAACTCTTTTCATTGATTTGCAAATTACTGATTACATACATACATAGAGATAGCAGTTCCTACCTCATAGGCTTGTTGTGAGCATTAAATGTGCTGGTCTATGTAAAGAGCTTACTACCATGTTTGATAAATTATTACTATTTAATGCATGTTAGTTAATATTAAGTCACAGAGAACCTTGGTATGAGAATGCTAAGAATAAATTTTCCAAGGAATCATAATAATGATGATGATGGTGATGATGACAATGACGATGATGATGATGATGATAATTTAGTTCAATCCTCCATGAAACTCCTAAAACAATCCTGCCGTATGGTTTCTCCACTTACTCTTGAATGCCTCAAATTAAAGTACCTTATTATTTTTTAATTGTTATCCCTTTGCAAAAATCCATTCTTCGTGTCATTTTAAATCCCTTTCCTTTCAGAAGGTTTATCAAAAGCATACTTCTCAACTGAGATTCTTTTTCTTCTGAATCTCTGCAAACTACGTTATTGCTTATATTACTGATCTGGGCATTTAGATGTACACCTCTTATTTTCCCTGCCTCTGACTACTCTAAAACACATCACAGCATTCAGTACAGTACCCATTTGTAGTAAGAAGCCAAATACAGTTCTAGAGCATAAAGAAAAATGCAGCTTAAGATAAGAGGAATGATCTATACTATGGCAGGAGTTGCCATTTAAGATTGTGCCCAATTGTGAAAGTAGAGTTTTCCTAAAAAGTCTGAAATTTAAAGTGAGGAAATCATTTGCCTTTAAAGATCTCTCTGATTGCACTATACAACCCACAGTACAAAGAAAGACTGGATTTCTCTGTGTACTTTGAATTTTAACATTCCCTGCCTACTTCCTAAGTGCACAGGTATTTTCTGTAATAAAAATTGGCCCCAGAATATGATTAATGTAGATGAGCTTCCCTCAGACACAACACTAACCACGAGCCCTTCAGTTCAACTTTCTACTTCCGTGGGATTTGCAAGGGAAGAAATTTAATTTTTCTTGAAGATAAATGTATTAATATTTAATAAAAACAAAGTCAGATGACAGTATTAGTGAAAAATAAGAAATGTACATATAGCCTTTCTATATTTGACTAAGATGACTGAATTGAGCAGCATTAACTCCTAGGCAAGAAATAAAATGTGAGAAGAAAAATTTCAAGCAGAAAAAAAGTTTGGTTATTGAACTATAGTGTTGAATGGATTTATACTGTGGAAATAGACCAGAGATTTATTCTCAGAAAGATTGTCCTTTCAGATGCTGGTAGATGTGGATGTGATTACCAGTGGTCTAGGAAATTGGCAACTACTTTTAATATGAGTTACCTACCATAAGACAAATAGAAGCTATAGACTATATAGTGGACACAATTTTTTTTTCCCCTCTCTGTTCCTTTGCATTCTGACTCCTCCAGTATTCTGCATAGTTTATTTTTGGGTGGCTCCAAGTTGGGCCTGGCCATTCAGATTATTCTAAATTCTTACCATGGTACTTAATTCAGAGATTGGCATGCAAGACAATTTAGTCCACCAAGATTTATCTCTGAGACTTTCATTAATCAGGTAATTGTATTAATCAGGATAGGCTAGGATATGCTGCCACAACAAATTAGCCTGGCATTTCAATAGCTTAATAAAGTAAAGATATATTTATAGGTCAAGGCAAGTCCCATTTGGGTTGAGTCATACTCCTGCTTGTGACCTCACCATATGAAATATGTAGCCTCCAATGTCTCTGAACCAGGGGGAAAGAGGGCTGGCAGACACAGAAAAAAACATGTCCTGTATGGACTTAGGCCATTTCCTCCCACAGCTCCTTGGCAAGAGCTCAGTCACATGGTTCCAACAATGTGAAAACGCAACGCGTCTTCCTGTGCGCCCAGGAGGAAGGACTGAGGTAGTGAAAACATCTTTGTCTCGGTGCTCTTTCTATAGAGGTTAATAGTCCCATAAAATAGGAGCCTTGAGTAACTAGTGTCCTTCTTTTTTTACCCAATATGGAAAAAAAAAGCCTTCATAAGAATGAAAGCAGCCAGAGATTATTTCATTTGAGCCTTGCGTAGGCCTTCATAAGTGCTCCCCTCCTTCTTTCTAAGTACAGTTTAAGCTAGATTTCTCCTTCTTACAGCCAAGTCATCACTAATTTAGAACTTATAGACTACCTAGCCCAATGCTTCCTAAAATCAGCTTCATTATTCAATTAATCAATCAATCGGTACATCCACCAGGAAGAATTTATTAATTAAAAATCATATCCTTAGCACTATAGTGCACCTGGTAAATGTCTACTCATCTGTCAAACTTTGTTTTAGTGTCACCTGCTCAATGAAGTGTCTTCATCACATTCTGTACACAGCTCTATCAAGTCACATAATTCTCATGGGCAGTGTGGCATGGAATATAAAAGCATAGGCACTGAAGTGAGAATCCTCCCTAGATGTAAATGCTCGCCCTTCCAGTTACCAGCTTTGGAGAATCGGGCATTTGTGTTTAATCTCTTTGTGCCTCAGTTTCCCCAACTGTAAAATGGGGATAATATAACGAAGTTATTTTAAGGAACAAAGGAGTTAATACAGAGAAATATGTATAACAGTGGCGCACCTCAGTCAGACTTCAATGAATGTTAGATATTTTATTGCTGCCATTTTGTCTTTATTAGACCATGAATTCCTCAAGAAAAAGGAGAGTCCTTATTAACTGAATTTTTCTCCAGTGCTCAGAGCATGCTTAGTACATAGTGAGCACTCATTAAGTTATATTTGAATGGATTGCACTGGTAGTAACAATAGTAGTAGTAGTAATTGAAACAAAAACTAGCATTATTAAGCACTTATGTTCCAAATATGGTTGTAAGTGCTTTGCATGTATTAACTCATATAATAAATAGAGGAAGAAGTATATCACTCACGGTAATTAACCTGCTATTGTAATTTTAAAAAAACCTGATGGTTTAAAAAAGTGAGCTTATTTATCACTGGCACAAAATTTAACTTTGATATTGCTGGTTGGAGAAGTCTCCTAGGCAGCACTCCTGACAGAACTGATTGAAGGCTCCAGGCTTTGAACTTATTACTACACATCCTTAGCAAGGGCTTTGGAAAAGAAAAGATAAAAGAATTATGAAAGGGATTTTGTTTTATTTTTAAATTAAGACAAGTCCTAAGAATGTATCTATTACTTCCATGACCATTCTATCATTCTATTGGCCAAAACTTGTCACATGATTGTACCATAATTTAAAAACAAGCAGGTTTCCTTTGTGATCATTAGTAAAATTAAATCACCTGATAAACAGGAAATTTAAATATATATTTGGGGGAGGCAAGGGTAACACTTAAACCAATGAAAAATAAAGACTACTATCATTGGAGAAAGCTCCGCTGAAGAAATTGAATGTGCCCTGCAGGATGAGAAAAAGTTGACTTGGTGGAAAAAAGCGGAAGGTATTCCAGGTGAGGTGACAGGCACAGCTAAAAATGGAGAAAGACTTGGCAGGAAAATTTACCATTACAGTAGTCCCCCCATCTGTTGTTTCACTTTCCACAATTTCAGTTACCCATGGTCAACCTTGCTCTGGAAGCAGACGATCCTCCTTGTAATGAATGGTCCGAAGGTCAATAGTAGCCTAACGCTACATCACAATGCCTACGTCATTCACCTCACTTCATCTCATCATGTAGGCATTTTATCATCTCCCATCATCATGAGAAGGAGAAGAGTGAGGACAGTACAATAAGATATTTTGAGAGAGAGAGAGAGAGACCACATTCACATAACTTTTATTACAGTACATTTTTATAATTATTCTATTTCATTGTTATTAATACTGTTCTAATCTCTTACTGTACCTAATTTATAAATTAAACTTTACCATGGTTATGTATGCAGAGGAAATAACATATATATATATATATATATGTAGGGTTTGGTACTATCTGTGGTTTCAGGCATCTGCTGGGGGTCTTGGAAGGCATCCCCTGTGGATAAAGAGGTACTGCTGTAGATAGCTGAAAGCCGTGAAAACCCCAGACTCAGCACAAGCAAATCCAGCACAAACAGGGCACATGGTCATCACAATCATGTAGCAATTGACACACGAACTCTTCTTTCTAGAGAACTCTTTTTACATAGTACTAAGCATTTTGCTGTTGCAGTTTGAGATTGACTCCACCGCACCTGGTTTTCAGACAAAGAGATTCTTTGTATCTGAATCCACTCTTTTTTCACATTAGTATATTCAACACCAGAGAGTCTACTGATCTGGTTTAGGATGATGTTGTTAGCAACATTTTCTGACAATTTCAACCTGTTGCACCAATCCTGAATCCTGACTGTTTTCACACAGTTTAGTCTTGCCTCTTCACCTAGACTAGACTCTGTTTGAAAATAGAGGCTTGAATCATTCCACAGTTCTAAGCACAGTGCAGCAAGCACCAACAGTTGTTTAAATAACGCTTCTTTATCTCTTGATTCACTGGATACTATTTGTAGCTATCTGGCCCTGAAGTTGTTTTTTACTCTCTGTACACAGGCTAAAGAGAAGCAACAACCTAATTGCCAAATCCTATCTGTATATTTCTTCATCTTTTTTACTGTCTAGTGAAGGAATAAAAAGTTAAGTTGTGACATTTCAAGTCATAGACCTGTATTGATCCCTATAATCTATGCTGTGAGATACAAGACACAGCTGACCATTGGTAAATGATTGATACTTCCTACTCTGTCCTGCTCATGCAACCACCACTAATCCACATTCTGTTGAATATATTGTCCTCTGATATACTCTTCTTTCACTCTTCTGATACATTTGAAGTTTGAGTGCCATGTTAGCTTGTGTGGATGTGCAAACTTGGCTTAAAATTCTAGTGCCCTCTCTCTCTCAAGTTCTAAGACATTTGTGGGGAGAGTAACTACTACCTGGGAATGTATCTGCCAAGTAAGGAGATTAAATAAGCAAAGAAATAGAGGTGACGTAGCATGTAAAACTCAATTCAGGTCTAATTGAGATGTTTCCAAGAAGCATCTTTTAAAAATAAATTTCTAACATGTTAAATGTGTGTCTTTAAGTAAATGGTTATGGAGATGTGTAAATTGCTCTCGCTATGTGAGGAAATAATTTACGTAGACTAAGTTTCACTCAATCTGAAACATGTTTTCTCTGAGGTTCAAAATAGATTATTTGTTCTACTCTTCAAAGAGTTGTATCTTTGGGCTTCTGGGTTAAAAAAAAAAATTAAAGCTATATTTCCTCTACTGAGTCAATGAGTTCTGGCTGAAGGCATCTGAATTGAATTTGGAGACCTGGTGTTAAGAACTTATCATGTAGACTGGGAGTACATTTTATCTCCATGAATGCAGGCTAAAAATAGAGTCCCAAGGAGGCAATAACAAATTGGTTGAATGAAGCAGCTTTGTTGTTCCAAGAAACAAGATTTAACTACCAGCCTCAGTAGGTGGTACTAATGAGAAGTCTGTAGATGCAGGGACTCTTCTGGAGCCAGGAGATATCATTGTGCTAATTGCCTTCATTGTATCAAGGTTCAAGACTATAGAATTAGGCTAATGAAGAAGTGAGGCAGTGAACAAGAAGAAATAGCAGGAAAAGGTTAGGATTAGAATAAAGACTTTAGGGAAAAAAGGAAATGAGGTAGGCGGTTGCTGAATCTGTGCTCCCCTACACACACACGTGTGTGTGTGTGTGTGTGTGTGTGTGTGTGTGTGTGTGTGTTTCCAGCAGGTATGGTTTCCTTTAGCCTTCAACTTATGACCATTTCCTGGTCAATTTGTGAACAGAGTAGTAGAGTTAATTTTATTCACTCAATACATGCAGAAATAATAAGCCTTCACCACCTCGTCAGGAAGAAATATGTCAGGGATGTTTTCCTGAAGCAACAAGTCCTCCATTTTTGTAAATCAACTATGTAAAACTCAGAATTCAAGACTGAGGGTCAGTGATGAGGATGCTGATTGATAGATAGATAGATAGATAGATAGGTAGATAGATAATGTTGCCGATGATGACTATGATGGTAATTGACGTAATAATGATAATGGGAGTGATCACTAACACTCAGATTTTATTTTCTTCCAGTCCATGTTTAAGTAAATGTCATATAACTTATTTAATGTTTACAATAACACTTTGAAATAAATACTATTATGCCACATTATACAAAAAGGAAATTAAGCCAAAGAAAGGTTAAATAATTTGTCTTAATTCATAGAGTCGGTAGATATCAAGGAAGACATAGTAGTGCAAAACCCAAAAAAAACAGTTCTAAATTGCAACAGCTGGGACTTCAGGGAAGAAAATAGCACCAACAAGCCTTGTGTACTTCAGTATTTCTTTTTCCCTCAAAATAGCGCAGATCTTCCCAGTGAATCTTTTTTAGAAGATAGATCATTTCAAACCCACGTCTAACAGAGGGATGGAGTTCTCAGGAATCCCAGCGCCTAAGGCTATGATGCCAGAATTTGATTAATTCTGATTTTTTTCTTAATGTTATTTACCATTCAATAAAAGATGTAATTCTCACTCAGTAGAAAATTAAGGATGTTAAAAGTTAAAGGATTCTGTTCTCCTTCAACTAGATTAGATGGGTATCTAAATCCCAATAATCACAGATGAATGGCTAAGACACTCTGACCAACTACCACATTGCACTTTTCACTTACTCATTTGATGACCCTGAGTTAGTAAAGACTGCATGCAAACATTCATAGACATATAAGGTTTATACCTTATATGTAATTCCCAGGATACCACAGGAGACAGACTACCAAGAAGCAGCACTCCTCAGGTTACTGATTCCTCCAAAGTATGATTCCAAAATAATATGTAAATTACTGTTTTCAACGTATCTGCTTTCCTGCTATTTTCTTGCTCCTGTAGATTGGCAAGTTACAGGATAGACTTTATCTCACAACTATAACTATAACACCTTGACATTAATATAGATTACACACCAATATGAGATCTGGCAAGAATGGTGCTATCCAATAAATCTGATGAGAAGAATTAAATTTCTCTCCATGTACCAGCATTGGCAACTAGGTTTGATTGAAAAATGAGTTGTTCTCACTGGCACTAGAAAGCAGCAGACCTCAAGTATTCGTATATCTATAAATAGCTAATAAGAGGCATTGTATATATCATTAAATAATCATGGCAATTATTCTTAATCAATAGGACTAGAGTACCTTGTGTACTGCAGCTGAGTAAATCACTGCAGTTGATGGTTTCCTGTTTTACTCTAAAAAGCAAAGACTGTAAATAATCTAAGCTGTTAGCTGTCACACAACTCATATCATTAATAGAAGGAATATTTATAGAACCCTAAGCAAACCTAGTATGACAGAAAAAGGATGAAAGGAAGACAGCAAAGGCATGAATAAAAATATTAGTAGGAGAAATAGCAAGTAATATATTAGAGGGACTATAATAATATCCAACAGAATTTTGCATAAGCATTCTTCCAATCAACTAATGTGCTCATGCCGAGAAGTTCACTTATACTTGGTTAGATGTTTTGGTGGAAAAATATGTCCTGAGTTCTAGTATTATCAGTTGCTAGGCTGATGTACAAAAGTCTGTTTATCTCAGAATAAGAATAAAATACCTAGGTAAATATTAGTAGTTCTTTGAAATTTTTTTCAGATATAACTTGTACTCAGCTGTTCACAACAGTGTCTGGAAGTAATAGTAGCTTTAAGAAGATAGAAATGAAGAGCCAAAAGTGTAGATTCACATTCATTGGAAATCCAGTCATCTTATATTTTTCTTTCCTGCCATTCTTATCACATATCATGCATCTTCAAATGTGCCTTATGTTTCAAAATGATTTTTGGAACTATAAAAATCACGCATATGTGCTAGACAGCATAAAGGAGTAGGACAAAAGGGGCTGGCTCAACTCTTTTAAGAAACTTTTCTGGAAATTGCACAAAACAACTTCTATGTACATTTAATTGGTCAAAAACCTAACTTAAAGGAGGCTGGAAATATAGCAGTTACATGGGCACATTACCATATTTAATAAGATTAGTATTATGATCTCGTCTCTTAGTAATGGCTTAATTCATTATTGTTGACCAATGTATCCTCTAATAACAACTAAAAATATTGGAGGAAAATCAGAAAGAGAGAGAGAGGTACATGCACACACAATATTTGAATGCGTTGAAGAGCTGCTAAGGTAGTGAGGAGTTATGGGACCAAAATCTATTGGAGGAAAAAACCCGGTGATATTAGCCAGAGATTTTGGGCTTCTGAGTTCAAATTCCTAATTCAGTGGCTGAGAAGCTGAATAAAACTTCTGACATATTTGTGGGGATGGTGTGAGACCAAAAGAAAAGCCTGATGGACGCCGCAGATTTTTGGTTGTGTCCACAGTAAGAGAAGGGTGCAGAGGAAATACTTTAGTCCGTGCATTAAATGAAGCCCATCTTTAAATAATCTCAATCCCTAGTTGGATTAAGATTTACTAGGATTTCTGGTGCTGCTAGCCAACCTGCAGGTCCGAAACTCAAGTAAATTCTTTCTAGAGGAAGATAGTACTATTTAATGCCTTATGTTATCTCTATAAGTTTCACACTTAGTGTCTGGATATCAATAAAAAACTACTCACCCAAGATAAGACACGTTTTTTAAAAAAAAAAGCAGATAAAAGGGTCAAACCCACAGGGACTCCAAATAACAAAGTCATCATACTTATAATTAAAAAAAAAACCCAACCTTAATGTGTTTATGGAATTAAACAAAACATTGAAAATGTCAGTAGAATAGTAAAAACTATAAATAAAAACAAATAAAAATCATATAAATAAAAATACAAATATTGAACCCAAAATCAATAGATAGTTTTATCAACATACTAGACACACACAAAGAGAAAACTAGTGAATGGGAAAACGGAAAAGAAGAGAATATCCAGATTAAAGCACAGAGAGACAAATGATGAAAACTACAAAGAGCATACACCCCATATGGAATATGTTGCAAAGATCTAGCATGCAAGTAATTGAAATCCAAAAAGGTAAGCAGGAGGGAAACAGGGGAAAGATAGTGACAGTGAATTTTTCCTAAACTGGTGAAGGTTATCAAGGCACACATTTAATAAGAGCAATATACCAAATCAGGAGTAATGCCAAGGAAATCTATCAAGAACATCACAATAAAATGGATAAAAGCCAAAAATAAAGAGAAAATCTTATAAACAGACATATAAAAGTCTATATTTCCTTCAATGGAGCCAAAATGAGAATTACAGCTAACTTTTTAACAGAATCATTGGAAGAGAGGAAACGAGCAAATAGTCTAATTAATAAGTTAAATGCGTATAATATCCAATCTTAAATTGTCTATTCATAAAAAATTTAAAAAGAGAAAATAAACATTTTATTAATAACAGTCATAATTTATTTATTAATAATAAATAAAGTCAGAAGAGGGATAAATAATGTTAAAGTTTTCTAAATACTTTGAATTATCTGGAAGGCAGTAAAGTACTAATTTATATTTGTTAGATGCATTATGTAATCTTTAGTGTACCACCAAAACTATAAAAATATTATATAATAAGCTAATATAGGGCAAAATTAATAATAAAATGTATTAACTCAACTACAAGAAGTCAAGGAAGCAGAGAAAAAGGAACAAGGACAGACAAATTAAACAGATAATAAATAAAAGATTGAAAATTTTCATATGGATAACCATATTAATTAACAATAAACTAAACAACTTACTTAAAAAGAAAAAAATACTTTATTTCTTAGGGATGCTATAACAAATAACCTCAAATCTCTTGGCTTGAAATAACAGAAATTTATTCTCTCACAGTTCTGGAGGCCCAGTCCTTCCAAATGCTCTAGAGGAGAACTCTTCCTTGCCTTTTCCAGCTTCTGGTGGCCCCAGGGGTTCTTTGGCTTGTGGCTGCGTAACTCCAATCTCTGCCTCTGTCTTCATATGGCCTTCTCTTCTTCCTGTATTTTCTACTCTTCTCTCTCTCATGTGGATGCTTCTCATTAAATTTAGGGTCCATCTGGTTAATTCAAGATGATCTCTTCTAGAAATCTTTAACTTAATTACATCCACAAAGATCCTTTTTCCAAAGAAGGTCACATGAACAAGTATTGGGGGTTAGACTTGGGTGTATCTTTTTGGGAACCACTATTCAACCTACTACAATTGCCAGCCAGACTCAGGGGAAAAACTCATCTCTGTGCTGCTTACAAAAGACCCATGTTAAATATAAAGTTAAAAAAAAGGAATTTGAAAAGATAATATCATACAAACACTAACCAAAAGAAAGCTGCTATAGCAAATTTATATCAGATGATTCAAATTTTAAGACGAGAATCATTATTAGAGATAAACAGTGATAATTTCATAATGATGGAAGAGTTCATTCATCAGGAAAATATAATAATTCAAAATGCATATGCACCTAATTATATAGCCCTCAAAATATATAAAGCAAAACTATGCAGAAATAAATAGGAAAACAGATATATCCAAAATTCTGGTAGAAAACTTCTTTAACACAGCTTTCTTAGTATGTGATAGAGCAGTCAAATAAATTCAACCAAATATACAAAATCTGAAAAAGAAATGAACAAACTTGACATACCTGAACAGACTTGAGCACTGAACCCAGGAAAATAGGAATACGTATTGCTTTTAAGTGCACATGGGATTTTTAACAAAATGGATTGTGTGTTAAGCCATTGCCCAATTCTCAACAAATGTCACACTATTGAAATACTAAAGAGTAGGTTCTCTGACTATTTTGCTATTAAGCTAGAATGCACTAACAGAAAGTTGCCAAAAATTTAGAAATTAAACATGTGTCTAATTAGCTCATAGATCAAAGAAGATATCACAATCAAATTAAAAGTTACTTTTGATTGAATGACAATGAATATTATCATTGCAACCAAAAATATACCACTCAATAATTAAGGAATGCAGACAAGTCTTTGAATAGAGGAAATTTATGGCCTTAGACACATACATTAGAAAGTAAGTAAGTCTGGGACGTAATCATTTAAGAATCCAGCCAAAGAATTTTAGAAAGTGACATGAAACAAATGACCCAAAAGAGTAGAAGGAAGGAGATAATAACGATAGAAGCAGAAACTGACAAAAGAAAATCAAACTTATAATGGGGAGAATCAAAAATCCCGAAGTTTGTTTGTGAAGAAGACTAAAAATATGGATGAATCTATGGGAAAACTGAAAGGCAGACAGAGAGAGACTTTATGAGATGGGCCTTTGTGAGCCAGGTGGTGGGCAGCAGAATTGGGATTAGCTCTGAGGTGCTCATTTCTGGAGTTTTTACTTCTATACCTAGTTGATTTTTCGTATCCACAGACAGCTGTCTTTTGCTTGCTATTGACATGCCTCTAAAAGTCAGACTAGTTTAATAATGTTGGCCTAGGCTGTTGATTTTTAATATTGAGATAAAAAAGAGTGAAACTGTCCAATGCAAAGACAAACTGAGTGAAAATTATACTTCTTTTAGATTTCCCAGATCTAAATAAGTTCATTTTAGTAGCCGAGTCTTTGCTTCTGGGACAGGTGCTTGGGACGATTCTTGTTAGAAGGAACAAGAAAATAAGGTTTATTAGAGACTTATAGGACTGAATATTCTAAACACAAGGCCAGAGTGAAAAAATGGGTGGAAAGAGAAATCATTAGGATAGTGGCTGATGGAAATCTTGCTGGTCACATTTTTCAGGTCAAACCTATTAAACTATTGCCATATGCATAGATCCAAAGCTTATACTCTTTCTTTCTCAAAATTTTTTCAAGTTTTCTTAACCAAAGTAATCCTAACTAGATTATGAAGATCATGTAGAACATAGGATAAAATGTTGGTTTCGTTCTAAATGTCAGGGGAGGTCATTGGAAGGGATTTCATTTAAAAGATTACTCTGGTTGTGCGGAGAATAGATTTAGTGAACATGAATGGAAGCAAGGAGACTGGTCATATAGCTATAGCAGTGGTCTCAGTGAATGTACCCAGCAACCACCGGGAGATCATTGTGGATAGAACTAGTGGGTCTAAGTGACTCTGACCCCATGGCTATGTCAGATGTGGGGTTAGTCCCTCAGGCTGTGTTCATTAAGCATTCCCTCTCCTAATTATCTTGGGGCAATCATTTTCCCTGTGAAAATGATTTTTGGGAGAACATCTCTTCTTTACTTTTTTCTTAAGCTGAGAGGAATCTGAAAATCAAAAGTTCTTGTGTTTATGGCCAAAAGTAATATGAAAGACATTAAAACTCTTTCAGCTATAAAAATAATTATCCAAAATCAAAGGCATGAAAATGCTGGCTGGCTCTTATAAATGTGTTTTAGATCACGTAAATCTTGTTAAAAGTTGCAATTAGCAATGGATTTCTTTTCCCTGGGAATGCTACATGCAATTTTCAGCTGGGGAAATTTCCTTTCTTTCTTGAGCTCTAGGCAACCATCCCTGCAAACTGTAATTTGTTCTCCTATATTACATGTAAGAATTGTTGCCAAGGTCAATATCTTAGTGATATAAAATGTAGGAAGAATCATCTCCTATGCCTGATATGTGTCCTCTGTTAGGAATATTAGGCTGAAATAGTTTAATAGCAGGTATTATGGAACTAATTCTGCACTTCCTTTTTGATTGTTAGAAAATCGGTAACTCTCATCCATCAAAAATTATTTTCTAATGTAATTTTTTCTCCAACCCTGCTGTAATGTTCTTAAAATTATTTTAAGAAGCCTAAATTTGCTGCTACATTCATCATGGGATATGAAAGAACTAAGTTTTAACGTTTTTTGTCTGGAGTTCTTAGTCACTGTTTATTGTAAGCCTTTGGGTTATATTTTATTTGTGAAATAAACCCTAAGGCAACTTTGAATAACTTCTATGGACTATTCAGTTTTAGGATGAAGAAAGGTCTTTTCCATATTCTTATCTTACAGGTTTCTGATGTGTCCATCTGCAAGACCATGTGCAGTAATTTGTGAGCATGATTTCATCCAGTCATTAATAAGTACTTTACAGCATCCTTACACCAGGCACTGTGTTAAGTTCTAGGCATACAACAGCCAGCCAAACTTATAGGATACTTGCTCACAAGAAGCCTTCAGTCTAGTGTAAACAAAAGTCCATTCATCCAAGCTCCCTCACTCTGCTGAGCTCCTCATAAGATGTAGAGAAGATGCCAGGTTCTGCCTTTAAGAGTCTTTATTTTATTTTGAAGGTGAAAGTCTGATATTTCCTCTGGGGCTTTAGACTTGCATGCGTCTTGCCTGTGGGCCTGGTGTCAAAGTTGTGTCTATGAGACACTGGCATCTAGATGGTTTTTAAAGTTTCTAAAAATGTGGCCCCCAGACTTTGACCTTGAGTTCCTATTCTATGTGGGTCAGGCACTTTAATATGTGTGTGCGCATATACATGTGCTTGTGTGTTTGCCTGCAAACTTTGTGCTTTTGCAGTGTCCCCTAAAAGCAGATTAGTATGACTCATTTACAAATGAAGGAGTTGAGAATGAGAAAATAACTTGCCCCAGTTATTGCCCAGAAAACAACTGGCAAGTGGTGGAGCCAGGATTCGAGCTCAGGACTGTCAGCTTCAACAACCTGCACCCCAACCCCCCACTCCGCCATACCACTGACTCTTTGGCTTCCCACTCTTTCAGCCCCCTTCCACTTGTCCATGTGACATAGGGCAGCTTTCACCTATTTCTCATCCTTAGACCAAAAATTATACTTTTGGTGACTCTAGTTACTTTCTAGATTTGTCTTTGTCTTTAAGGAAAAAAAAAATCAAATGGGAAATTAAATTAAGGTTAGATATTCAACTTAGATTGTATATGTGGGTATTTTTGTGTATATAATGCTTCAAGCTATAGAACTAAAGTACATAAGCCCCCAAATTAAGAATCAAAACATAGTGTTATGTACTATATTGTGTTCCCCCATAATTCACATGTTGAAACCCTAATTCTCAATGTGACCACATTTGGATATATGGCCTTTAAAGATGTAACTAAAGCCAAATGAAGTCATAATGGTGAGGCCCTAATCCAATAGGACTGATGTCCTTTAAGACAAAGAAGAGACACCAGGGATGCACATGCACAGAGAAAAGGTCATGTGAGGACCTGGTGAGAAGGCGGCCATTTGCAAGTCAAAGAGAGAGACCTCAGGAGAAACTAACACTGCTGACACCTTGATTTTGGACTTCCAGTCTCCAGAACTATGAGAAAATAAATTTCCATTGTTTAAGCCACCCAGTCTATGGTATTTTGTTATGGCAGCCCTAGCAGAATAGTACACATAATAACACTACAACAAGAAGAAGAAAGAATGGCAACTGTCACTTGGAAAGATCTTGGAGAGAAGGAAGAGAAGATTTTTTTTTAATTACAAAAGGGAGGAAATAAGTGGACTAAATAAGGAAGATATAATGTCATGAAAGGTAGCCCAGTAGCATCTTAGTAACTAGTGATAATTAAACGCCTTCATTCACAACATTTAACTAATGTCCTATCCTATGGGTCATTCAGAGAGTTGAGACTCCTCCCTCAGCTCAAGCTCTCTGCACGGGGTTCAGAACCACCACCATCCCAATGTGACTACCAAGAGATTGTCATATACTAGATATATGACTCATGCTTTCTCCCCTGACCATGTAAGTGAACCCATTCCTGACTCTCAGCAGTGGAAATGATGGTGGAGTCTCCTGCTTTGAGGGGAGCAGAGGGGACTTGTGGGGCAATTCACTCAGGTACTCTGTCTGGTGTTCAGGTGGACACTCTACCACACAGAAGAGAGATCTCTCTTCCACTTGGATAGTCATCAGCTGAATCTTCTGGCCAATCTTTGTGAAGCCGTGGGATGGTTCTTGAATAGGTCCAGTCTCCATTAGACACTATAGAGCCACTGGTTGAAAACTGAATGGTCTGTCCAGCGTGCATGGTGAGGAGGTCTGATATCTCATTGAATGCCAGGAATCAGTCTTAGTACCTGCAGCCTGCCTCACAAGGCAGTCCTCATCTATTAGTCATTGTAGACTCAATTTTATCCAATGACAATATCCCTATTAAAATATTTCTGTTCCTTCCACCATGTACCCCAATGAATTAATTATACCACCTTATTTCACACACAAAATGTGTGTAACAAAACATTAGTGGTGCAATCTATAAGGCACTCACAACCCTCACTTCCTTAAGCCTCAGTCTCTTCACCTGTAAAATTGGGATAATAATAGCTACCTCTCAGAACTGTTGTGAGGATTATGTGAGTCAATATGCTAAGATACTGAGAATAGTGCCTAGTATATAAGTTATCCAATAAATAGAAGCTAATGATATTGCAATTATTCAAAATAGGCATCTAAATTAAGACTTAGGAGAATGATAATAGTAGCAAGATGCCCTACAACTATGGGACACTGTAAAACCACCTCCACTATTACCAAAGTGGTATTTCCAGGGTGGCAGACTGTTGCTCTGAGCCAGAATGTCTACTTTATCTCCCAGTACACCAGGCAACACCAATTGGTATCCTGGTGGAGGGAGATCCTGCCTCTTGTTCTCCACTCCTTTCATCTCTCTGTAACTAAGGACCAGAGCTAAATGTGGAACAATTCTATTTTTGATTTGCTATTTCAAGGGTGTGAAGACTCCCCAGCAAAATCCCAAAGGTTTATTTCTTCTTTTAAATGCACACTAGGGAATGCTATAGATATCAATAAACATCCAGGAAAGTTTTTTTCTTTCTTTTTTTTTTGTTTTTGTGAGGAAGATTAGCCCTGAGCTAACATCCATTGCCAATCCTCCACTTTTTGCTGAGGAAGATTGGCCCTGGGCTAACATCCGTGCCCACCTTCCTCTACTTTATACGGGACACCGCCACAGCATGGCTTGACAAGCAGTGCATAGGTCTGCGCCCAGGATCTGAACCTGCAAACCCTGGCCCCAAAAGCGGAAACACGAACTTAGCCGCTTCGCCACCCGGCTGGCCCCCAGAGGAGACATTTGAGTATACACGATGTAACCTCAGGAAGAATTCATTCTTTCTTAAGGCAGAACTGTCTTCTCATTTCCCTTCTCTGGGGACACAGTGAATAATGTGTGAGAGTTCAGGAGTAATTAAGAATAATGGCAGTGTCAACCTTAGGACAAGTGATAAATCTTTGTTTATAACTTAGAAATTTTATTAATGTTTAGTCAAAAGACTACTTCTGAGTTGTAACTAAAATATGCTAGTGTAATTCTTTAGCTTCAGAAATGGAGAAACAGACTTGTAAAATATGTTCATAAATTTCCTCCCAGGAGGCGAAAAGTACACTTTGATACTCCACAGATTATTCTAGAGTAAGTGCAATTTCAAGGTTTTTCTACAATATTTCATTTACTTTTAAATATGCATATGTTCTGAATGCCTACTGTTTGCACTGATGATACAGTCCCTACTCCAGGTACTCATGGGCAGGTGAGATAAAGACACTTACACATGTGATCAATACAAAAATAATATTCTACACAAAGTGCTATGGGAGTACAAAAGTTACAATACTTGAATTGGTCCTTCTAAGAAAGGAAATGATATATCCTCAGCCCTAAAGATTCTGATTTAATTTTGTTGCTGTGGGACCCAGCTTAGATGTTTGTTATTTAAACTCTGATGATGATGTCTACGTGCAGCCCAGATTGAGAACCACCATCTTAAGAGGTATCAGTCCTGCTGAGCTCCCTTATTCTTGGCAGTAGCAGCTTTATGATCTCTCCCAGGGAAAAGGCAATGGAAAATTTTTACACTGAGGTTTCAGGATTTTAATATGATAGAACACTAGATGCAACAATTCCTGTGCCCTGTGTCTGCACAGAGCTGCCCATGTGGCAGACAGAGGGAAAGGGACTAAAACTAGTCAGATGTATTCAGAGACCGGGACTTTATTGTTCTGAATCTCAGTTACTCATTCTGAGAGAATTGGACACTGCTGACCTATAAAATTAACAAGGACAGAAAATGCTGGAGAGAAATAGGTTAGGACAGTTGTTCTCAAACTTAGGTGGGTATAAAAATCACCTGGAGAGCTTGTTACAATGCATATTCCTGGGCTACAGCCCCGGCATCTTGTTTTAGTAGGTCTGCAGCGGAGCATAGAAATGTTTATTTTTAATAAGCTTTTTAGGTGATTTTTGTGTAGGAGATCGAAGAACATACTTTGAAAAAAAAAACTGCACTGGGTCTTGAGGAATCTCAAGTGGTGCAATCACAGAATTTCCTGGATTTTAGATATTTTTAAGAAGATAAAGAAGGGATGGGCAGAAGAGAAGAAGGCTTAGGCATAACAGAAAAGAGACTTTGTACTTGTGTCAAAGTACATCTCCTTTAAAAACAGTGCTTTAGTGTTGGAAAGGGCCTCCAAGCTTTTTGGTCCAATTAAATGCATCCTATTACTTACTTCAGTGTATTTACAGAATACTAGCAAATGAACCTGAATTAGATCTTGAAGAAATGAATGGTTTTCTGTGGGTTCCTTCAAATCATTGACAGGTATGGGAAGGAGTAAAGTCATTGCAACAGAAAAGAAATTGAATAACCCAGAATCAGATAACCAGTTCTAACCTGCCTGCAATCCCTCTCAGAACTGCTTTCCAAGTGGACCTGAACTAGATGGGCTGGGGATCCTGCTCAGAGGTAGAGGGAAAAGAGAAATTGCAAAGGCTGTGGCAGATATTAGGACTTTACCTCTAGTCTACACCCAGAACCATGTGTCTGGATTGTCATGTTCTGACTCCACAGAACCTGCCTCATCACCAGAAGTGATAAATATGTCATTTTGTGGTAGATACTGTCCACTGGGTTGGCAAAACAGAAAGCATAACCTCCTCAGTGAGTCTTCGATTTACAAAGCTGTATTTCTAACAACTATGGCGGGATTTTTACATACCGCACACAAACAAGGCTGAAGACCGTTCTTTAAGAGGCCTGGAAGTGGGGTAGGGGAGCATAGAGGAGGAGAATATAGAATGTCTGTTCCTACCCATGGTTTGTGTCATAAGAAAACATGTTGTGGAAGAAAAGCTGGGACTGTTGATTAAATGGTCTAAAGTCTTCCAAGGGAAAACAAGTGAAACATTCTATTCCTGGTGAAATTTTTATCATGTCATTCAATCAACTAAGGTGGCTGACAGCGGAGTGGGAGGTGAGTGGCGGGCAGAGGATCACAGAACTATAAGGCTTGGATGACTCCTTCTTTCTATACCGTGTGCATTTCACCAAACAAGTCTGAACTTGTTTGGTAAGATGGTGTAGGGACAGAAAAACTTTCTTCTCTCCTAGATTCTTTGGCTGGTCTAATAATTACATTGATATAAGACGGATTAACAGAAGAAAAACCAACAGAAGTTTAATAACTTGTATACCTCCTGTATACCTGAGAAAGATCCGAACAATTGAGTAACTCTCCGAAATGGCCCAACCCACCACCTTTAAATACCATTTTCAGCTAAAGACAAAAGAAGATGTTGGGATGGGGTGTCAGTTATGGGAGGTTACCAGGAAAAATACTGGAAACAAGAGTAAGATTGTTAAGCAGATTTAAGTCCAAGCCTTCTCCACTGATAACGGTTTCTAGAGATTTAGATATTCTCCTCTTCATGGGACAGAGGGGGAGACACCCTTACAAATAGATATTTCCCTTATAGATGTAAATGTCTCTTACAAGAGGGTAACTTGCACTCAGTTTTCAGAGCTTTACCTGTGTCTGTTGTTTCTTAAAAATAACCAGCTTTAATCAATTTGCCAACGAGGCATATTTTGAGGTGGTATATTTTACTCCCTTCAATGTTCAAGTGTACATTGCTGCACAAGTATCCATAATGATGTTTAATCCACTTAGCACACATCTCCACTGCAGGCTATCTGCCTATTTCATGAATTGTTACCTTCTCACAGCCCCCAAAGTCCTCCATGATGCTCCAACCACCTTCCTGCAGAGTCATGCCCCACTGGATACCTCAGGACACCAGAGCCTCAGCAATTTTAGCTCTTTGCTGTGCCCTGAACATGATAGTCTCCTTCATACCCAGGCCATTGTTCTTGATGATTCTTCACCAGGTAGATTACTACTTCCAATCTCCTTCCATTGAAAATTGACTTATTTTTCAGAATCAACCCCAATGATACAATATTCATGAAACTTTTCTTGAATTTTTAAGAATTGCATGATTTATATAGCTTCTGTTAGGTAACAGGCATTGTAATAACTGTTAAATATATTATTATTTATCTCAATCTTCACATCCATCCCATAAAGTGAAGTATTATTTTTCTTATTTTAGGACTGCAACTGGAAACTTAGACAAATTTTATTTGTTTACTTCCCAATGTCACCAAGTTTATAAGGGATGACTTGGACTTTGGACCTAGATCAGCAGACACAGAATCAACACTCATCATCATTGTCCTCTATCACCTTTCATTGTTAATCCTCTCTCTACTTATACTTTCCCAAAAGTACTTGTGTCTCTATTTAGTACTTATTCCAACTTTGAATATAATTAGTTGGTTGCACGTCTATTTTCCTTGCTCTGCTATAAGCAATTCTTTCTCATCTCCCTATCCTCCTTTTCATTTGGAGAAAGAGCCATATCCAATACATATTTATTGAACTCAAAATTAAGGAACAATGGCTATGACGTTTGCTTCTGCCTGTGATGTAGTAGCCTGTATCAGAGTCACTCACATTAGCAGAAATACAAAAGGAAGTCTTTTAGCTAGAAGAAAAATAATCCCAGATGAAAAATGAAGCAAGTTAAAAAAAGAAAAGGAGGATGTAAATAGATCTAAATAAATAGAGACTGTTTAAAACAATAGCAATAATGGTTTTTGAATTTTAATATCTGTTGCAAGTAAGGGTTGTAAAATCTTTTCATTATTGGGGTAGTGGCAAGAGTAATTATTATACACACTGATAAGACAAGGTAAATGTGGAAGTGAATTAAAAAAATGTATAACAAGCAGACTATTGGAGGGGAAATGGAATGATTTTTAAAATTCATAATTATTTCAAAAGAAGGTAAGACTGAAAAAATATGTAAGCATATACATAACGAAGATTAAGATGTTAGATTTAAGCTCAAATATATTACTAATTAAATTAAAATAGATTGTTTTCTAATTAAAATAAAAATGATAGAAAATATTTTAAAAAAGAAGAAACTAAACTAACTAATCTCTTATAGTAAGAAATATCTTTAAATATAAGGACATAGAAAAGATGAAAGTAAAAGGATATAAAAAGATAAAAGATACATCAAGCAAATACTAACCAAAAAGAAAGCTAGTATTGCCTTACTACTACTAAAAAAGGAAGTATTTATGGTCAGAATTATTTCTGAAGTTAAAGAGTACATTTAATATTGATAAAAGGGTCAGCCCAACAGAAATATACATTCATCTTAAACTTGTATGCCCTTATTAATAAGTCCTGAAACAATCTATAAAATGAATGGTGGTGATTAGATCACAGTATCTGATTTCTCCTTCTCCTGACTTTTTCAATGATATAATCACTCTTTTCATCAAGCCCATAAAAAGAGCATAATTCTGAATGTTTCACATTCAAGGTGGCTTCCGTGACTTATTATTAGTATTAATATGAATATATTCATACATAAATATATATGCACGCACGTGTGGAAGAGAGTGTGTGTGTGTGTGTGTGTGAATGTATAATGCAACCGAGTAAGATGCTAAGTCGTATAGGCCAATAAAATGATTCCTATTTGCAAGAGAGCTAAACAATTCACCCCACCTTAAACATCTTATCTGTGACCGGATGATATATAGGATACGCAGGCCTATGGAATCCCTGGCTTTATATGAATTTCTTTGGGATGGTGACACTAAATTAAGATGATCTTTTAATAATTAATTATTATTTAATAATTTAATAATTAATAATTTAATATTATTTTTATTGGTTATTGAATGGGCAATACATGCACATTGACCAAAATTCAAAAACACAAAAGTGAATAAAATGAATAGCATGCTTCCCTCCCTATTTTGTTCTCGTCTCTTCAAACACAAACTGCTCTATCAGTGTTCTGCATCCAACTCCCTTTCAGTTCTTGAGTGAGTATCTATCTCCTCTGTCCCATATCTTCAACTGTTGCCTCATACTCCCCACATCTCACCAGCAGTTGAGCACGCAAAAATACTTTCCAGTTTTTATCAAAATCAAAGAAACCAAAGCCAAAGCTATAACCATAACAACTACTTTCAAGCCCATATTTCCCTCCAGCTACTTCCATCTCATTTCTTACTCACAGGTGAACGTCTCAAATAAGTGTCTTCACTCTCTTATTCTGCTTTTTTACCTCTCATTCCCTACTCAGCCCACTTGAATATGTTCTTTACTCTTTCCACTCCCGTAAAACTGCTCTCACAAAGGTCAACAATGGCTTTCTTTTTTATAAAGACAACATATGCTTTTAGATCCTCGTTTTAATTAATATCTCAAGAGCATTCGAAATATTTGAACACATCCTCCTTTTAAAAACACTTTTCCCTTGGATCTGCTGATATCACAAACTTGGTTTTCCTCTTTCCAAGCTGCTTCCATTCAGTCTTCATTTCCAGCTACTTTTCCCTACCTGCCTTTTGAATTTCTACTTTGTTTCTTACTTATTGATTTATGAATTACATATTTTTATGGGCTTAATTGTATCCTCTCAAAATTTTTATCTTGAAATCCGAGCTCCCTGTACCTCAGATGTGACAGTATTTGAAGATAGGAGTTTTAAAGAGGTAATTTAAGAGGTAAAGTGTGGTCATATGCATGAGTCTTAATCCAATGACTGGTATTCTTATCAGAAATGAAATTTGGACACAGATATGTGTAGGCAGGGAGGAAAGACCAGGCGAGGACACAGTGTGAAGGCAGCTGTCTGCAAGCCAGGGAGAAGGGCCTCTGAAGAAACCAATCCTGCCAAGACCTTGACCTTGGACTTCTAGACTCTGGAACTGTGAGAAAATAAGTTTCTATTCTTTAAGCCACCCAGTCTGTGTTATTTTGTTATGGCAGTCATAGCAAACTAATACACATACACTAAAAGATACAATTTTGTGTTTAGTGTTACGAAATTTTACACATTTATAAGGTGACATGTAGTTACCACTTAGATAAACACATAGCTGTTGCCAGTCTCCCACATGGCTCCTCTAAAATAACAGCTAGCTCGATCTCTATTACCACACATCAGTTTTGTTTTTCAGCTCCATGTAGACAATTAAATCGTAGCAACTTTTTGCGTCCTGTTTCTTTTGCTCAAAATTACATCTGTGAAAGTCATCCTTGTTACTGCACACAGTGGTAGTTTTTGTTTTCATTGTGTAGCTGTACAGTGGTCCATTGTATGATTACTTCAATGTATTACTTCCCCTGTTTATGGATATTCATATTGGTTCTGATTTTTACTGTTATAAATAATTACATAATGGACATTCTGGCATATGTCTGTTATGGAACATAGTGCTCATTTCTCTTGGGTTCTTGTACATGTCTTTTATTAAACATGAGCACTGCTTTCTCTAGATAGGTATCTAGGAATGAGATCACTGGATCACAGAATGTATGTATGTTTCTCTTTAACTGGTTTAATCGACCATTTTTCAGAAGCGAGTGTACTGACTCACACTACAAGGCATTGTTATCTGAGAGTTTCTGTTGCTCCACAGGCTCGCCAACAAGAAATATTTTCTGTCATTTTAATTTCAGCTATTCCGGGTGGGAGTGCAGAGTGTCTCTTTGTGATTCTAGTTTGCATTTGCCTGACTACTAATGTTACTGAGAACCTTTTTTTACCCTCAGCTTTATGAACTACAATTGACATATAGTATTGTGTAAGTTTAAGGTGTACAATGTGACGATTTGAAACGTATATGTTGCAAAATATTTATCATGGTAAGGTTACGCTTATTCCTTATCAAAATATTGTCTTCTACGAAGTAACTGTTCAAGTCTTTTGTCCACTATATAGTGGTTTGTTAGAATATTTCTAATTGATTTGTAGCAGTTCTATTTATATATGTTCTAAATACAAATCTTTTGCCATGTATGTGTGTATTTATGATGTATATGTGTATATATCATATGCATCATATATATACACACAGATATATGTGTGTATATATATATATCTGTGTATATATATTGAGTTTTACTTGTGGTAAAAATTTGTTTAATTGATAAATGTGTTTCTCAGATATAATACTTCAGATTTTCTATTTCATCTTTTTATCAGTTTTGACAAATTGTGTTTTTGAAGTAATAGATGATTTTATCTAATTTATAAATTATTTCTCACAATGCTTTTTAAAATACCGCAGGATATAGTCAATGTCTAAAAAATGTGTAGTGATTTATCTTTTTTATTAATGTGTACTACATGTCTCTTATACTCCATTTTGTTTTAACCCTTCATTTTCCTTCTATGCTTCAATTTGGATATTTTCTATTGACCTGTCCTTGAATTCGTTAATCCTATTTTCTGCTTATGAAGTTTTCTATTAAATCTATGCAGTGAGTTTTATATTTCGTATATTTTGCATTTCAGGATTAGGTAAGGTGAGGGGCAGATGCCCTCAACCATCACAGGATTGAGCTGGGTCAGAGTAGGGTTGATGTTTTAGTAAGTGTCAGTTCACTTCTGATTTGTCCTTCTTCCTCATGCAGGGACTTCCTTGACTTTTCACTCAAACCCTGATGTGTCTCTATTTTCTCATTTCAAAACATAATGAAGGACATTCAGCTTGGCCCTTCTGATGTTTTGAACTTTGCTCTTTGGCCCCATTCTTTGAAGCTGCAGTGAGGCAAGTGTCTGAAGGAGAGACAAAACATGTGCTTGGGGCAGGCCTCTCCCACTGGCAAGGCTTTGCCTATGAAGCACGGAAAGATTAAAAGAGCTTTTCTTTTGCCTTTTAGAAAATGCTTTCTAGTCCTCAAGCCTACTGATTAGCCTCAGAGCCCCAAATATCCTGTGGGGAAAATTGGCTGCTCATTCAAGTCTCTACAAGTTTTCAATCTGTAACCTTGTCCATTTGTCTGCCAAGGTCTCACTGATTTTTTTTCTCCCATTTTATTAAATCTGTGTGAACTAAACTTGATACTCAGTCCATGACCAAACTGTGCAAAGGCCCCAGTCTAGAATATGGCCAATGATGGTTAACTCAACTTGAATGGCCTCCCTTGCCTCTGGAATTTCAATTTGTTTGCTCCTCATTGCTTACATGGTCCTCTGGTTTCTCTAAAATATGATTTGTATAATTTATACAGCTTCTACTGTTTGTTGTAGGAGGTAGACTGGGTGGCTGCTACAATCTACTATAGCCTACATGGGAGCAGAAGGCATCTTCTAGGATATTAAAATTTGTGACTTCTTAGGACAAGTGTAGGTGCTCTTTTGTTTCTACATTTTTCTTAGGTGATCTCATCTTTACAAGATTTTTACATGTGTCTTGCCAGGGCAGACCTGTCTTTTGAGCTCCATATCATTATATAAAATGGCCTCTATAGCATGCCTATGTTGATGTTACAAAGCACCTCAAACTCCACAAGTCTAGAACGAAACACGTGTGTATTATGCCCAACTGGGCCTCTTGCATATTTTGGTGAATAGTAACATCATCCAGCTGTAGTGTTTCCATTTGCTGCCCAGAAGCCTGGGAGTCTTCTTTGGCTTCTCTCTCTCTAACACCTCCAATCTGGGACACCTCCAAGTCTTTATTATTTTACTGCCTAACTATTTCTTGACTCCATCCAATTCTCCATATGTATGCTACCTTCCACCTAGTCCTTACTACCGTCATTGCCCACTCAACTTTTGTAGTAGCCCCGTGGTCCTTCCTGCCTCTATTCTTGCTCTTTTCCACTTCATTCTTCAAGGGTGACAAGCGTTTGCCTTGTCCTTTCAGGCAGCTGTAACAGAATTCCATAGACTGGGTGGCTTATAAACAACAGAAATTTCTTTCTCATGGTTCGGAGGGCTGCAAAGTCCAAGATAAAGTTGAAGGCAGATTCAGTGCCTTGTGAGAGCCCACTTCC
The DNA here is from genome assembly GCF_057802395.1 of Ceratotherium simum simum. Lineage (NCBI taxonomy): Eukaryota > Metazoa > Chordata > Mammalia > Perissodactyla > Rhinocerotidae > Ceratotherium > Ceratotherium simum. Next base: position 67,290,287 of record NC_141905.1, on the reverse strand, counting down.
TGGTTCTCTCTGTGTCCTCACAAGGCTGAAGGGGTGAAGGAGCTCTCTGGGGTCTTTTTTGTAAGAACACTAATCCCATTTCCCTCATGATTTAATCTCCTACCAAAGGCCCCAGCTCCTAATACCATCACAATGGGGATTATGTTTCAACATTAATTTTAGGAGGGGACACAAACATTCAGTTGATAACAGTGTTTTTTTAATACCTCATATTTAATGTTTAATGTTTTTTCTCTGCTAAAATTTATTCATGATTTCCTATTGTTTATAAGAATATGTCCATAATATTTAATAAAGACCTTTAGACCCTGTGTGATTCAGCCTGTGTGTATATATGTAGTCTTATTAGCCGTGCTCTCTGCTTTACTGTACTTTACTCTGTGATTTGGGTTTTTTGTTGTTATTGTTGTTAATCCACTTAACTTCTCTTCATTTCAAACCTTTTCTTTTTTTTTTTTTTTGCAGGGAATGATTTGCCCTGAGCTAATATCTGTTGCCAATCTTCCTCTTTTTTTTTCCTCCCCAAAGCCCCAGCGCATGGTTATATATCCTAGTTGTAAGCCCTTCTAGTTCTTCTATGTGAGCCGCCACCACAGCATGGCAACTGACAGACTAGTGTGGTTCTGAGACCAGGAAGTGAACCTGAGCCACTGAAGCAGTGAGCGCCAAACTTTAACCACTAGGCCCTCAGGGCTGGCTCTCAAAGCTTTCCTCATATGTTGTTACTCTGACTTAAACTCTTTTCTCCACCCTATATCACCTGGATAATTCCTACTTATTTTTCAGTTCTAAATATAAATGTCACGTTCTTGGAAGAGTCTTTCATGAGTCCATTCTAAGGGTGATGTTCCTCTCTTATACATATTGTAGTCCCCTTTACTTCTCTATTGCACTGTCAATAAAGGATTTCTTTTTATTTAGAAAATTTCCAACATAAAAGAGAAAATCATATATTAAACTCTGATATACTCATCATCCACCTTCAAAAATTCCCAACTCATAGTCAATTTTATTTTATCAATACATGTACCCCCTCCCTCTGATTATTTTCAAATAAATTCTATAAACATTTCAACATCTATCTTTAAAAGATAAGGATCTTTTAAAATATTATATCATTTATCACATCTAAAAATCTACAGTATTTACTAGTATTTTCATAGTATTATAGATACCTAGTCATTATTTCTACATCTGTTTTCTCTTTCTCTCTTCCTCATCCCAGTTTGTTTATTTGAATCAGGATTCAAATCATGAATGAGAAAATAATTATACATTACAATGGATTAGTATCTCTGTTAAATACGTTTTTGTACGTAGATTTTTTTGTGTGTCTTGCCATTCATTTGTTGAAGAATCGTGGAGTTTTTGCCCTGGTAATTCTTCTACACTCTGGATTTTTTTATTGCACCCTCTTGATGACATTTAACATATTCCTCTCTCGTCTGTATACTCCTTATATTTGTAGTTAGATGTAAAAACTTACTCCTTTTCAGTTTTGATATTCTGGGAAAAATATGGTCTAGGTGGTCTTCGGCACTTTCATCAAGAATCACATTCTGTTTTTCCTTCTTTTTGTGAGCTCAATTTTCATTAATTGTTTCATGCAATCATTTCTCTAGGCTATTTTCATGTATTATATATTTCATAAAGGCAAGAAATACTCCTGTCTTGTCCCTAGTATAATTTCTGGCATAAACAATAGGTTCAATATATCTTTGATTGACTGAGTGAATATGAGTATAGCTTGTTCTTTTAATTTATTGTACTGTCATATAGTATTTGTCTCCATATGGATTTTGGGTTGCCGCAGTGACAGACTCTTTCATGTAACTTCCTGGGCTGGACTGAAATTTTTGTCACATTATATATCAATGAAATTTTGACTAGATGCTTTCAATCGAGCATATGATTTCACATGCTGTAGAGAACTATCAGCTGGTGAAGTATCTCAAGGCATATAAACCTCTGCAATTTGGTCACCCTTAAATCTGATGGTGGTCAAGAATATAATTTCAAACACTTTTCAGCTGTAGCATTTTTCATCCAAACTGCTCTTAATGCCTTATTAATCCACACTGGTGTTGTTGTGACCTCTAAAACCAAACTCTCGGTAACCCCTTGGAACTGAGTTTATGATATGAGAAGTCACTTTGTGGTTTACAGTTTAATATGCTCAGTTAACTCTAATGGTGCTTTTTTCTTTCTTCAGCAGACATAAAGAGTTTCCATGATTGAAATAAAAGTAAACTTTGTGTGTCTTTATTGCTTTTGCTTTATTTTCTATTGTTCAATCCATATGCTGTCAACTTAACACAAACATAATATTTTTTCCAACCCCTATGTTGTATTTTCTGCTTTTCTCCTCTTGGTCTACAAAGAGAGGACCAAGTGCAAAAGAGGTCTACTACTCTGCTGCTGTAGGTCCATTCCACATTAGGTTGATAAATCATGTAAGCAGAAGTCGTTTGTCAAAAATACATTTATTGGAATCAGAATTACTTTATGTGCAGAGATTGCTAGATTGTTTTGCCAACTCTTACTAAATAACTCTTCAAATCCTTATTTGCTAGAAATATAATACAAAAGGAACATATACTAAAATTCAACAATGTTCTTCTATCTTATAATAGTATTTTGAAGGAAATGTAATTACACCTCATTGCCATATCATAAACACCATTATGTTGAATTCAGTAGTCAAATATGTGCTGACATATTTCAGAATAGACACAGTAATCAGTGGTAATATTTTATCACCACTCTTGATTTCAAAACAGTGAATATTTTCTAGTCATACCCATAACCCCTTCTTAGGTCTCTCTCCATCTGATGAAGAGAAAATAAAAATAGTGTTTTCTGATAAAGACAGAATGTTTGTTGTCTCCTGAGTTTCTAATTGAACTCCAGGTACTGATGAACAACTTTTAACTTACCTCTGAAATGTTCTGTTGAGCAATATTTTACCATGTATTTCTGTAAAAACCACTGGGATCTCCCTCTATCCAACCCTTGAAATTAAAATGCATTGGTCTACCTTAAAATTAAAGAAAAGAAAATGTAAAGCCCTCTCAAAAATTATTAGAATGCCTGCCACTGAGGACCATGATAACAATCCTTCATGTTAACAAATTTGCTACATTAATTTAAGGAATGATGATGAGCACATCCTCTGTGTAAAAACTCACTGGGAAATTTTCTTTCTGTTTCTCTTATGAGACCTGCTTCTGAATCTCTTAAATGTTGTTTAATTTTACGTTTTGTGAGCCATATAATTCCTGTAGCTAACCATATTTTCTCTTTGCTTTGTTTATTAGGCAATTATAAAGCCAAACTGTAGCCCACCTAGCATTTGAGCATGATTTTTCACCAGTCTTTTAAATATCTACCACCCTTATCTTGGGCTAGGATTTATTTTCCTATTTTTTGTTTGTTTACTTTTTTAAAAATCTAGTGTGCTTTGGTGTTATTTATGACAAATAGAAATGTAAATTTGACATTTTATTTTATTGTATACAATCACAGTATTCAAACTAGTTGTGAGAGTATTATATTTTTATTCTATGCTCCATTTCAATTTATTCTATCAAGTCTATTTCTTTAGAAATTTATTTTTCTGTTTACTGTTTGGTGTTTTTGTTCATGATTTGTTTGTATTTGCCTAATTGCTTTATAATTCTTAGTGTTTTTTGTTTGTTCGTTCATTTGTGCTGTTTTTTAAATCACTTCCAGCGTAGTCTCCTGCATATTTTCTCTGGTTGTTTTTCTGTATCTCATTTCTTATGCTGTCTTACTTTCAGAATTGCTTTAATTTATTGTATGCTGACGGCAGTCACGGTTTTTCTTGTTTGTTTAGCATGTTTTCCATAATTTCGTCTCTTTAATTTCATGGATGAGAAAGACCCATGGGCTCAGTTTGCCTTCTTATTCAGTCTCCTTCAATCACCACTTTTTATTCTGCTGGAGGAGGGAGTCTTTTAATTGAGGATCTGCGTGGCTCTGTCTCTGGACTTTATGTTCTACTAATCTTTATGTCTACCTTTCACTAATACCACACTGTTTTGACTATTTTAGGTTTCTATTAAGTCTTGAAGTTGGATAATGTCCATCCTCCAACTATGTTGTTATTCTTCCAAGACTTTCGTTTTCTTTGTTTGTTTTTATGGTGAGGAAGATTGTCCCTGAGCTAACATCTTTGCCAATCTTCCTCTATTTTGTATGTGGAATGCCACCACAGCATGGCTTGGTGAGCAGTGTGTAGGTCTGCACCTGGAATCCAAACCCGTGGACCTCGGGCCACCAAAGTGGAGCACGCAGACTTAACCACTATGCCACTAGGCTGGCCCCTTGTTTTTGTTTTTGCCTTTCCATATAAATTTTACAGTTTGTTGATATCTGCAAAATAGCTTATTGGAATTTTGATTGGGAATGCACTGGACCCAAGATCAAGATGAGAATAATTGAAATCTTAACAATATTGAGTCTTACAATCAACAAACATGGAATATCTCTCCGTTTATTTAGCTCTTCTTTGATTTCTTTCACCAGAATTTTGTGATTTCCCACATATTTATCCTATAAATATTTTATTACCTATATACCTAAGTATTTCATTTCTGATGCTAATGTAAATGATATTGTGTTTTCAATTTCAAGTTCCAATTAGTTTATGCTAATATAAAGGAAAGTAATGGACTTTTAAATATTAATCTTATATCCTATAGTCTTATTATAATCTTTTACTATTTCAGAAATTTTTCTTTGTTTCTTTGGGATTGTCTACATAAGCAATCATGTCATCTACAGGTAAGAACAGTTGAATTTCTTCCTTCCCAATCTGTATATTGTTTATTTCTTTTTCTTGTCTCATTGCATTAGCTAAGACTTCCAGTAAAATGCTCATCAGGAATGGTAAAAGAGTACATTCTTACTTTGTCCCCAGTCTTAGAGAGAGAGCACTCTCAGTTGCTCATCATTAAGTATGACATTAGCTGGAGGTTTTTTATAGATGTTATTTACCAAATTGAGGAAATTCCTCTCTATTTCTAGTTTGTTGAGAATTTTTGTCATGAACTGCTGTTGGATCTTGTCAAATGATTTTTCAGCACTAAATGATATCATTACACTTTTTTCTTTTTCAAGCTGTTGATATGATGGATTAATTTATTTTTGAATTTTGAACAAGTCTTGCATACCTGGAATAAATCACACTTGCTCATAGTGCATAATTATTTTAATATGTTATTAGATACAATTTGATAATATTTTGTTGAGATTTTTGCATCTATGTTTAAGAGATATTGGTAATGTCTTTCTTTCTTGTAATGTCTTTATCTGCTTTGGTATTAGGGTAATGCTGGCATCATAGAATGAGTTAGGAAGTATTGCCTCTATTTATATTTTTTGGAAGAGATTGTAGAGAATTTCTTCCTAAATCTTTCTTCTTAAATGTTTGATAGAATTCACCAGTGAAACCATCTGGGCCTGGTACTTTCTTCTATGAGATATTATCAATTATTGATTAAGTTTAATAATTATAAACCTAATCAGATTTTTCCTTTTTCCTTTTTTGAGTTTTGTTATTCGCTGTCTTTCAAGGAATTGGTTCATTTCACATTATTAAATTTGTGGGCATATTTGTGTTCCCAATGTTCTATAATCCTTTTAATGCCCATGGGATAAATATTTTGATCTGGCATTCTACTGTAAGGATACACTGCCCTTTCTCAATTACTTGTTTGTTTGTTTGTTTGTGAAAATTCTCCTCCCTACTCTTGACATTCAAACAGCCAGTCTCCTTCCCAGAGGTAACCAATGTTATCAGTTTCTTTTCTATCTTTTCAGAAATATTTTGTAAATAAACCCCAAACTAGATGCATATTGTTTTCTCTCTTTTTGCACAAACAGATATTGATTTGCACTTTGCTTTTTTTGTTTAACAGTAAACCTTGGAGACCATTCCACATTAGTTCAGGGAGTGATTACTCATTCTTTTTACGTATATTCTACTGTTGAATGTAATATAATTTATTTAATCAAGCCACTATGCATTGACATTGGTTTTTAGTCAATCCTTTGTTTTTACAAATGACAATACAATAAACAGCCTTGCATTTATATCATTTAAAAGGCATCTTTAGGCTAAATTCATAGAAGTGAATTTACTACCTAAAAAAAGTATGTGCATTTTAATTTTGATGCATATTGCCATATCATGCTTCATGAAATTGTACAGATATATACTTCTACCAGCAATGTAAAAGATTGCCCATTTCACCTGAACCATGACATTATAGAATGATTTTTATTTTGTTTGACAATCTTATAAATAGAAAATAGTTTTAGTATAATTTTATCTTTCATGTATTTTATTTTGTGTAAGGTTATTTTCTCACAAGTTTAATGCCATTTGAATTTCATTTCTGATGAACTTTAATCATAATATTTGATTCAAATATTTTTTAATATTTAATTTATTAATTTTTAATAGAATATTTGGTGTTTTTCTTATGAGTTTATAAGGGTTCTTTCCATATTGAGGAAATTGGCCTTTTCTTGGAATATGAGTTTTAATTTTGTTTCTCCCACTTACCATTCATCTTTTTTCTTTGTTTACAAAAGTTTTGACATTCAAACTTATTACTATTTTTATGTTGGAGTTAAACAGACTTTTCTAAGTATGACACAACATTCAGAAGTCCAAAATTTTTTGATAAATCTGAAAATAAAAATAAATTAAAATACTCTCCCATTGTTTTTTTACTAATTGTATCTAGGCTTCATTGTTTACATTTATTTTTTTCTCTCTTTTTTTTTTGTGAGGAAGATTGGCCCTGAGCTAACATCCAATGCCAATCCTCCTTTTTTTTTTTTTTATTTCCTGAGGAAGACTGGCCCTGGGCTAACATCTGTGTCCATCTTCCTCTACTTCATATGGGACGCTGCCACAGCATGGCTTGACAAGCAGTGCATCTGTGGGTGCCTGGGATCCGAACCTGCGAATTCCACACCGCTGAAGCAGAGCACGCACACTTAACCACCATGCCACCGGGCCGGACCCCCATTGTTTACATTTAAATGTTGGATCATTTTGGGATTCATTCTGGTACTCCACATAAATCCAAATTTATTTGCTTTTAAATGGGAACCCAGTTGTCCCAACTCTAATTCACTCTAAAAAAAGAAAAAATAAATCCTTCCTATGCTACAGGTTACTCTTCGCTTAAATATTATGATAGATTTAGATCCTTATAGAATCCTTCTTTCTGAAATCCTGGCCAATAATTTCCTGATTTGTAATTCTCCCTAGAATCAGAGGGAATCTAGAGAAAACTGGATATATTTAGAGGCCTTCTGAACCTTTGATTCTTGGCATGTCGTGTTGATTTTAACCCATCATTTAATAAAATTTAGTATCTTCATGGCCACTGGAACATAGTGAATGTAATGGTACTTTGATGATTTTTGTATTCATGAAACTCTGATTGGAATGCAGCTATTTATTCCTACTTTTAAATTCAGTCAATTCTATAAAATATATATTCTATATTTACTAAGAACAAGACACTCTGCCTGACACTGCAAGGCATACAAAGATATTTAAGACCAACTCCTGCCTTCAAGGAACTTACAGACTAGCATAGAAATAAAATAGTAGGTCAATACTTACAATAAACATCAGGAGAAAATGTTTTTCTTAAGAATATATAAAGTGCCAATGTTATGGGAGTATAAAAGAAGGAAAGATTTCATATGGTTGTGAGGGAGTTAGGCAGGAGAAGACTCACAGAAAAGGAAGTATTTGAGATGGTTCCTAGTAGGTTGAGATGGCCCAAACCAAGGTCATTCTAGGAAATGGAAATCTAAAAAAAAAAAAAAAAGTCAAAGTGGTCAGAAAATTGTTTCCCTACAGAGAGAAGTCTAGTTTTACAGGGACATAGAATACTTACTGAGGAGCAAGGAGAGTGAATTTGGAAATATAAATTGGCATGAGATCAAGAATGGCATTTGTTCAGAATTTCTAGGTAGTTGAGAACCATTAAAAGTTTGAAAAGGTGGAGAGTAACATGATCTCTACTTCGGAAAAATTAACCAAGTAGTCAAACAAGGGTATTGACACAGTTTTAGTTTATTCAAGAAGTATTTAGGAAGCAATCATTATTTCTGTTGTAGGAAGTCAATCCCCTGCCCTTAGGAGCTTCTATCCTTATATGCGTGTGTTTTATGTGTGTGCGGTGGGTGGAGGTGAGAGATGACACTGAATATGGGGATCCCTCCTAGAACTGGTAGATCTAGGATTAAAATAATCAGTCATTGGTGGCATTGTATTTTTCTCCTTGAGTTTGTACCTCAGGTAACAAGGAAATACCATGCAAAAGATCTTGAAGTTTCTGTTATTTATAGGGCAGTTTTGGCAAGTGAAGGTATTTGAGGTGAGTCTCCATCTGTGTTGTCCCCTTGAATTTGCTCTGGGGACTGGTAAGAAATAATATAATGTCTTCAGGTGGGGACAGGAAGAGTACACTGGGATATCTTGTATGTTTGCCTAGCTTTTGTCTGAAACTTCCTGGAAGACTTCTAGCCACTACTGCATTAAAAAAAAAAAAAAAAAAAAAAGCTGTCATGTATATTTAATTTGCTAAAAAGCTTATGAATAAATAACCAAAACCACATTCTAATCAGTATTTCAAGCTGGCATAATTGTGTGATGCTAACCTGGAGGAGAGGGTGGAGAGTTGGACGTGAATGCCTTTGACATCCCGCCCTGCGCCCACCCACACCTTCCTCCTTTCCTTTTGAGGCTTCAATTTACAAATTTTTTTTTTTTTTTTTACCTATGAGGGCTGAGAGACAATTGATCACGGCTGCCTTTGAAGACTCCGACCTCCAAAGGTCAGAGTTGACATTTTAATTTATCACCTGGACATCCATATTCATTTCTTTTCATTTGATATCACCAGAATGGCTTTCCTAGGAAAGCCGGATTTTTAATAGCTAAGCCCTTTGAGTAACAAATGACATCTAGGGTTCTTTCAAAGTAATGTAGCTGGGGCTCCCATCTCTACCCCAGACCGTGAGGGAGAAAGCCACATTTCACATTTTACCGTGCTGGTAATTACAATAGACAAATGAATGAGAGAGATGGAGGTAGAGAAAGAGAGACAGACATAGAGAGAGAGAGAGAGGGAGAGAAGGAGAAGGAGGAGAAGGAGGAAGAGAGAAAGGGTGGGAGGAAAGAGGGAGGTTAAATCCATAGGGTAGAGAAATTCAAGAGGGAATGTATGTGGTTCAAAAGCGGTCTAATAATGAAGCCAGGTACATCCCTATACTAAAGACCATAAATTTCTGTGTAGAATGGTGATTTCTCTATGGCTAAATAAAGAAGGAATTGAAATCAGAATCAAGTCACAGAAGCAGAGAAATTGGTCATTGTTGAATCTGGTAATGTAGTAGATTGCAGTCCAGAGTAAGTTGTCTGTAGAAGAGCTTTTCAAAGATAGTGATTACTCATCCTAGGCCCTTGGGATATGTTCTGGAGAGAGGTTATAATTGGAATAGTTTGGAAACTGTCACAGGTAGAGAGGGGGCTATATTAACTGACCTATCAATGCTGCCAAATAACTAAGTTCTAGCTCTGGGGTCTTTGACCTATTCTGTCACTCTGGATCTTGAGGCCAGCTTTGATTGCTGAGAATGACATAATAGCATTTCTAGAAAAATGACTCAGGACAAAGAGTATCAGGTTTCTATTCATTAGGTGACAGATTGATATTTCTAATTGTGCAACATCCAAAATTCATTTGTATGGGGCCATGTTTATAGTTTCTGTGATGTTAGTTTTTTAGTTCCCTATTGGCAGCAGCTCTAGAAAACATGGAAACTTGATGGAGAAAGGCTGTTTTTGAATGAAGCATGAACTTGGAAGAAAGAGGTAGAAGACCACTGAGCAATAATAGAGACGGAGGAAGGGGAGTTAGAAAGCAAATGCAGGACTCCACTGGCTGTAGCTATGAGAAGTGATACCAGGAATATAGAAATCTGGTTATAAGTCAGGCTGACAGGGAAGAGGGGAGGGTGCCCAGGAGAGTCAGCAATCCTTAGCGTATCTCAAACTGCAGAATTCTCTTTGTCATTGGTCTGGTTACAGTCTTCAGCCAAAGACCAAAAACATTTCCTTGCTTACTCAGCAATAGCAGGTAGCTGTACAAGAACAACACACATATCCACTAGTGGTGTTTACTAGGTACATGATATGTGCCAGGATCTCTATAAATTTCTTTGCAAGCACATCATTTAACCCTCACCGTTATCCTATGAGATGGTACTATTATCAATTGTGTTGAGAGAAGGGGAAACAGAGCTTTAGAGAAGGTAAATAATTTGTCTAAAATTTCACCACTAATGTCTGTTGGTGGTGGTGTTTGAATCCAGATCTATATTAACAGAAATGTCTCACTTCTTGGGCTGTATAACTAAGACATTGTTATTATTAGGCTACTTTCGAGACAATTGGGACCAAAGACGTACTTTCTCATCTTTAGGGTGAATGTTTTCTATGGAAGAGAGAGGGGCAGGCATTCCAGGGCTATATTTTATCCTGTCAGAGAGGGCCTTCAGCTTGCCATCTGGTGTGAGTGCCCATACTATTAACCAAGCATTATTGAAGTGACCTCTGGCTTTGAAACCTAGAAATATGCTTTTGAAAGCAATTGTAGGAGAGGCAGGGCTAAAAAAAACCCAGCAGTTTTGAAGCAGAAAGAAGAAGGTTTATAAAGAAAACTCTATTAAAGTCATCAACTTTCTCTTGCTTAAGGTCAAAAAATTACAGTATGTTGGAATACTATTATATTACAAATGATTTCCAACAATCATCTGTTTTCTTACTCTTGTCAGTTCTCTGCCTGGGGTCTTTCTACTTGATCATTGTTGTTTTAATGACTGTGAACCAATGGATAAGCTGTAATACCTACAGGTTTAAAATAGTAGAGGGGGGAACATGTGGATGGATACTGTTTTACATCATGGAAGTCAATCTGATATAGAAACTATTGATTTACAGTTGAAGGCAAAGAAATCTGTCAGGAAAGTAAACACAAGCACATTAACCCTTCTTGAAAGACAAAAAATTCAAAGAAAGGGGTAGTGTGCCAAGTCCCTCTCCAACGTGTGCTTGGCTACCTCACTGAGATCAAAGTTCTATTCCCAGAAGATTATGCGCCAAGATGAATTAGCCTCTGTCATTTACATAACGCATCAATGTCAGAAAAGAACTTATTCAAACACTTAATGAAACAAACACATGGCTAGAATTTGCGTCTTATCAAAGATAGACACTTCAGCCAGAATATAGGGGCCTAATTCAAGGTAAGTATATAAAATAATTTTGAACTTCCCTAGAGCAAGTACATACAGAGCAACTGTTTAGTAACAATATAAATTCATGAAAGAAAAGCAAGGGAAGGATAGGGGGAAATGAACAGTCCTAAGTTTCAGGATTTATAAGCATTTTCTGTAATTCTAGAGATATCATTGTGTATCAGAATTTTGATCTATAAAATGGTAATAGATTGGGAGGGAGGGCATCATCCTTGGGTCTATGAGGTATTTCTATAAAGAATTTCAGTAATCATCTACTCTATTTATGATTTTTATAGTAAGAAATTTGAGGATCAGGGAAATTTAATAATTAACTAAGGTTATAACTCTAGTCAGTGCCAAAGCTAGGATTAAAATCCAGATTTCCTTACATTCTCTTAAGTGAACATTTGGAGTCTCCATTCATTTAAGCCTAGGGTCTATGTCAACAAAATTTTAGTTTTATTTGCATTTCCTCCTGTTCTATTCATATTATGCATTATCTAATTTTATTCATTTTTGTCAAATATCTATTGAGCACCTTTTGAATGCCAAGTACTGTGCCAGAGACTAGGATTCAGCAAGGAATAAAGCAAGTATAGTCTCTGTTCTCAATGTATTTATAGTCTAATGGAAGCCAGATATTAAACAAGTGTTTATAAGTGTAAATGATGTCTGGAAATGTGGAGTTTAGTACAACCCTTGTCAGAGCAAGCTTTATTATTTCTACCTTACAGACGAGGAAACAAAATCCTCCAGGAGATCGTTAGGCAAATGTTAGAGCAACAATCTAGGACTTGAACTAATGGTTTGGGATTCTTGACATCTTACACTTTACATGTGTATGTAACGGATCTTAGACTTCTATCAGTTTTTAACCATTTTAAAATTAGATGACAAAGAAAAATTATACCAGATGGAGTTAAACAGGCAAGGGAGATTTTATTCAAGACTTTACTGCAACAGGGGAGAGAGAGTGAACTCAATTTTACTGAAACAAAAGGTAGGGGAGTTTTAACTGCTGGGATAAGCGGTAGAAAAGTACTGATGGACATTGTGGGGAAGTTAGTCAAAGAGATTAGGCCATATGAGTTTTCTAATTGTTACTTATGGAAGTTAGGCTTTTACTCTCTCACAGACACTGGGAGATAGGATGACTATCATTCTTGATGATTACGTTTCAAAGGGATGGCTCCCAGGTCCTTGAGAAAGAGATTCCTGGGTTGTAAAACTGCCAAAAGGCTGGGAGAAGAGAAAGTATTTACAATTGCAAGTTTTTTAAAGTAAATGCTCTAAGAAAAGGGAAGTTAGATGCCCACAGTCAGGAAGAAATTTGTCCAAAGTTTAGTCAAGCTGAGGGGAACGTTAAATCCATCTTGGTCATAGAACATATTGAGGAGCTAATAAAAGCTGAGAGCCCTCTTGCCAAGAAGATGCACTTATGAACTAGAATAGAAATCTGTTCTTTTGCCTAAACAAAATCAATCCCCACTACCGGTTTGAGCATCTGGGTTTCTATTTCTGGGACAAACTACCCTGTACTCTAAGTCCTTATGATTTGAGTAAGGAACAAGGGGCACATACTTGATTCTCTGGCCACAGAGATTGGATAAGGGAGGGTTAAGGTCCAGTATGGAGGTATTGAGATAGAGGAATCCTTTCTTTCTATTGGACAAGAAGCAGGAACAATCTAAGACTGGATTGCAAGGGGCCACCAGGTGGAGGGAGCCCACCTGAGAGTGAATCCAGCACACAGGAAAGTAGACCTATGAGACTGAGAATAACAGAGTCCTGGTGACATAATTGCAGGCCCTGGATCTAGCCATGCCTAAAGCTAGCATGTTCTTTTTTAAATGAAAGTGAATACATTCCCTGTTTTAACTGAAACCAGTTTGGGCTGAGTGTTCCGATATTTTTTAACCTGGTGGATGAGAGACAGGAGTAGGAATGAGCATTTTTTCCTTAATCCTCTAATTTTTTCTGAACCATGAAAGGATATTACATAGTCAACGTATTAAATATTGTACAAACGTGCTACTGAGCAGAACACAACATGCAGGGCCCTAAGATATGCTTGTCACCAGACTCTAACACACAGCTCAACCCAAAGGAAGGAAAGAAGGGTTTGAGGACAATGAACCTCTGTGCATACTTACGTCAACTTAAGAACATTAATCCTGTCAAAAATCTTCAGGAGAATCCCTCTTTTTCCTACTTTGTGCCATCAGGCAAAGCTGATTCTTCTCCCACAGCAAGCTCAGGCCCCCAATAAGGCTTTAACAGCGATGAGCTGGATGCGTTCAATAAGACATCATTATGATGACGGACTGTTCCTCATGCTCAGCCCTCCTTGTGGAAGAAAGCAGACAGCCCAGCACTAGCTAGTTCCCAGAGCTCAATGGTTCACCTGCCTGCAGCCTCATTACATTCTAACAGGTATGTATCCTCTGATGGAGAATAATCAGGACAGTGTTGGGTAATGTGTTCAGTTCAGGTGCAGTAAAGAAAAACAGTTCTACAGAAACTTCTTTCATTTGCTCAAGTGAGTCTACCCAAAACCACAGGTGGTGGCTCCTTCATCCATTTCCAGGGATTGCTCCAATTCACTTAAAATATTTAACCAATCAATTTTGGCAAGTTATTGCCAAGTTGGCAAGTTTCCCACCCACAATTGGGAGCTCATTGTGTGACTTAAGGGCTTTATTTTTCCAGATACCTAAAATTTATTAAGCCCTCACTCTAGGCTAGGTAGTATAATGAATAAATTTGTAAAGATCCTTACATTTAGTATTCCCAGAAACACCATGAGGTAAGTACTGTTATGATCCCTATTTTAGAGAAGAGGAAATTGAGGCTCAGAAAATTTAAGTGCTTGTCCCAGAGTCACACTGCTAGTAATTGGGAAGAATGGGATTCAGCCCTAAGCAGCATGCTTCCAGAGTCCATGTTCTGATCCACTGATTCTTTGATGCCTCTATGAATGTTCTAAGGTATTAGGGGCTTATATTAGTTTCCTATTGCTGATGTAACAAAATTACCACAAACACAATGGCTTAAAACAACATAAATTTATAATCTCAAAATTTTGAAGGCCAGAAGTCCAAAATGGATCCCACTGGGCTAAAATCAAGGTGTTGGCAGGACTGCATTCCTTATGGAGGCTTTGGAGGAGAATCCATTTCTCTGTCTTTTTCAACTTCTAGATGCTTCCCAGATCCCTTGGCTTGTGGCCTCCTTGCATTTTCAAAGGCAGCAATGGCCAGTCCAGTCTTTCTCACATCACATCACTCTGATACTTCTGCCTCCCTCTCCCACATTTTTTCAGCTTAATTGAAGTATAATTGAGAACTAAAAATTGTATTTATTTGCAGTGTACAATGTGATGTTTTGATATGTGTATACATTTTGAAATGATTACAATCAAATCAATTGACATATCCATGACTTCACATAGTTATCATTGCGTGTGTGTCTGTGTGTGTGTGTGTGTATGTGTGAGGAGAGAGAGAGAGGGTATATCAGTGAGAACACGCCTAAATTATAAAAATAACTTGCATTTAATCTCTTTTCTAAATCTTGCTCATTTCACCTTCAAATTATAATCATATGCCTTATGTATTGAGTCCATTGTAGCCATTTCACATCTCATTTTTAATTTGTAGTTTTAATAATAGCATATATTACAATGTTTGTTGTCTTTTGAGTCTGAGAAAGGACCTCATTATTAGTAAAGACCCTCAACTACCATTTAAATAGTTTCCTCACCATTGTTCCATGGTTAGGGTTGGGGAAATTCACAACATTTTTCCTTCTGCCTCTAAGCTAAAGTAAAAATAGTTCAGGAATGGGAGAAACCAGTACAAAGTAAAAATATATAAAGAAAAATGTTGAAGGTGGCAGAGGAGACTTTTTCCCTCTCCTCTTCATCCCTGAGGTCTGAATCATCTGAACTGAGAACTTAATACAAGAAGGCACGATGCACAGCCATCTGTACAACACCAATACCCTTCACACAACAGATTTCCTGCCCTAGGAACTATTTGCTACACATTTATGGAGGCAAATGAAGTACCAGGGCTATAAGTTTTCTGAAAATTCTGTGGATTATATTTTCCTGGAGGAGGATGGCAAACAGACAGTGAGTGCCTGGAGAAATCAATCATCCTACCTTTGGGAGAGATGGATATTTCTGGGTAGAAGATCCCACATTTAGACCTTTTTGACACGGGGCAGTATAAAGCTTGAGAAGTGCAAGGGCACACTGCACCACAAACTCCCACAGAGTCACTAGTCCCAATGGACAGGAAGAGCTATGAGGATCAGGACCCCCATTTCTCTACAAGATTGGTATCATATCATGCTAGGACTGCCCTATCTATTCAGCACTGTCCATACCAGGACATGCCTCATCTAGTACTTTCCATGATTTCCTCTAACGTTGAAAACTTACCCTATTGTATTGTTTTATTGTTCTATATAGATAGATAAATAGATAAAGATAGAGTTCTTATGATATGTCAGACTCTGTGCTACCATCTTTTTATAGAGAGTCTCATTTAATATTCATAATAATCCTATGAGGTAGGTTCTACTAGCATCCCATTTTAAAGATATGAAAACTGAGTCCCCTGAAATACAAATTACTTGGCCAATGTCACAGAGATACGATACACACAACTGTGTTCATACATTTGCTTTTTTCCTGTTGCCTATTTTGGGCAAAATTCCTTAATACAGACAATGACTTAGTGATAGAGTTACCATAACTTATTATTTTGATTGTTAAATGGGTGAGTTTTAATAATTATGCTCGAACAAGAGGAATAAACTGGGATTGTCCAGACAAAACAGGATATATTGTCATTTTACATAGAGGCTACATTTTGTGTGTGTGTGTGTGAGGAAGATCAGCCCTAAGCTAACATCCATGACAATCCTCCTCTTTTGCTTGAGGAAGACTGGCCCTGGGCTAAAATCTGCACCCATCTTCCTCCACTTATATGTGGGACGCCGCCACAGCATGGCCTAAAAAGCAATGCGTCTGTGGGAGCCTGGGATCTGCCAGCAGGGGAGCGTGCGCACTTAACCGCTACGCCACGGCCGGCCCCGAGGCTACTCTTTTAACCAGACTCTGCTTTAATGTCAGACTTTACTAGCTGTAAAATTTTTCTCATGCAGTGTCTCCTCGGATCTTCACACTAATCCTCTGAGAAAGAAAGAACAATGGCTCAAAATGCTTAAGAGACACTCAGGCTGCTGCAGGTGTGGAGAAGGACTGAGCCCCTTACTCTGAGTCAAGTGTTCTGCTAACTGTGCCATATCAACTCTCCCAAGCAACATACTTGGAGAGACCTTCCCCCAAACAGTGACCACAAGTGGAAATGACAGACCTTGCAGGTTTGTGGAGGAGACACTTGGGGCAGGGGATCATCTTTGGCATTCCTTCAGTCACAGCACCAAGGCTACCTGCCTTCCTCTAGCTAAAGGCAGACCTTCTCTTTAACCAATGTCATACTGAGTGAACTGGAGTCATGTCAGAATGAGACTGGGTGTGCAGCGTTGTAGGATCCTGGAGATTTTGGGAATAGGAACTCATTTTCTTACAAGAAGAAACATTTTCAAATTCAAAATTTCCTTTAATTTCACCTTGGTTTCTTGTTGTCTGATGAGTAAAATTTTATATATATACATAATGTATACATTCATGCATATATAAATATGTGTCTTTGTGTATCAATTGTGCATATAATTAAAAATAACTGTATTATGTGATTCAGTTGTCATAAAACTAGTCTATGTATACATCCATTCATTCGTCTATGAACAAAGTGATCACTTATTAACAAAGTGAGGACTAGAATAATATTCATCAAACAAAAATCCTAACATTTCTCCCTGTTTGAGAAAAGCTATTTTGGGTACTTTCTTTTTTGTTGCATTTTATTTCATACTTTTCTACATAGCTTAAAAATTTCATAATGAACATGTTGACTTTTTTAAAGATGTAAAATTTAACAAAGAAAATACTTAAGATTGTTTTCAAAGGCAAAAGGTTAATTAATGAAAGATCCATACCCTGCTTCCTGTGTGGGTTTCTACAGTATGGAGCCCTAGCCAAGTTCATTCCCTGCTTCAGCTGTGGTACCTTAGGGTTACCATAAGTTCCTGTTTGCTGAGAACAGTGTTAGTTTAAGTCTGTTGTTCCGGTAAAATTATTAAGAGCACCTCTTCCTCTCTAAAGTGTCCTTGTTTGGAAGATAAATATATGGTGGCTGTAACAGTATTCTTCAGAAGACAGACTCGGATTAAGAGTTTAGTGTGTAGGATGTTTATATGCAAGTGCCCTTGTAACGACCACCTGTGGGAAAGAAAGGGAAGAAGAAGGATAGGCAGAAACTGAGCTGGGAAGCAGGCCTAACAATGGCCTTGGCTGATCCCATGGGGAGCTCTGGAGCTAGAATGGCCCTTCAGAGTTGTCCAAGTTGGGCTGAGATGCACTGCTCAGTCATTGGATATGGGCCACCTTGAAAGGGGCATGACTTGGGTGGGGCAGCTCTCTCCCACTGAAAGAATTGCTGAAGGGTCCCTCTGATCACAGCACTCACAGCAGTTGGGCAACAAGATCTTCATTAAAGAGATATCTGAGTGGCATCTTGGTCTTTCTTTCCTCTCACTAAAGTGTAGTTTCACAAGGCCAAAGCACCCCTCTGGGAACCAAATTGGTTGCTCCCTTTCACTACGATGGAGAGAAGAGTTACCTCTAAAAGTAGCTACCGAATGATACTGAGAAGGGGTCCCAGCAGACCCAGGCTAGAGTGAGATACTTTCCCTAATGGTTCTGAGGATATGTGTGGTCATGGTGGTTAATAAAAGTCACCTAAGTTGCATTAGGCTCCTTTGTTGTAACTTCCTCTGTAATTATGCCTCGCAATTGAACAAAAAGGACAAAGGCTTTCTCTGAAGTCCTTTGAGCTAATGACTTTCTCTGCTGGAGAGAACAGCCAAGGTTCCAACTCTTCATTGCTTTCTCTGGGGAAGTTAATGGTTTTTAAACACACACACACAAAGACCAACACCACAGGTACCAACATACCAACATCAATACAAGAAAGTGAATTTTTATTACCCTGATGGCCTTTGGGGCTCAGGACACCAGAAGGAGGTTTCTGTCTCTTTCAAATTCACATTTTTCTTGATTGAGAAATTTTCAATTAATTTCAAGGAGACCTCAGATTATGGGAAGGGTTCTTCCAGACTGTCTTATCTCAAGTCTTTATTAAAAGATGTGTCTGAATTTTTCTTGTTTTTTCTTTACATTCCTTTTTTCTCATTCTGAACTTATTCATTTGTTAATAAAAATAAGTACCCTCGCCAATATCCCTAAAAGTAGGTAATACTCTTACCTTCATTTTAAATATTATAGATTCAAAGATATTAAGTAATTTGCCGAAAGGCTGTGTTCAAACCAGATCTGTCTGGCTCCGGAGCTCATTCCCTTCACTATTAAGATACACAGTCTTCCCCGATGAAAGGGTCACAGTGTTTAAATGGGCAACCTTGCAGAGTGGCAGCTATCCCTTCCTATCTCGTTTCATTGACACAAGACAGCTGACTCAGCTTGTAAGGGCTGATTGAAATGTAAGTGCTTTAGAGGAGGCTTTTGAAGGACCCAGGTTCATTTTGGGTAGTGGCAATGTGTGGATCATCCAACTCAAAATAATTGATTTCGTGGTAATAATCAGTTCTTTTCAGGGTGGATTGTAAAGTGTTTAAAAATAGGGTTCAGGGGAAAATGTGTTATTTAGCAAAGCATCATTACAGCTTGAGCAAAAATGACCCATCATTTGTCTTTAATTCCAGTTTTTTTCCTCTAGTCCCTAATTTGGACCCAGGGTTTCCTTGTTAATTGTATAAATGGGATTAATGACTTCATACCAGCAAAGAACATAAAGTACGTAAGAACTACAGCCATATGACACATTATTATAGTAGCAAATGGTGAAGTAGTTAGCATTTATATAGCACTTTCTTTGCAGTATGCCCATTCTGATCGCACATTCACACACATTATACCCTAATGATCACTTTGTGCTTTTCTATTTGTTATGCTTGTATGTATTTGCAGCATTTATAATTTGTAATGTTAAGCAAAATTAATGTTCTTGAAAGCCTGCAGCTGCCTGCCCTATGTGGTTTGGTGTTTCATTTATTCATAGAGCTTTTGTCTTCCCTGCTGCGGAGCCTAAACCCAAGTCTCCCAACCAGTTGGGTGGGCTTTTTGGGATCAGGGACTCTAGATCAGTCATCTTCTGCTGGGAGAAACTTGAATGATGTCCCAGGGTTATTTGGTTCACTGAGGGGCCTTTATTTAGGGCAGCTTCTCCATGGAGAGTTCCCTATTTCTGGCTGCAAATTCCATAGCCTTCAATCTCTTTAAATAGGCTTAGACTTTTCTTGAGGTGCCCGAGTTCCAATTGACCAACTCCAAACTGACAGTTATTGGGGAAAATTCAAAGTAGACTATGGTACGTGGTGCCTTTTTCACACTTTTCCCTTGAAGGTCATTTATGACCCTTCCAGTTTCTGGAATAATAAATATTCCAGAATATTAACAACAATAGTAATAATAGAATAATAAATATTATTTAGGTAGTTAGATAAGTACCCTATATACAGTGTCTTATTTAATCCTCAGAATTACTACTATTATTCCCATTTTAGAGAGGAAGAAGCTAAAATTTGGAGAGATAAGTGATTTGTCTATGGTCCCATATCTAGGAAGTCTAGTATTCAGACCCAGGCAAAATGCACTCCAAAACAACCATTACCTTAAATTTCTCCTCAAATCACTTGAATCTCACAAGCAGGGAGAGGATTTCATGCTGGTCATTGAAAACAGGCAGTGTCACCTATGATCTGCTCTGTGCACTCAAATTGTTCTAGTGCTTGTAGTTAAAAGTCAAGGAATTACCCTTAACAATATATTCCTCTTTGTCTTCCTATGTCTTTTTTCTTCCCCCTCATTTCTTTCCTTTTAAGAATGGTTACCATTTTCTCAGCATTGTCCTTTTCCTGTTCAGTTTAGACTTCTGAGTTTATAATTTAGCTCATACTATCCCATATCCTAATAGGATCTAAATGTCTTTGGAGTGTTGCTGTTTAATGACGAGTTTGTGATAATGAGATGGTATCTGGCAAGTGGCCTCATATCTTTCTATAAAGAAGGCGAATTTCATTGAGATTTGGGAAATTACAACCTCTTGTTTATTTGCTACTTCCTCTACCCTCTTACCTCTGGCTACTCTCGCTTTCCCAAATCACACCTCTCATGTAGGAAGGCGACTTGGGATATGGATTCACGCTTGGTGTGGTAACTTAATGAGGTTCCTCTGTCAGGGGAATTGGCATTGGTGTGACTGCATGTAGGTGGAGTGGAGGGTAGTGTTGAAATTTAAGGAATACTTCTCTAGAGTTTTAGGTTTTAGGTAAAAGCAATGACAGCTTTTTTTAAAAATGTGCTTACTGGTTCTCAGACAAGATATTAAGCTCTCCCCACAATATCTCAAACTCTTATCTGTTTGTTATTTGGTTCTAGATACCTCACCTAGCACCTAACCACGGAAGTCTCCCTGTCTGGAGGGCACCTGTGGACAGGAATGTCTTCTATGTGATAGACAGCCAGAGCCATCACCCACTCTGTTTACAGGCAAAGGTGGCCCTGATAGAGAATTAGCTGGAATTCTCCCTTTCTCCCAGGATGGCAACATTTCCCTCCCATTGAGGTGGGTATTTACCTGTCTTCTGGGCGTTAGGTGACAGAGGGTGAAGGGGATTCCTAAATTATAGCTATAGCTGAGGGAGCAGTTTTTTGTTACAGACAGGGAATCTGCAGGTACAGCTTCTCCTTGGACAAAACCAACTCTTCCCTTCTTCAATTCTCACAGGAGAAGACCAGGGTGTCCTTTGTGAGGAAGGAGGGAGGACTCCTTTTCAAGCACCTACTGTGTGCTAGGCACTTTTAGACTTATCTCATGGAAAACCCATTGCTTGTTTTCCTGTTTAGAGTGCTGAAACACTACTGTATGAGGCAGATGGATAGAGAGAAACCCTAGAAAGCTCAATTTGCAGAAGCATTGCATTCTTGGCTTTCTCATGGCCTTCATTGACCAAGGTACCATTGTAGATTGAAGCCTTCCTGAGCCTCTCCACCCTAGAATGCTTCAACACACACAGCTGGGAGTTGCCACCTCTGGAATAAAGATGTTGCCCCTGCCTTTTCCCCAAAATGATATTCCTAAATTCTCAGCATTGACTTGAAGCTCTCTTTTTGTCTATTCCTGTCCCGTTTGATCTGGAGGTGAGTCAATCACATGGTTCTGAGTTTTTTTTTACTATCATCCTCACTCCCCCAAAAAAGTCAAAAGAGAATACAATGCAGTCGAGTAATGTCCTCAGTGTCCGAGGTTGTGTGTCCCAAGCCTGTTTTATAGTGTCAACCCCTGCAAAAGCCATTTGGGGAAGTCTGTGCCACTTTTAGGGTTGCTGCAACCCAGGGCCTCAGACTGCCACCAATTGTAGCATCAAATCAGACTGAATAAGTTCCTCTCAGACAGATTTAAAGTCTCTCGAGACCTAGGGAAAAATCCTCCCTAGGGCCTGAAGATTAACCAATCTTCCTGTTCTTGATGGGAAATAAGTAAAAAATGTCAGTGAGTGAAAAGTGTCAGCATGTTGAATCGTATATATCTGTCAGCAACCTTAACTCTCTGTACATGAAATTAAGCAAATCATGTTTTCCTCTAATTTTAATTTGAATTATGTACTCTGCATTATGGATAGATTAACTACCTCCCAGCTGATAGCCATGCTTATGGAAGACAGAGATGTGTTTTCTTTTTATTTTAAACTGCTTCTGATTTAGTGGTTAGGGAGACAAGTGCCCAAGCATCAGGTTAAAAAAATAATCTGTAATAGGTGAGTGAAAACCACTTTTGATTATACCCAATGAGATATAATTGGTGATATTGACAACACCTTGAATTGCATTGATTTTCCCATCCAGACGAAAACTTTGATGACACTTTTATTTTCACCTGTACTAGTCCTCTTTTTTTAATGAAACAATTTGTACAGTGAAAGAAAATACCAGTTACAAGTTCCATGCATGTGTCTGTGCTGTTTTCCTGAAGGAAATGCACTTGGATACATGTCGTCTGCAGAGGCATCAGAATGGTGGCCAGTTAATGACTGCCAACGACACAGGGCCTCCATATACTGTTATGCAGGTTGTACATCACACAAGTGCACCCAGCCAAGGAGAAAAATAGTGTCTGGAATCCTGCCCATACTCCAGTTGCCAACTTGGCCACTCAACGGAAGGGGATTCTTTTTCTGATTTACACAAAAACACTGTATGAGCAAACAAAAGTCAGCTATCATGTGCCAGGAACAGACTAGAAGCTCTATAGACTGCATTATATTTAATGTGTACAAAACCCATCCAGAATATCTATTCATTTATCCACTCTAGAGAGGTGGGAACTGAAGCTCAGAGAAGTGAAACAAGTAAACCAGAGCCATGTAGCTAGTGGCTGGACATGTTGGATTTCAAACCCTGGTCTACGCCACTGCAGAGCTCTGTGTTTATTCCAGTGGATTTTGAGGCCTCTACTATATCTCAGAAATGCTTTCCTAGGGAAAGGCACTGTGTTCTAAGGTACCTTAGATGAAGTGGGAAAAAGTTTCTCTGTGATTGTCCCAGCCAGTTACAGAATTTTTATTTTTTTTGCTTATTTCTCCAAATCACTCTCAAAGCATCAACCATTATGCACTTGCTCTTCTAGTTGAAAAAAAAAAAAAAGAAAAATTTAGTTTACTCCTCAAATTCTGTTTTCAAAATGAACACAAGCCTACTCTTCTAGCCAGGGCCCATCTTGTGGCAAGAAAGACAAGCTCAAAAGCAGAGAAGGGAACACAATGAGGTCTCATGGGGATACAGGGACACAAGGAAAGCTGAACGCCAAGCCTTGAGAATATTAAGACTTGAATTTCTCTGAGCTTAATGTCTTCTCACGGCTTCTATGGATTGCTTTCCTCATATGTTCCATTCTATTTTCCTCATCTGCTCCCTCTGGGACTCTAATCCTCCATGAATCTGTGTACACACGTTCTGATACTAGGAGCCCCAACCTTGACTTTGCAGTACCTCTCTCATCCACCATTTGGAATTTAATTCTGTGTCTTTTTGATTCAAATTCCCAACATTGAGGATCCCATTGACTTATTCTTCTTTCCATACCAGATATCCTACTTGGGTATCTTCTCCTCTTATATTTAGCTGAGCTGCTTTCTGCAGAGATTTGGTACAGGGAAAGGATTTAGGATTGGGGCACATGGTATAACATGCACTCCAAGGTGCCAAGGGTGAGAGCCCACGTTAGTGGGCATAGATTGGCAGTTTCCTAAAATAGATTTAATGTACTTTCCATATTCTTTCATTGGTATTACACTTAGGAAGGGTTATTAACAGATCCAATCCATGGAAAAGGCTACAATAGCCAAAGTCATTCCAAGGCTGAAGTTTAACAAGATAAAAGAATAAACAAGACTTAGAGTAAGGATGAAAAGAATGAGTTCTGCACTCTCCCTTTCTCAGTGCTGTTTTATCTTATTTCAAACTTGTCAGGTACTATGTGATGTCAGGGAGTGGTTCAAAGCAGCAGTTTACCTCTGTTGATGGTTAAGTGAATTATCTCCCTCCTTCCCTCACTCCTCCCCCATCCCTATTCACATCACAGGTTGAATTTGAACACAATCTTCTGTGGTAACTCATAGGGATCTCAGGCCCATAGAAGACATGTAGGATAGATTTTAGACCAGTGAAATTTTGATATCCTCCAAAATATTAACTATAATCAGCTGCTGATTTTTTATGACTAAGATAGAGTGCTCCTACAGCAAAAAAACAGGTTTATATGACTCGGGTCCAACTATATCCCATAAATGTGGGTTGGTAGATCAGCAAACTAGCAGGCTTTTACACAATGTTAAGATCATAGGCTTTGGAATAAGACAAACCTGGGCTTAAATGCTTGTCCCACCAATTACTAGTCATATAGCTTTTCACAGTCAGTAATTTTGCATGGTCTAAGCTTCACTTTTCTCATCCAAATAAATGATGACGGGAATAACACTCTTCTCATAAGATTGTTGCAGAATTAAATGAAATATATCACTTAGGGCAGTGCCTGGAATAAGGAAGTACCCTCCAAATCGTGGCTAATACAATAACATCACTGTTCTTAGTAGCTGTAATAAGTAATAACAATGTTTATATGTAATGTTTAAAGATCTTTGTCCAAGACACCCAAGTAGCTCCCATCTTTCCTTCATTTCCATATGAGCTTTCTCCTATTTAGTTTCCCCTCATCCAATTTCCCCAGGGGCTTCCTGAAGGTCGGGGCCTGCTTTGTAGGGAGACGTCCTCCTCAATGAGTCAGGCTGAGCACAGGAGATTGTGATTGCACTAGATTGGCACCTGGATCAGCAAGGCCAAATCTGATCACTGACTAACTCAGAAAGCCTGTTCCTGCAGAGGCATAGCCTGGCTGATCTCTGCCAAGAAAGGGCCCACCTTGTTTTCTTCAAACAACAGCTTATTCATAATTGATAAGATCCAAGGACATCTCCATCATCCACCACCCTAATTTAATGAAATGTATTGTTAACTAAAACAGCGGTGCTCGAAATGGCTATTGATTCCAACTTTCATCTGGGGACAAACTAATTTCCTCTGAACAGAGATTTCACTGACAAAATAAGATGAACATCCAAGCATTTCTCTTCCTGGTTGATCTGAAGCAAGATGTCACAACTGCTTAAAGCAACCAGACATTGACGACTTAAGCACCAGCATACCAAGAAAACATTTCTTATGAAATTTCTGCAAAGGAGAAAATAGGCAGATATCAAGCCCTGTGGCTCCTACTTAGAATCGATATCCTCCTTCCATTGGCAGACTTAATGTGTTGCTGAGCAAGAAAAGAGAGGGGCAGAGTTTATCTAACTGCTGCTCAACTATCCTTAGAAAAACCACTTGACACACCTGGGGAGAAGCAAAAAGCTACAGCTTAAATGGACACTTAGCCAAGAAACCCAGTGTATTAACCTGCTGCTACATAACAAATTTAGCAGCTTAAAACAGTGCTCACTTATTAGCTCACAGTTCTGAAGGTCAGAAATTCAAACAGTGTAACAGGGTTTTACAAGGCTGAAATCAAGGTGTCAGGCTGCTTTCTGACCTGAAGTCCCTTCTGATTTACACAGGTGGTTGGCAGAATTCAGTTCTTTGCAGCTGTAGGACTGAAGTCCCCTTTCCTTGTTGGCTGTCAGTGGAAAACCACTCTTAGCTTCTCGATGCCACCCATCTTCCTTGACACAGCACTCTCCATCTTCATAGTCAGCAGGAGAGCTTCTCGTATATTAAATCCCTCTCATACTTCTAGTTTCTGCCTTTTTTTGTCCCTGATCTCTGAAATCAGATTTAAGGGGTTCATGTGATTTTTTATCAGGATCATTCACATAATCTCTCCATCTTAAAGCCAAATGATTGAGGGCCATAAGTACATCCATCTAAGCCCTTTATGTCATTTTCCACATTAGTGTTTGACCGGCTATCGGGGAGAAGATGTGTGCACACCAGATGTCAGGAATCTTAGAATTCTGCCGACTGCACCAGAGATAAGGATTATATGAATGCCAGGGTTGGAAGGCCTCTTATGTCATCTCAGCTGGGGTGAAGAACTCTTGCAGAACTATGAGCTGCAGAGTTTTGTTTCCAGTAACCACCATTTCAGAAATTAAAGAAATGCTCTTCAACTTACTTAAGTGGTCGTGAAACACTTTGTATATTGAATATGTGACTTAGACATCCTTTGAACCAAAGGAAGGTAAGAGAATTTCCTTCAAAAACACAATTACTTTGTGGAATAGAACGTAAGCAGCATCACAATTCAATGAACTAATAATAACAATACTAGTTATAATAAATATGTTATTACATATTTCACTTCCATTATCTTATTATCTTCCCTTATCTTCCTTCAAGAAAAAAATCTGAGGACCAGCCCGGTGGCATAGTGGTTAAGTTCATGTGCTCCACTTCAGCGGCCCAGGGTTCGCAGGTTCAGATACCAGGCGTGGACCTACGCACCTCTCATCAAGCCGTGCTGTGGCGGTGTCCCATATACAAAGTGGAGGAAGATGGGCACAGATGTTAGCTCAGGGCTAATCTTCCTCAGCAAAAAATAAAAAATCTGAAATAGGTGACATGAAGTGGTTTGTGGTTTCTAAAAGCGGCCAAAAGCCAATAATAATAGATGCCTCAGAGTTAGTGAAGGAGGAGCTGAATGTTACAAATACAAATTCTTGAGCCATATCCCAGAATCCATTGAGTAACAATTTTTGTGGGTTTGGCTTGGGAATCTGCATTTCAAACAGGCTTCAAATATCATTTGTTTGCATTGAGAATAGCTGATATCTCTTTCTCCGTGTCCTCCTTAAACATGGGGGCTGCCCTGGTCCAAAGTGACTGGATTATAAGTCTGCCTAATTCTTCTATTTCTGGATTTATTTGTCACAATCATTAGGTTTCTATTTTAAGCTACATTCTCCAATTTAGCTTGTTTTATAATGAATATAATAGTTTGAGCTCTTATCTGCCTTGCTATTTTACTTTATTTCTCAATTCATTCAGAACCCAGGTGGGGCAGAATGGGTTCAAATTCCCATTCCTATCAAATTCCAGAAGGCTGTTCAAATTCCTAACACCTTCAATTGGCCTTTCCTCTGTTCTCAGCAAGTTCACTCGCTATAAAAGAGCAATCCCACCAAAAAAGACATGTTTCCTTTGATCTGTCTACATCTACCCATTCATTGTGGTTGGAGAAACACCTACTTTATTTGATACTAGCAACCTTATTTTTCCCCCAGAGAGAGTATAAACTGGCATCCTTTCCTATAAATCATAAATTCTTTCCTCTGCCAACTCTCCCTTCCTCAGCCTAATCTCCTCACAATTCCTTTCTCCTTTTTTTCTGTATTTTAGTATAGAATTTGTTCTTCAAGCAGAGATATGATTTTTCTTTTCATTAGATCTTACTTTAAATCAGAAATCCCTTCATTTATTTATGTCAGAGTAGGAGACTCTCAGAGCTCCCCAGCTGACCCCACCACAGGAGATATTACAGCCAGGAGAAGGGCTTCTTTTAGGCCCTGAACACAAAAATGTCCCTTCCATGGAGTTTGACTCTTCCCTTGGTCAATTAGCTCCTTCCACGTACCTCCCAGCACATGCTGCATGCAAATTTTTTGAAAATTAAGATTTGTGTTTTTTATCACTAAACTGTGAGTTCTTTAAAAGCAAGAAACATGTTATAATTATCCCTTTAATCCTTTAATCTAGCATAATGCCAAGCAAAGAGTAGTTGTGTGACAAATGAATATTTAAAGTGAAATTTCTTGGAATCTCTTGCTAGTATTTATTTATTTATTTACTTACTTATTTTTTGTGAGGAGGATCAGCCCTGAGCTAACATCCCATGCCAATCCTCCTCTTTTTTGCTGAGGAAGATTGGCCCAGGGCTGATATGCATGCCTATCTTCCTCTACTTTATATGGGACGCTGCCACAGCATGGCTTGACAAACGGTGGGTCGGTGCGTGCACCCAGGATCCGAACCCGTGAACCCCGGGCCACCGAAGCAGAGCACGTGCACTTAACCACTGCGCCACCAGGCCGGCCCCTCTTGCTATTATTTTTAATCATGCAAGTAATACATGCATTGTAGAAAATTGTGGAAATATGAAAATAAGAAAAAATAACATAATACTATATTTGATATATTTTAACGTTTAAAAATAAGTTGGATAAACAGAATTTTATAGTTAAAAAAACTTATGAACATTTTCCAATATTATTATAAGCATAAAAGGTAAAAATTTAATATTTGAATTATATTCCAATAGATTTACTAATAAATATTTTATTACTTCCAATTTGATTATAGGCTATACTAAAGATTTTTATGTATAAAGGCTTTTTTAAGTTAGAAATAACATTTCTTCAGTATTTACTATCATACTAGAATTACTGGGTTAAAATTACTGCTAATTATATGATTATTTTTATAAATTTTTTACATAATGTTTGCAGCAACTTCCTTTCCTTGCTCTTTGGTGAAGGCTTCATCAAATTTGAGTATGCATATCTATAAATAATCTTTGTAAGTATATAAAATTATGTAAATCTGTGACAATTTGTAGGACAATATTTTTGTAAAAAAGCTTTTCTTTGAGATCAGTGCTATTCTGCACCGTGTTATAAAGTTTGTGCACTACAACAAGGCTCCTGGGTGAGGGAGTAAGTAGGTGTTACAATCTAACTAGTCTTGTACTCACCAAGCCATGCACTCTGGGCTGTCTCTGCTCAGTAGTGCTCCTCTTTCTAATTTGTACGGGCATCATTTCCTCACTGAGCCATTTGCCCATCTGCAAATGATACTTTTTCTAATTAGCACAAACACTTCTTATAGGATACAGGGGCCCTGACTGAGATTTTCAAGGCTAGTGGGTCCAATTTGTGTATTATATTTCCCTGTTAATGTTACTTTCTGAAAGAAAAGGTGATCAACTTGTGGAGTTTAGCTCTTAGGGGGGCCCGGGTAAATAAAGGTGATGCTGTGAAGAACTTGGGTTATAAGAATCTCTAGATTGTTTTTTAACATGGCAGTTGAAGTGTTCCACAACTGACATGTCCAGCTTTCTCTCTCCTTCTGGTACATCTGAGAATTTCACTCATACCAAGTCATGTCTACTACTAACTTTATGTTAATTTCTCTCACTCTGCTCCCCTCATTTACTTCTCTTTGTTTGTATAAATCTGCCCCATCTTTTAAGAGTCAGCTTGCTCTGTAGCTGATTTATTAGGAGGCAATTCTCCAAAGGTCCCCTGTGCTTCTTTACGTCTTATGAGCAGAGTTACCGATTACCTTTTTTCCTGGACTACCTTTTCAAAGATGCTTATATAATGAATAGTTTTGGAATAGAGAAATAGCAAAGGGCAGGTTTACTTACAGCCTTGGAAGATAAAGATACTCTCTCATGCTGAAGCAAAAAGACTGGTTTGCTTACTGCCCATTATAAAAGATCCTCATTTCCCAAACTTAGGGTTCCTCTTCTGTGGTGTGCTCCTGTACTCCTGTGAATACCAGGGATTGAGGAACTGTTGCAAAAGCTGATTGATATTACTTACTGATTACAGCAGTAAGTAACAAAAAGTCCGATGTCTCTGACCCAGAAGTTTCATATCTCCTACCAGCATCCGTGAAACTCTGGCTGGCCAACTTACTAGTTTACAAGTAGGGTAAAATCTCAGTTACAAGTAGGGTAAAATCTCAGACTTTTTACAGTTCTTGACATTTCTGTGAAACTTTCTCTTGTTACAATTCTTAATTGTTAATGACCTTTTCCTCCTTTGAATTCATAGCAATCATGTTTTTGACCATTATATTATGTAGCAGTTAGTGTGCAGGCTCTGGAACCAGATTACCTTGTTTTGAAAATGGGCTTCGTCACTTAATCTCTGAGAGGACTCGGGGAAGTTTCTTAAACTCTTTGCACCTCAGTTTCACCATGTATAAAATGGTAATGGCAATAGTACCTATTGCTTGAGCTTATAGTGAGGAGAAACAAATTAATATGATTATCACTGCAATGTTCGGCAAGTAATTTTCTCATTGTTGTTCATTTGTTTGTTTTGTGTATATAAAACTTATTTTGTCATTTGAGAGCAAAATTTTTTTCTTTTCCTCTCTCTCTTTCTGTGTGTGTTTTCCTCCCTCTTTTAATTCTTATGGCTCTCTGTACAGACAGACAATAGTTATTTATTTTTTTAAGTGAATAACAATACAAATGGACAAGCAGTGATTTGACTGAACTGTGGGTTATACCCCTTTCTTCCTTCCCTTTCTTTTTTCTTTCCTTCCTTCTTCCTTCCTTCCTTCCTTCCTTCCTTCCTTCCTTCCCTCTTTCAGTAGATTAATGTTTATTGACCACCTAGTGTCTTCCAACATTCGGGGATGCAAGAGGATCATGACCCAGACCACAGAAGCCCACATAAGCAGACCCATGAACAGATGATTGGAATGTGGTGAGAAAGCGCTGTACAGCTCTACCCAGGAGGCTGAGTGCACCGAAGGAGGACAACTGACCCGGGTAAAACCAGCAGAGGTTTACACACAGCTAGAACCAAGGGGACAGTTTGTTGTGTCATTCCTGACTACAGTGACAATTATACAGTATTAATGAAATTAATGAATAGATGATAGGTGAAATTGAATGACTTGGAAATAATCCTCTCTTAGAGAGAAGGCCAAGTCAACACTGACATAGCTTCTTGCATGAAAGAGGGCCCAGGTTTACCAACTTGTTCTAATAATGCTTTTCTTATGCAGACACATATCCTAAAAGAGAAACAAAAAAGAACAAAGTAATCCTTTTACATATAATTAATATTCTCATCAACTTCCACCCTAATGAAAGAAAAAGTCTGGAGATATATTCACAAACATTTTAGCTGAGTCAAATACCTTTGTTTGGTGCCTATTCAGGCAAGAATCAGGCAGCAAGCCACTTGTGGCTTAATTACTAGACCATATTAAAACAAGGCAATTTAATTGCAATTAGTGTTAGAATAATTTATTCATAAAATGCCAGTATATGTATTTATTTCCTATAATCCATTACTTCTAGCCCGGTATTATGTGTGCCTCATTAAGTTATAAAGTACAAGGTCATTAACCTACAATTCTGCTTGCGATCATGGTTTTAGATTGCATTCTGTTTGCTCTTTGGTTAGGATTAAATTGTTAACCCACTTAGGTCATTTATCTTTAGCTATTTAATTTCTCAGTGATCATCTAAAGGGTCTTATGATTGCTAATTAAACAGGTGTGACCTGCTCAGATAACTGTTGGCTTTCCTTGAACATCTGGTAGGGATACAAAATCGAGTCAGTTCTCTTTAGCTTGCATTGTCCCTCATAACTGACTCCTGTTATTAGTGATTCTGAAATTGTAATCTATGTCTGCATGTTCTGGGTTATTAAAGTTTTGGAGGCCTTTACAGAGAGCATTGGCATATGGAAAAGCACACACATGTAGGCCCTAGGCCCTTTTCTTCTTTTCTTTTTTTTTTTCTGAGTCCAGGCTAAGACTTACCTTTGGTTGGTCAGGGATGATCAGCAGGACATGCAGATAATGAATCTGGAGTTGTGGAGTGAGGCTTCCCAGGCAAGTAGCTTCATATGGAGAAAAACACATGTTCCACCAGCACAAAAGGCATGAACATTTCATCAAGGTGTGTCCTCCATATATCTCCCTGAGTTTACTTGTTCGAGGAGGAGTGGATGGTGTGATCCAAACCCACTCATACTGTTGGCAGAGTGACTGCTTGTTGGTAGAAGTAGGGGAGAAATCCCATTTATTAAGTTCTTCCTGCCAAGGTAGCAGACATGGTTGAGATACAGATTTTTCAGACCCATGGCCCCAGGCAAATTTCCCAACTCTTCAGGGGAAATACTACTACAAACACCATCTTATGTAGAGGGAAAAACTGAGACCTAGAGATAAAATTACTTGCCCAAGATAGCTGGCACAGAATTCAAACCTAGGTTTCCAGAATTCTAAAGCTCAATATAATATACCACATTCTGTTTTCCCTTTAGTATTAGCATACGCAGACCAATCAATATTCCAGGAAATAATTAAACTGTTTAAGAAATAACCACATATTGCCTTCTTTTTTTTTTTTCTATTCCATCTTCTTGCTATCCTCTACCAAGCATGACATTTCCTGAGAGGCAGGGAGAGAAAATGTAAGGCAGTCTGTATTGTACATTGTAATGTGTCACCGAGATTGCCCCTTCAGGACTAAGGTATCCACTAATCTAACTTCAAGGAATGTTTCTGCTGATGGATCTCAGCTGAGTTTCTCCCCAGAAAATGCTCTTGGCCAAAGGGAGATGTTTCACCTAAGTTTACACCCACTCTTCACAGCAACCCTCATCTCATGGCGGGCTGATATAGGGAAATAAAGGACTAGCCTTTGCCTCAATTAGGGATATCCCTGGCTATCTCAAATTTAGGGCTCTCTATGTGATTAGCTGATGCCTCTATTGCAAATGGGCCACAGTTCAACTTCTTCCTCTGTTCCTGCATCCCTCACTCTCACATAAGTGTTGTTATTAAACATACTCCCAAACAAAACATTAGCATGCCAATCTGCATCCCAGAGTCTATTATCTGTCTGTAACACTTGAAGTAGGAGTCAGAAGTAGCCCCAGGGAACATTCTGAAATGATATTTTGGAACAAGATCACCCACCAGCTGGCAATGAGAACTCTCACTGATGGAAGGTAGAATGTTGATAGTCTCTTTGATGCCTTTGTAGTGCATGTATTTAACTTTCATCAGTGGTGATATGGGATGGGATAATTGTGAAAGGGAATGCACTGGCAGGTTAAATATCTCTGCTGTTTGAAAAGTGCAGAGAAAGCAGTTATTATAAGAACAATGGGACAGGATGGTTGTGGCTTGGGCTGATCAATGTGTTGTACAAAGACAATGAAATGCTGAAGGTGATTAATCACCAATTTAAAGATAAAAGCGATTGGTTTTGCAATCAGAGGACTGAAGAAACCTGAGGATTAAGACCACCACTTGATTATAAAGGGAGCAGAAGTTCAGAGAAGGTTGCATTCTCAAAAATGTCAAGTCTGCTCTGCTGAGGCAGAGCCCTGAGTGGTGAGATCCTGAGAACTGGATTGTAGAGGATGTAGGAGTAGCCTCATTGTATATTAGTCCCAGTATATTATATATATACATATATATATATGTATGTATACATATCATATATATATATGACATATATTATATATTCCCCTACTTGGGGAATTTGTGCTTCCCATCTCTGAAACTCTATTTCTATAGACCTAGAGGTCCTTAATAATCCCACTTTCCTTACCTTGTTGCTGGGAGCACACAATTGAATGAGGTAATGCCTGAAAAGTGATTTTTCACAGTGCTCAACATACAGCGAACACTTCATAGAATGTTATCATTTAGATATTCAATTAAACAGGGGTAAAATCTCGCTTTTCACAGTTTGAGGTTTATCTTAACATGTAAATTATCTTTTAAAAGGTAAAACAGCTCATTCACTTAAATTTATATTTAAGTGCTTATAATTATTTGACTAAAATTCACACTAAGATGAAAATAACTAAAAGCTACATTTGTTGACATCCTCACACTTTGTAAAACATTCAATGTAGAA
This sequence comes from Ceratotherium simum simum, assembly GCF_057802395.1. NCBI lineage: Eukaryota > Metazoa > Chordata > Mammalia > Perissodactyla > Rhinocerotidae > Ceratotherium > Ceratotherium simum. The sequence continues at coordinate 67,256,541 of NC_141905.1, read as the reverse complement.
GAAGAATACCAGTGTATGGGCTGAATTGTGTCTCCCCAAAAAATTCATGTTAAAGTCCTAACTCTTAGTATATCAGAATGTGAATTTATTTGGAGATAGAGTATTTATAGAGGTTATTAAGTTAAAATGAGGTCATTAAGGTGGTCCCTGATCCAATATGATTATTGTCTTTTAAGAAGAAAATATCTGGACACAGACACATACAGAGGGAAGATGATGAGAAGACACATGGAGAAGACACTATCTACAGGCCAAACAGAGAAGCCTGGAACAGATCCTTCCCTCACAGCCCTCAGAAAGAATCAACCCAACAGACGTCTTGATCATGGACCCTTAGCCTCCAGACCTGTGCGACAATAAATTTCTGTTCTTTAAGCACCCAGTTGGCAGTACTTTGTTATGGCAGCCTTGGCAAACTTAGACAGTTAGGGAGGTGTTTCATCTCTTAAACTTGCTCATTCCTGCTTTCCTGATAAGGACCATTTTCTTTTCCTTTTTACCTTGTGAGGGGAACAAGGGTCATTTGATTCCTGTTAGGTGTACTTTAAGAAATTAAAGACTTGTAAGGATTACATTTTTTGAGACAAAACAAGGACCTCTCCTGGATGATCAGAGTTAAATATCGGACTAAGCAAGAAAATAAGGAGGACAAAAATGTTTCCTCAGTAAAGAAAGATACTATCTTTCATTGAATGACAGATCCATTAATCTCTTCATATATTTATGTTGATATTGATGTCGATGTTTATGCAACATTAAACTGATTTTTTTTAGTGTAAAATTCTGGTTTAAAAAATGTTTTTATTTGGTATTTCCTTGTTATTACTTATTTAACTATAATCTAAGGTACTTTGGTGGAATTTCAATTAAGCAGCATAATCACAGGACATGAAGGAGCCAATCTGTTGTTTGTATTGTTTTGTGTTGTTTTCTTCCAAATTGGTTCTGCTCCCTTTTGACTTAGGAGAAGAGTGAGAAAAACAAAATTTATCTGCCCCATGTGTTGAACCACTCTGGTCACTTCACTTAGAATTTAGGCAAATGAAGGAAGCTGTTGTTATAACCGTTTTAAAGATGAGAAAATAGGAGTTCAGCGATATTTGAAATTTTCCAATGGCCTGTAGCTAGTAGATGGTAGAGACCACTGGATTCCAAGTCGTGGCCTCCTTGCTGTCCGCTCTCGGTGGAAACTAAATGCTGCTACCTCTGTTTTAATAGCAGGCAGGCTGCAAGCTCCTGTACTAACCAAACTTATTTTCCTTACTCAGGCAGACCAGCAAATACATTGCCTTTTGCATGGTGAGGGAGCCATTTTGCGTCAAGTTTTTCATTTTTTCCCAAGCAAAGGGAAAAAGTAGTTTCTAAAAAAATAAAATTATCAGGCCAGCCCCGTGATGTAGCGGTTAAGTGCGTGCACTCCGCTGCGGGCAGCCCGGGTTCGGATGCCGGGCGCACACTGACTCACCGCTTGTCAGGCCATGTTGTGGCGGCGTCCCACATAAAGTGGAGGAAAATCGGGATAGATATTAGCTCAGGGCCAGTCTTCCTCAGCAAAAAGAGGAGGATTGGCATGGATGTTAGCTCAGGGCTGCTCTTCCTCACAAAAAATTAAATAAATAAAAAAATAAAATTATCAACTATTTTCAAATTCTGGATGGGACCTTTTCCTTCTCATCATCAATAACGCAGACACATTTTTCTCATAGACATGAGTGATGCAATTTTGTGTTTTGCTTTTTTTAATTAACATTGTGTAATCAGTATTTATTCTTTCTTTCACTTGTTCAACCCTTTTGAGATCTCTGCTAGTCCTTGGAGACACGGAGGAACATTAAACAAACTCTTTGACCTTGCAAGTCCCACATTTATGGGGTAAATAGATATGGAGGCCAAAAATGACAATATGGGAAGACAAATGTTATAATTTACCTCTGTTTGCTTAATTCAAGACTGATTGGAACACAATGGCACCTTGGCAGAAGTGAGAAGAAATGTGGAACAGCAATTCTAAATGGCTGGAATATACATTGGGAGAGAGGGCGCAGAATGCCAGGCAGTACAACTGGAGGGAGAGCAAGGATCAGATCATTAAGTTGAACATCAAAGGATTTGGATTTAAACAATTAGCAAGAACTTGAACTTCTGTTGGCTTGCTATATAGTCTCTGTAATTGGCGGTGAATGACCTTAGCCATCTTTCTACACTGACCTGTTCTGACATCTCAAGGAAAGTCATACCACCACAGGGGGCCATAGAGGGATTTACTAGAAGTATGATCTTCTACTAAAGAATTTGGTGATCATGTTGTCAGGGCAATTTTGGATTATGTCTGACCACAAGCCAGAGTATTTTAGATTAAAATGGTGAAAGGAAATCTAGAACAATTTTCTACTTTTTAGTGTTTTCACAGGGGAATGAATTGGATTACTGTTTCCTTCTTATTTTGTCCAGTAGGTTCTGTTCTATTCAGAATTTGAATCTGCATCTAGCTGGCTCTAGAGACTGAGTGCTTAATAATATTGCTGCAATTCTGACATGGTTTCTAGGTCTAACTGGATATTCTGGTGCTATCTGGATGCTGATGACTGCAAATCAATATCTCAATTCCAGGCTTCTTTCCTTAGCTCTCTACACACTTTTTTTTTTTTTTTTTTGGCTCCCTGCTATTAATTACTAACAGGATATCCCACAGGAAAATCCAACACGTTGAAAACAAAAATTATTATCTTTCTCCCTAGAATTGCTCTTGCTCTTATATTATGTATATACTAAAAATCTGAACATAATTACAAACTTCTGCCTTTCTGCCAATACCTAATCTCTCATATCCACCTTGTCACTGGATATGACTTGGTAGGGTTGTTCTTTCCTGGCCTCTCCATTCACAAAGTATGTGTTTTAATTCTCACAGTGCTTGACAAATGACCTCCCTAGGGCTCATCTACAATGTTGGCTGGACATCAGAATCACTTGGTAGTGTTTAAAAGCCCTGACACCCAAGCCAAACCCATGACAAATTAAATCAGAACATCTGGTATCTGGAGATGGGACAAAGGCATATATATATATTTTGTTTCTCAGGTTATTCTAATGGGCATTTAAAGTTAAGAATGACTACTGTGTGGTCATCAGCCATGAATCATTTATTTTGTTTTAAATTCACTCACTGGACGTTCACTGTGTAACTGCCAAGAACCTGCTATCAGAGTATCGTGTAGTGATTAGGACAATACAAGGGAAATTACAGGGTCTCTCTTGTCTAGGAGGTGACATTTTAGACCAGGGCCCAAGTCAAACATATGAAATGGTTAATGAAAAATCAAGAGATCATAGTAATAAGTTGCCACATATATATCCCCAGATATATGTGCCCTTTTTCTATGAAACCGGTGACCATACGTTTGCTTGCCCAGAGACAATAATGGCTTACACCTGTTTCCTTGGAGTAATAATTAATAACACTCCATGCACTTTCAAGTTTCCTAGTTTGGATAATAAATTATATGCTCACCCTAAATATTAAATAAGGAAGCAATGGGAAATCATGGGTTGGACCTGGGGAAGAGACAGATATTGATGGGCAGTTGTGGAGGAACTGGCCAGGAGAGGAAGAGAAAAAGATAGAGGGACTCACGTGAGTAAGTACTTAGAGTCAGGAGTGATCACAGCCATGGAAAGACAGTGAGCGGAAGCTCCAGCCACCACAAAGGAGAGTTAGAGAAATGAATCCATTCCCAAATATAGAAGGGGAACACATTGGAAGCCAAAGGAGATTTGTAAAGAGATTTCCTCAAGTGGAGAAAGCTACTGAGAGAGGTCAGTTTTCCCTATGTCCACTTTACCTGAACATGGTGTTCCCACAACTAACCTCTCACTCTTTGATTTTACTCAATATAGTTCAAATAGCATTCTGGTCCCCCCACCCAGGCTTATCCTCGATTTCCCTTCCCATCTCTTTTCCTGTCCCCTTTTTCTAGGCTGTCTTCTATCTATCCTTTAAATATTAATTTAAATATAAAATTTTCAGGTAGACATTCCTTGACTCGCAGACTAGGTTACCTCCATGAGGGACCAGGACTAAATCAAGACTTTGTCCTGGGAGTTGTCCTGGACCAGTGCAAAATACGCAATTCAGGCCTCAAGAGTTAGTCTCCGTTCTCATCTTCTTTCATGCCTTCCTAACGTGGTTTAGAGTTGGCATAGTTTCAGTGTATGGATAAGCCCCCTTATCTCTGTAGACCTTAAATTACTCCTTTAAAAAAAGACAACCATTATGGATGGGCATTGAGATTATTATGCAAAGTGAAATAAGTCAGAGGGAGAAGGTCAAATACCATATGATTTCCTTCATTAAGTAGTAGATGATAACAACAACAAACAAACACATAGAGACAGAGATTGGATTGGTGGTTACCAGAGGGGAAGGGGGGAGGGAGGAGGGAGAAAGGGATAACTAGGCACATGTGCGTGGTGATGGATTGTAATTAGTATTTGAGTGGTAAACATGATGTAATCCATGCAGATATAGAAGTATAATGATGTATACCTGAAATTTATACAATGTTATAAACCAATGTTACTGCAATAAACAAAAAATTAAAAAAAAAAAAGACAACCATTAGAATCACTTTTTACATTCAGACCAATAAAAATTTGTTTTCCACAAACAAAATGGCAGCTTTGGCCTCTGCTTTGATTGTTTTTCTCTTCCTGTAATAATTGTCTTGTGATGAGCCTGTCACTTCCCTGAGTGCCCACAGCCCACTCTGGATTCCTGTTTTGGTTCGCTCAGCATTGATTGGCCCACCAAGGCTTTTAGAGGATTTTTGTATAATGTGATTGTCAACCCCAAAGTAATGTGATTTGTTGAGAAATTTTCAGCTCTATCATTAACAATAAAATGGCCACATTGGTAACACAGAGTCATCAATCAGTACTTCAGAAAAAGTCATTCAACAGGCTGAAGAAGAAGCATGTAGATGAAAAAGTAATGAGATATCTACACATGACAATTTTTCAGGGCCAATACCTCTCCCTTATAGAGTCAACCACCACAGGAAGTTAATTAATTCAACTTATAATTATTAAATATCAATATAGTGCTGAGCTCTGTGCTCAATCCTAAGCATCCAGAATGGACCCCTAGTCCCTGATTAACTTCATGGTCTAGCCGCCTCGTGTTCTGCACAGAGGCCTACACGGAGTTTTTAAATAAATTATAAAACTAAGATAATTATTTAGCACTCTCTTCCACACCATACTCTCTACACCGGGCCCATAATCAGCAGTGCACCTGATGTGAAGCAGCTAAGAGACGCTACATCCACAGCACCTGATCTATATTTTATTTATATGTAGAAATCCATTGCTCAGCAACTTCTGTAGCCCATGAGCACATGGAGCTCTGTTTCCAAGGACAATTTCTATGTTGACATGTCCAAGAAAGTTTACTGAAATTATTGACTTCAACCTGAGATTCCCCAAGAAGCTTGAGGAGCTGGCAGGCTGGAACTCTCTAACCAGGCGAAACAAAGGAATATTGGGTTCTACCTTGCCTCTTCTTCAAGAGAAGATTGCCCCCGGGGTGGGCTAGTTGGGTGTCTCTAGATGGTAACTTAGCTGAATTCCTCCAAGCCAGTAAGCAAATCCTTTATCATAAACATGTGCATTCTCCAGTGCTATATTTAGATGGCAGGGTCAGCTCAAACTTTTAGCTTGTTTTGAATTATTCTTTATTTTTCTTTCCTTCCTTCCTCCTTTCCTTCCCTCCTTCCTTCCTTCCTTCTTTCTTTCTTTCCTTCTTTTTCTCTTACTTTATGTCAGCCTCTCATCATATCTCTGACTTGTTTTGCTTGCATTTTTACCAAATTTTTAGCTGAACAAATAACTGAGAGAGAAGCAATTATTGTGCATTGAAGATATAGATTTACTTAAAACCTAAGGCAGAAGAAAGCAGATATAATATTAGGCAAAGCACATGATAATAATTGGTTTACTTCTTGGAAATTCTTCCCTATAGTTGGCTGTCCTTAAATCTTGTTGGCATGGAGCTGAGCTTAAGGGCCAGTGTTACACCATAAGTAACAATAGCATCAATAACAATTTCTTTTCTGTTAACACCTATTAAAAGGAACAGCACCATGAGATACAGGGTGTGAAGAGACTCAGTCAAAAGAAATTACAGGACCAATAAAGTGGTAAAGTCGTAATTTATTTATTCAACACATATCCACTGTGCCTTCTTTATCTTGGGCTGTAGCCTAAACTGGGGGATACGAGAATGTGTAACACAGCACCCTGTGTCCTCAAGGAGCTCACAAACCAGCGGTGAACACAAACACACAATTACAAAAGACATAAGTGCTATAGGGAAAGAGGAGTGAAGATGGGAAGGTAATCTCATCTAAGAAAATTGGACAAGTCTTCTGGGAAGAAGAGACCTTGGAGCTTAGATCAGAAAAAAGAATGATGAAGATTGAGAGGCAATCAAGGGGCACGGAGGGGAAGTGTTCTAGGCAGAGGTGTAAATCAGAGATAAAAGAGATCATGACACAATTGGAAGCATTAAGTAGCTCAGTATGGCAGGAGCATAGAGTTCAAGGAAAGGAGTGCAAGAAATGTGGCTAGAGAGGTCAGCAGGGCCAGATGATATTGGCCCCGAGAGGGGTTACTAATTGGAGAGCCACCACACCTTCATGGAGCTCATGGTAATAAATATGGACTTTCTCACTGATAACATCATCAGCATGTACAACAAATAGCTATTATCATTATGTACGTCTCTCAGGTTGTGGGTATGCAGGAATGGAGGTGAGGGTTGCAATGATCAAGGCTAGAGAGGGGATGCCTTTTACCCAAAGCTGTGCAGTTTCAGAGCACATAGACTCTAGAGATAAGCTAAAGGGTAGATCAAGTCTGGCAAGAGAGAAGACTCTAAGTGAGTGATCCAAGTCAGACAGAAGTTAGAAGCACACATTGCAAAATGAAATTCCTAAGCAAGGAATCATATGGAAAGAAGCAGTGGATGGAATTAATATTTTAGAGGACACATCTGGGCAATTCCTGACCCATGGGTTAATGCCTGTGGCTGATACTCATGTGCCTTCTGCTTTTGAATGCCTTTCTAATGTCAAAAGTTTAAGGGTGGAGGAGACTGTTGAACCCCTTGATGTTACTTAGTCACATTCTAGGCCAGATTCCTCAATATTGTTTAACTTTAACTCTATGTCCTTGATTTCCTTGGCTTCTCTGGTGCCAGGATTTGATTGACACAGAAACTTACAGATCTGCTATTTCTTTTCTTTCCATATCCTTCTGCTGGTAAACACGATGTTTTTATACAGAAGAGACAGAATGATGCTTCTTTTGCCAGATGTTTTTTATCTGGTATGGAAGATTCTAATTAATGGCTTTAGTCCCCATGGCCTGGAAAAATACTAAATTATAAGCAGTGATATTTCCAGCTTGAGTTTAAGCTCTATCCTACCATTAGTATTCCAACACGTCTGGCTGATGGATGGGACAGTTCAACAATTAATTATTTATATTTGGGAACAAGTTGCATCCTGGGACAGAACTCTCAGGGAAGAAGATAAATTCTCAGAATAGCATGGTTTTTGCTAGGTAGTTTGCTCCTAGTCCTGGCGAACTCATATCTGGGTCCTAGAGAGAGATATGTGTTAAGCAAAAATAAAAATATTTACTTACGCTAAGTGTTTTGTAAGACATTGGAGAATATGGCAAGATCCCACTTGATAACCATGTGGCAAATTTTAGCACAAATAAAATCCCTGTGCCCAGGACCCAGTCTGCTTTATGACTTACAGAATTCCAGGAGCTCCAGGATTGCAGCATATCATGTATCGGCTGCAGAGGCTAGCAGGAGAGGCCATGTGGTCTATGCCTTGAGCTGCCAGGAGAAGAGTATTACATTCCTTGAGGGTACAGCTGTGGAATGTAATACTGGAAGCTGTGGGCCCAGCACACAATATTGTCTTTGTAGGGAGAAGGATTAGTCAGATACTCAAGCAACTTCCTGGGCAGCAAAGAACCAGATGGAAGGCCTGTTGTAGCAGAATTTGTTCAAGGGCATATGAGGTCCCTACTGGGGATTTCCAGATATAAATAAATGAAACTCTGAGAGGGACTGACATTTTTGTCTATGGCAGTGTGTGGGGACAAGATCCAGATAAATCCTGCTGATTGCTATGTCTGTCTCATTTTAACCCCATCTTTGTATGATCTGGAAAAACACAGTTTGTACATATCAAAACGATTGAATCTCAGAATAATCACAGAAATAAAAAAAGAAATAATCTCAAGTAAAGTCTTCAGATAGAATTTAGATTAGAAAAAATGTTTCTGTTTCTCTGTATCTTTTTTGAAAGGATAACCTTGTTATCGAAAGGCATGTCTTCTAAGGCCCACATATAAACATTCATTCATAAAAACACAGAATATGAGCTAGATAGGAAAACTTTTCTTGGGTGTAGGGGTATGTTCTTGGTTTGAGTACTCCAATAACTCCTTAATTTGTGAAATAGTCAAATGTTCCTCCCTAAATATCCAGTACCCCAAGCTAGGGAAAACTGTTCACTCAAAATCAAAAATATCAAAGTCATCTTCAAATTCTGGAAAGATAAATGTATTCTTGATGACTGGAAAGTATCTACTACGACACAATCAGGATTCAAAATGCTTCCCCTTTTTTTCTTCCTCCTCAAACTTTTCCTATTTCATATATTTGATGATGTCCCCCCATCTAGTATTTCTCAAAAGTCTCTTTATGACTCTCTCGTGAATATCAAGAAATCTCTATCATGTTTTACTGAATTTTAATAATGCATTCAGAATTGCTTTTGGGGTTTTAAATTCTGATATGTCTGTCTGTGTCTAGAGACATGAAGGTAGGTAACCCTATGAAGTTTTAAAGTTGGGTTATTCGTTCATTAAGAAAGTACTATTGAGAGCTCATTAGGGTCCGTGTGCTAGGGTAGATAGAAGAAATGCAAAGGAAAGTAAGGATTATTTACATTCTCAATGACCTAAAATATAGAGGGAGGATAAAGAGAATTGTTAAAATGGTGATGGGGCATTGACTAAACTCTTATAACGTAGATTTAGTGACTTGATAGATTATTAATATGGTCAATTCTTTATTAACCATAACAATGCATTAGGTAGAGAAGATATCACACTGTTGTGTGAAGAAACCCATTTGGGATACTGGATTTTTCCTATGCTTGGAGAATCTTACAGTATCTTATGATTCAAAGGAATATAAAAGTCATCTAGTTTTACCCTATCTTGTAATTGATTCTGAGACACTCTTAACAGTGTTTTTGTTGTTGTAGTTGTTATTTTTTCTATTTGGGAATATTTCCATTTCTTTTATTTCTTTAGATTAAGATTAATTTCTCTCTGAGAAATAGAGCCCTATGATATTATTTAAATAGATCCAGGCATGTCTGAAAATCTACTTTCTGTCTAAGCATTGTAGGTGAAAATTTGATCAGAAACAGAATATCTACATAGAATCAAAAATATCTTGCCACAAATTGTTTCTTGAATAGAATGCAGGAAAATAAGGACTTTCAAATGGAAAAAGGTTGTGAAAACCACCTGAACCAATTTATCAAAGTTAATATCACCAGTGATGGTTCAAATCAGTATCAGATGCCTCCTGATATGGTACACTGAAAAGGACAATCTTTACCAACATGGTTTTGTCGCCAAAAATGCATAATATGAACCTATTTAGGAATGAAACATCAAACACAAATTAACAGACATTTTACAAAATAGCTACACTATTCTCTTCAAAAAATGTCAAGTTCATGAAAGACAAGGATAGAATGAAGAATTTTGCAGAATAAAGAAGACTAAAGAGCCATGTCAATTAAATGTTATTTGTGATTCTGGTTTATATACTGGACCAAGAGGCAAATATAGAGACAAAGTTATAAAGAAAATTATTGGAAAAATTGGAGACATTTGAATATGGATTATGGATTATAAAATATTATTATATAATATTACATTTCATTATTGTTCTAATTTTCCTTTGGTTATATAATAGAATGTTCTTGTGTTTTGGTTTTTTTTTCTTTTGGTGAGGAAGATTAGCCCTGAGCTAACATCTGTTGCCAATCCTTGTCTTTTCGCTGAGGAAGATAGGCCCAGAGCTAACATCCGTGCCCATCTTCCTCTACTTTATATGTGGGACTCCTGCCACAGCATGGCTTGATAAGCAGTACACAGGTCTGAACCTGGGAACCCTGGGCCACTGAAGCGGAGCATGCAAACTTAACCACTACTCCACTAGGCCGGCCCCCTAGATTGTTCTTGTTTTAGGAAATACACTCTGAAGCATTTAACGGTAAAAGGAAATGTCTCCAAATTCTTCTAAATTGTTTCAGAAAAAAATTGTGTGTGTGTGTGCACGTGCATATGAGTGAGACAGAAACACAGATAGGTAGACATTGCTCTCTCTTGATTCCATGGCTTTGTTATGGTCATGCCCCAACAACTAGGCTTGATAGAATGCCAAAAGGAATTGAAATCCCCTCTACAACCCCGCACAATTTCCTCCTGTTCCTTAAGACAAAAAATGCCTATTAGATCTCTTACTCAGCTCCTAAAAAAATGTTCCCTGGGGTCACCTAAATTTTGTATTAAACTTAAAAATTATTAATAAAAATAACCAGTTATCAAATGCTGCCTTGCACAAGGCACTATATTAAGCACTTTGCACGCTTTATGCCACTTAATCCTCAAATGGTCCCACAAAATGTTATAGTCATTATCCCAATTTTGGTGAGGATCTGAAATTTTAACTAAGCCATTGATGATCATACCACTAGTAAGTGTCAAAGTCAGGCTACAAATCCAAGTTATGTTATTTTCAAATCCACACTCTTAATCACTAAACTGTTTGACACTAAGAAGAAGACTTTGACGTTTTATTTTTATTTGTTTATTTATTTAGTGAGAAAGATCAGCCCTGAGCTAACATCTGCCAATCCTCCTCTTTTTTTCTGAGGAAGACTGGCCCTGGGCTAACATCCATGCCCATCTTCCTCCACTTTATATGGGACACCGCCACAGCATGGCTTGACAAGCGGTGCATCGGTGCGCGCCTGGGATCCGAACCGGCGAACCCGGGGCCACCGCAGCAGAGCGCGTGCACTTAACCACTTGCGCCACCGGGCCGGCCCCCCAACCTTGACATTTTAACCTTAAAGACAATTCCCAGCTCCTTTGGCCTGCCAACAATGCCACATGGCCAGTGGCACACGGAGAAAGCACCAGTCTCTTGCATTGATGTTTGAGATGTAATGATCTTACTGCCCTGCTCTTTTACGTCGGTGAACTTCACAAGATGTTGGCCATGGACACAGGCCATTCCTCCACTGTCCTACATACAGAGGTGACTGGCCCTCCTGAATGCCCAAGTCCTCAGGCCCCTCAGAGATATAAGAATTGGAATGCGGCATGATGCATCTCCCCTCCCAGGTCACCTGCCAAGCACTCAAGTTACCAGGGAGGACACCTACAATGTTATGGTCGGCTTTATTCTTTGCCTTTTCCTAGGGGTATGATGTCAGGAGTAGGTGCTACAAACGCAGACCTAAATGTGAATAATGACCTAGACTCAATGGGAGAAACTCTTTTCTTTGCATAGGTGGTTTCCTTTTCTTAATTCAAAAAATCTTTTCTCATCTCTCTACTTTCTTGGCCTCATTTTTCACCATCTATTTAAGTAAAGATGTGGATAAGCTTCCTCCTTATGATTATTTATGTTAGCATTTTGTGACTAGTAGTGTTAGCTGCTGGCAAAATATGGGAAAAGGGAGTCAGGACACAATAGAAGTGAAGTGGAGTAGCCCTGGGAGAGGAATCCAGACACCTGGTTGGCCCTGGCTCTGCCACTGATGAGCCAGACATCTCCAGCCTTCAAATTGCTTGTCACTAAGAAACCAGGAGACCCTGTTCCTTGTTTGCTCAGGACAGTCCTTTTCGTGCCTGTTTTCCCATGATAGTTATTAATACTGCTCAACGTCATTCTCAAAAGTATCCCCATTTTCATGACAAGTTATATTATCACCCAAATACTAGAGAAAATAATTGAGGTGATATGAGGATCAAATGGAATGACACAACATGGAGTGGAGATTACCAGCACAGACCCTGTAACCACACTGCTGAGGTTTGAATGCTGTCTTGGCCACTTATTAGCTATGTAACTATGGACTGGTAACATGGTAAGTTGAGCCACATCCTCCAGGGACTATGGGCAAGTCATGAAGTGATACGCATGCATTAAACAATGTACTTCCTGAGAGTCTCCTTTTATAAACATTCCTCATAAACCTGTAGGAGACAGGTATTAGGATATTCTGACTCTCATTAATACATAACGTCTCATGATTAATATAGATAAACCAGTTCCTGTCAAAGGGCATGTTACCACCATTTCTACTTACAGGGCGATACATACATATACACATACATACATGCATACACACATATATGCATGCGTACATGCACACACACACATATACATATACATACATACATAAATAGGCTTAACTAGATCTAGGGAAAAGACCTACCAATATTTTGTATACACACACACACACAAAAAGGATGCCATTGCCCCACTGCCAGTAGAGCTTTTCCTTGACTTCCCCTGATAATGAAGATGGGTTTACTCTGGATCATCTGTACTTTCCGGGCCTGTGTCTCTCTGTGAGAGAGCTGGGCTGGGCCCTATCTGTACAGACTGTGTTTATTCCCAAGATTTGATCCTTCTGCCTCTTGACTGAGCCTGTTGGTTCCCCCTGTGGCCCTGTGAGGTATGGCATGCCCCATCCTCTTGCGAACTGTGAGTAACAAACCATTTTTTAATGGCAATTGTCTGCTGATCTATTGCCTTCACCATGCCTGAAGAATAACAAATCCTACATTATAAAACAAGTCTTGGTGCTCAGAGTCGCTCATTTGCCTGGACTTTGACATTTGACTTTGGTTCCTTACAGAGCTGCTTGTTCTTCTCCTGGTGATACATTAAGTCACGGTGACTATTTGCTTTTGCATTCAAGTGCCATGGATTGTCTCATGCCTTTAGAAAACCCCGTTCATATTCGCAACATATTTGTAACAGCTAAGGAAAAGAGATGATTAGTAAACAAAAATTATCTTAACATTACCTTAGGAAGAATTTTAATTTATGGAGCAAAATCTCCCTGCACTATAGTTTAAAATAACTTCAGGAGGAATATCTATTATTCAACACTATTTCATAACCAATGTCTTATGATTTTTGCTTTTTAAAGCACATCATGTACATTTCCTCATTTGATCATTGTGGTAAAAGTATTATTATTTCCACTTTCTAGATGAAGGACATTAAGTCCAGACAGGCTGTGACTCACTGGCAGCAAAGCCAACATTAGAACTTGCTTCATATCACGTTGTTTCCCATCAATGATGTTACTTTTCCTGATGAGATAGAGATAATGATGATAATAAGATGTATTCAAAGGGTTTCATGTCTGACATTTTTATTTTTATTTCTGCAAAAGTAGCCTTCCCTTTATGCCCAAACATAAATAAGAGGTCATGTTTCATGATTTAGAGAAAAGAAATTGTTCTTTCAATATTTCCCTAGGCTTTTTTCTTCCAAGCTAAGAAATATTTTTCAATGCTCTTTTCTTAACTGCAAATACGGTTACAAGAGGGAGTATTCAACCAAAACAATTATAATTGGCTACAAACATAATCCAATAGCCTCATTTCACCCATATTGTTAAAAGAGTTAGTTGGACCTGCACATACAGCCACAAGCTAAATATATTGCCGTATGCAAACAGTGAATCCAATCTCCTCCATAAACATCCCTCTACAAAAGCAGTATACATAAGGCGGAAGGAGGGAGTAAGTCTCGAAGTTCATTCATTTGTCCATTTGGTTCCACATGTCTGATCATGTCAATTTAGGAAGAAGAGAGAGAGAGAATATGTATTTCTGTATCTATCGTCTATATACATTTTCAAGTGAAAGCTAAATAATAAAAAGAAATAACTTTTGCTGTAGCCAAGCTCAGCCCAAATCAGAGAGGGGCTTCCCCTTCTTTTCTTCCCCAAACACCTAGCAAGTATTGCACTTAACATTTATATGTATTAATCTGGAGGAGATGAAGTGTTTTTTTTTTCGGTGTAGTTGTTTCTCCTCTGGACACATCAGCATACATTTTCCTCTCTAAAAACTCAGAATATAGTAAAATCTTATTTTTTTTCAGACCACACTGACTTAGAAGTGTTGCTGAAGTTCAATAGTTACCTCATCAGAAGTATTTAGAAAGATATCTTATGTCTATGAATTTCTGGTCCTACTGCACTCCTTATTCATACTGTGATCTGGGGCACATCAGGGAGCATTTTAAGCCTGACATTGCTTCTGAAAGGGAGTCAGAATCATGCTTTTCTTTTACTCATGGGGTCACGAATAAATGTGAATGGATTTTTAAAATGCGCAATACACACAGATGTGAGAAAATATTTAATAAATGAATTCAACAAACAATAATGTAAACAAGTATAAAAGAGGAAATTTATCTTGCTTCCAAATACAAGTTATTTTCAGTTACTCCTAGAACATAAATTATGTCCTACCAATGAATTTGCAAATGGCAGATATTCATGGTTAGTTCACTAGGGAAGATCTCTCCCTTGAATGTTTTTGGATAATACTTTGTTAATTCAGATTTTACTTGTTATGGCTTTTAAATACACCTCATAATCGGGACTTTCTCCCAATTCAAATTGCTGGTCATTTCAGTTAGGCCAAACTAAAGAGCTTATATGCCAACTGTTTTCATGGTCTGAGTTGACAAGACTCAGACTCGGAATTTTGTGTTAAAGCACAAACTCCATTTTTCTTCTAGAAAATAAATTATTTCTCTCTGTAAATTTTGTTAATTACCTTCTGCTTCTGAGACATTCCTTAGAAAAGGAAGAGGAGAAATAGAATATTGGTTCCTGATTCCAAGCTCATTGCTAGTGGAACATTTTACAAATCCTGTGTGTTTGAGTTTATCCCTTAATATATTATTCATTATTTATTAGCCCATTTATGTCTCAAGAAGGAGATCATGGCCCTGTCACTCACCTGTTCTATTTGCTTTGAGGATCTTCAGTGTGCTTTGCACAATTTGTGTTCATCTTATCTTCCCCAAATTTGTTCCTATTCTTGTGTTTACCAAGAGTACACTCAGCATTGTGCTATATAAGCTGCAGGAAGCAGAATAAAAGTAATTTTAGTCATTCTTGCACCAATAATAGTCATCATAAAAGATTTATGGAGCTTATAGTCCTGTGGAGGAGATGAACTATAACCCCCAAACAGTTAATGAACAATACAAGACACTGTATGATTAAGAAAAGCAATTTGTGAATCTAGTGGTCATTGTTATGGTAATGGAGAAAAGATAAAATATAACACTTGGAGAAAGTTTCTTAGAGGAGGTGAGACATAAATTGAGCCTGGGGTGGGGGGATGATTAGGATATAAATAGAATAAAATGTGAGAAAAGACATTTCAGATTGGGGTTTCAAAGTGGAACTTCAGCCTGAACTACTTACCTCTCTGGGTGGGTGAGTGAATATAGGAAGCTACTCTTTTTTATCCTTTGCTTTAAATGAAGGTAAGCCCACGAATGTCAGTAATTTGGGCTTTTCCTAATTTCTGTAGCCTCAGTGGCACTTAATTGTTTCATCTGATCTTTAGTCCTTCTTATTGGAATAGCAATCCACTTCTCCTTGGAATACTCCTCCTTAGCTCAAACCGTATATTTTCAAAAGAGGTTTTTCCACTAGAACTCTGTTGATGTATACATCTGCCAGGCACATTTGATTGGTTCAGGATAGGACCTTGACCTAAGCTTAACAAGTGAGTCACCTATCCAAGATTTTTGATCTTGGAACAAGAGATATCATTAGGCCAATTTTTCTGTTTACATCTGTAAGATGTGAAACTTGGAAGCTCTCATCAATCACGTATTTGGCCATGTATAGAAAGCTGCTCTGAGGTAGGAGAGAAGAATAAGCTTGACACAGAGAGAGAAATGGGGATGTGTGTGTGTCTCTGTGTGTCTGTGTGAGAGAGAGAGAGATCATCTTTTTTTATAATTTTTTTTATTGCGGTAACATTGGTTTATAACGTTACATAAATTTCAGGTGTACATCATCATACTTTGATTTCCGTGTAGATTACATCATGTTCACCACCCATAGACTAATTACAATCCATCACTATACACATGTACCTAATCACCCCGTTGCTCTCCTCCCTTCCTCTCTGGTAACCACCAATCCAATCTCTGTCTCTATGTGTTTGTTTGTTGTTGTTTTTCTCTTCCGTTTATGAGGGAGATCATATGGTATTTGACTTTCTCCCTTTGACTTATTTTGCTTAGCATAATACCCTCAAGGTCCATCTATGTTGTCACAAATGGCTGGAGTTCATCCGTTCTCCACTGTGTGTATATACCACATCTTTATCCATTCGTCCCTTGATGGGCACCTAGGTTGTTTCCAAGTCTTGGCTATTGTGAATAATGCTGCAAGAAACATAGGGGTGCATATATCTTTATGCATTGGTGTTTTCATGTTCTTTGGATAAATACCCAGCAGTGGAATAGCTAGATCATATGGTAGTTCTATTCTTAATTTTTTGAGGAATCTCCATATTGTTTTCCACAGTGGCTGCACCAGTTTGCATTCCCACCAGCAGTGTATGAGAGTTCCTTTTTCTCCACATCTTTTCCAACACTTATTTCATCTCTTGTTAATTATAGCTATTCTGATGGGCGTGAGGTGATAGCTCTTTATAGTTTTGATTTGCATTTCCCTGATAATTAGTGATGTTGAACATCTTTTCACGTGCCTGTTGGCCATCTGTATATCTTCTTTGGAGAAATGTCTGTTGAGATCTTTTGCCCATTTTTTGACTGGATTGTTAATTATTTTGTTGTTGAGATGTATGAGTTCTTTATATGTTTTGAATATTAACCCCTTAATAGATATATGGTTTGCAAACATCTTCTCCCAGTTGTTAGGTTGTCTTTTCATTTTGTTGATGGTTTCCTTTGCTGTGCAGAAGCTTTTTAGTTTGATGTAGTCCCATTTGTTTATTTCTTCTATTGTTTCCCTTGCCAGGTCAGATAAGGTCAAATATGCTGCTAAGACTGATGTGGAAATCCATACTGCCTATGTTTTATTCTAGAAGTTTCATGGTTTCAGGTCTTACATTCAAGTCTTTAATCGATTTTCAGTTAATTTTTGTGTATGGTGTAAGATAATGGTCTACATTCATTCTTTTGCGTGTAGCTGTCCAGTTTTCCCAGCACCATTTTTTGAAGAGACTTTCCTTTCTCCGTTGTATGTTCTTGGATCCCTTGTCGAAAATTAGCTGTCCCTAGACGTATGGGTTATTTCTGGGCTCTCAACTCTGTTTCATTGATCTGTGTGTCCGTTTTGTGCCAGTACCATGCTGTTTTGATTACTATAGCTTTGTAGTATATGTTGAAAGCAGGGAGTGTGATACCTCCAGCTTTGTTCTTTTTTCTCAGGATTCCTTTGGCTATTCGGGGTCTTTTGTTGTTCCATATAAATTTTAGGATTCTTTGTTCTATTTCTGTGAAAAATGTTGTTGGAACTTTGATAGGGATTGCCTTGAATCTATAGATGGCTTTAGGAAGTATGGACATCTTAACTATGTTAATTCTTCCAATCCAAGAGCACAAAATATCTTTCCATTTCTTTGTGTCATCTTCTATTTCTTTCAACAATGTTTTATAGTTTTCAATGTACAAGTCTTTCACCTCTTTGGTTAAGTTTATTCCTAGCTGTTTTATTCTTTTTGTTGCAATTGTAAGTGGGATTGTATTCTTAATTTCTCTTTTTATTACTTCATTGTTAGTGTATCGAAATGTGACTGATTTTTGTATGCTGATTTTGTATCCTGCAATGTTACTGTATTCATTTATTATTTCCAAAAGATTTTGTGGATTCTTTAGGATTTTCTATATATAAAATCATGTCATCTGCAAATAGTGACATTTTCACTTCTTCCTTTCCAATTTGGATCCCTTTTATTTCTTTTTCTTGCCTGATTGCTCTGGCTAGGACTTCCAATACTATGTTAAATAGGAGTGGTGACAGTGGGCATCCTTGTCTGTTTCCTCTTCTTAGAGGGATAGCTTTCAGTTTTTCTTCATTGAAGATGATATTAACTGTGGGTTTGTCATATATGGTCTTTATTATGTCGAAGTACTTTCCTTCTATACCCATTTTATTCAGAGTTTTTGTCATAAACGGACGCTGTATCTTGTCATATGCTTTCTCTGCATCTATTGAGATGATCATGTGATTTTTATCCTTCATTTTGTTAATGTGGTGTATCACGTTGATTGATTCGCAGATATTGTATCATCCCTGCATCCCTGGAATGAATCCCAGTTGATCATGGTGTATGATCTAAAAAGATTTATTGTATTCGATTTGCTAGTATTTTGTTGAGGATTTTTGCACTGATGTTCATCAGAGATATTGGCCTGTAATTTCCTTTTTTATGTTGTCCTTGTCTGGTTTTGGTATCAGGGTAATGTTGGCTTCATAGAATGAGTTAGGAAGCTTCTCCTACTCTTCAATTTTTTGGAAGAGTTTGAGAAGGATAGCTATAAAGTCTTCTTTGAATGTTTGGTAGAATTCACCAGGAAAGCCATCTGGTTCTGGACTCTTATTTTTTGGGAGGTTTTTGATTACTGTTTTGGTCTCCTTACTGGTGATTGGTCTATTCAAATTCTCTACTTCTTTTGATCCAGTTTTGGAAGGTTGTATGATTCTAAGAATTTATCCATTTCTTCTAGATTATCCAATTTGTTGGCATATAGCTTTTTGTAGTATTTCCTTATAATCTTTTGTATTTCTGAGGTGTTTGTTGTTATTTGTCCTCTTTCATTTCTGATTTTATTTATTTGCACCTTCTCTCTTTTTTTCTTGGTGAGTCTAGCTAAAAGTTTGTCAATTTTGTTTGTCTTCTCAAAGAATCAGATCTTAGTTTCATTTATTTTTTTCTATATATATATATTTTTTTTTAGTCTCTATTTCATTTATTTCTGCTCTGATTTTTATTATTGCCTTCCTTCTATGGGCTTTGTTTGTTCTTCTTTTTCCAGTTCCTTTAGGTGCACTGTTAGATTATTTATTTGAGATTTTTCATGTTTGTTGAGGTAGGCCTGTGTTGCTATAAACTTCCCTCTTAGAACTGCTTTTGCTGTATCCCGTAAATTCTGGCATGTCGTATTTTCATTTTCATTTGTCTCCCAGTATTTTTGGATTTCTCCTTTGATTTCTTCATTGACACAATTGTTCAGTGACATTTTGTTTAATCTCCACATATTTATGGCTTTTCTGATTTTCTTCCTGTAGTTGATTTCTAGTTTCATACCATTGTGGTCAGATAAGATACTTTGTATTATTTCAATCTTCTTAAATTTATGGATTCTTGTTTTGTGACCTAATATGTGACCTATCCTGGAGAACGTTCCATGTGCATTTGAAAAGAATGTGTATTCTGTGGCTTTTGGATGGAATGTTCTGTATATATCTACTAAGTCCAACTGGTTTAATACGTCATTTAAGGCCAATGTTTCCTTATTGATCTTCTGATTGGATGATCTATCCATTGGTGTAAGTGGAGGGTTAAAGTCCCCTACTATTATTCTGTTGCTTTCTATTTCCCCTTTTATATCTGTTAATAATTGCTTTGTTTGTTTAGCTACTCCTATGCTGGGTGCGTAGATATTTACAAGTGTTATATCCTCTTGTTGGATTGTTCCTTTTGTCATTAGGTAGTGCCCTTCTTTGTATCTTGCTGCAGTTTTTGTTTTAAAGTCTATTTTGTCTGATATAAGTACTGCTACCCCAGCTTTCTTTTCATTGCCATTTGCGTGGAGTATCTTTTTCCATCCCTTCACTTTCAGTTTGTGAGTGTCTTTAGGTCTGAAGTGTGTCTTTTGTATGCAGCATACATATGGGTTTTGTTTTTTTATCCAATTGGCCACCCTATGTCTTTTGATTGGAGCATGTAGTCCATCAACATTTAAAGTAGCTATTGATAAGAATGTACTTATTGCCATTTTGTTACTTTTTTTCTGGGGTTTTCGTTGTTCTTCTCTGTTCCTTTCTTCTTCTCTTGCTCTCTTCCCTTGGGGTTCTATGGTTTTCTTTAGTATTATGTTTGAGTTGCTTTCTCTTAATTTTTTGTGTATTTATTATAGGTTTCTGGTTTGTGATTACCGTAAGGGTCGTATATAATACCCTACTTATGTGGCAATCTATGTTAAGTCGGTGGTTTCTTTAGTTTGACCTCT
Source organism: Ceratotherium simum simum (assembly GCF_057802395.1). Taxonomy (NCBI): domain Eukaryota; kingdom Metazoa; phylum Chordata; class Mammalia; order Perissodactyla; family Rhinocerotidae; genus Ceratotherium; species Ceratotherium simum. The sequence continues at coordinate 67,236,104 of NC_141905.1, read as the reverse complement.
TGCTAAAAGCTCTACTCTTTTACTCCCCTCCCCCCACATTTTATGTTTTTGATATCATAGCTAACTTCTTCTTTTGCGTGTGTGTATCCATTAACCTCTTATCATGGAAACAGACTTTTGCCATTTGACCTTCATATTAGCTTCATAGGTGGTTGATCTGCTACCTTTATGGTATATTTGCCTTTACCAGTGATTTTATTGCCTTTTTTTTTATAATTTTCTTATTCCTATTTGTAGTCTTCTCTTTTCCACTTAAATAAATCCCCTTAGTATTTCTTGTAAGGCTGGTTTCTTCAAAACTCCTTTAGTTTTTGCTTGTCTTGGAAACTCTTTATTTCTCCTTCCACTCTGAGTGATAACCTTGCTTGGTGGAGTATGCTTGGCTGAAGGTTTTTTCCTTTCAGCACTTTAAATATATCATTCTACCCCCTTCTAGCCTGTGAGGTTTCTGCTGGGAAGTCAGCTGATAGCCTTACATGGTTTCCTTTGTATGTAACTTGTTGTCTTTCTCTTGTGGCTTTTAGGATACTTTCTTTATCTTTTATTCTTGACATTTTAATTATAAGGTGTCTTGGTGTGGGCCTCTTTGGGTTTATCTTGTTTGGTGTTCTCTGTGCTTCCCGTACCTGGATGTCTGTTTCTATCCTTAGGTTAAGAAGATTTTCAGCTATTATTTTTTCAAATAGATTCTCTGCACCTTTCTCTCTCTCTTTTCCTTCTGGGACACCTATAATATGGATGTTAGCATGCTTGATGTTGTCCCAGAGGTTCCTTAGACTGTCCTCATACTTTTTAATTCTTTTTTCTTTTATCTGTTCAGCTTGGGTGATTTCCTCTAGTCTTTCATCCAGCTCACTGATCTGTTCTTCTGTATCATACACTCTGCTTTGAGGACCTCTACTAAATTTTTCATTTCCTGTATTGTATTCTTCATTTATGATTGATTCTTTTTTATATTTTCCAATTCTTTGTTGAAGTTCTCACTAAGTTCATCCATTCTTCTCCCAAGATCAGTGAGCACCCTTATGACTATTAGTTTGTACTCTTTGTCAGATAGATTGTTTATCTCTGTTTTGTTTAGTTCTTTTTCTGAGTTTTTGTCTTGTTCCCTTACTTGGAACGTATTCTTTTGTCTCCTCATTTTCCTCTTTCTCTGTGCTTATATCCATGTATTAGGTAGGTCAGCTATGTCTCCTGATCTTAGAGAGGTGGCCTTATATAAGAGATGCCTGATGAGGCCAAGCAGTGTGCTTCCCTCTCATCACCAGTTCCAAATGTTCCAGGAGTGTCCCTTGTGTGGGCTACATGTGTCCTTCTGTTGTGGATGGTTGTGCTTGCCACAGGTGCCCAGGGAGGCTCACCTGTCCCCGGCTGGCTGGTTATAATGCTCAGCTGCATGTGGCTATTATGGACCCTTCAGTCAATTTGTTGGGCATGGGGAGCCCTAACACAGTTGGCTGCAAGGTCTAATAGCACATTCCTGTTGCAGTTTTTCTGTTAAGTGAATAGGCCCCCAGCATGTTGCTAGGATCAGGGCGTTACAACTGCTGTAGGCCTCCAGCTTGCAAGGCTGTTGTCAGCTCTCTCAGGATTGCAGCTGAATGGGGTTGGCCCCAAGATCATATTGAACACATTGATGGTTCTGCTATTTTTAAGGCCCAATCAACATCTTCATCTTAGTTTACGTTTTTGGTGCTTGAAAGTAAAAAAATACTAACTTATTCTTTAGCAAATGCTATGATCTGAAAGTTTGTGTCTCCCCAAAAATACATATGTTGAAATCTTAACCCACCAGGATGATGACATTAGGTGGTGGGGGCCTGTGAGAGATGATTAGGTCATAAGGGCTGTTGAGGAGGGAAAAATTCCCCCTCCTATTCTTCTTGTGTTCTTATAGCTGAACTAATAATAAAATTGATACAAGACCAGATTAACAGGAGAAAAGCCAAATTTGTTATGTATGTATTGGAGATCATAGAGAAATGATGCTCTCCAAGATGGACAAAGCACACTGCCTTTATATCATTTTATGCAAAGAAACAGTAAATCTGTGAGGAGTGACAGGAATAAGAAACTTAGGTTTGCGAATAATATAATAAGAGAGGAATTTAGGCAGAGTTTAAGCTTGAGGTAGGAAATTAGTAAAAGTAACAGGGTTTGTTTATACAGGCTTCTTCACCCTGAATTCTGTAGCTTTGGTGATAAGGATGTCTATCTCCTGGTATGGGGAGGATACATTTCACATGGGAGATTTATTTCCTGCTTTCATGAGGAATGGAAAAAAGAGGGTCAAAATGTCTCTCTTTTTTTTTTTTTTTTAATTGGCTGCTTCTCAAGTAACTTTAATTCAAAATAATCAATATGCCATTGTGGGATATTTTTGGATGACCTGCCCTGGGGCCCAACAGAGCAGAGCCTTCACGAATGGAACTAGTGCCTTTATGAGAGAAGCCCCACAGAGCTCCCTAGTCCCTTTCACCTAGTGAGGATATGAAAAGTTTGCAGCTCAGAAGAGCATCCTGTCTCAACCATGTTGAACTTCCATGGCACCCTGATCTTGGACTTCCAGCCTCCAAAACTGTGAGAAATACATATGGAAATGGGGCTTTGGAGGAGCTCCAACCCTGTTCTGCCCCTTCCAGGGCTGCTGAGCTCTTGGTTCTCACTGTGATTGTGGGGCTGTTGATTTTCAAGGCTGCCACAGAGCTGGAGAGAGGGGGACAGGAATAGAGCAAAGTAAATGCAATAAAGTTTGCTATTATTACCAAAGTTCAGCTCTTTCTGTCTAATAAATGCTTGCAAGATTGTTATAGGCTTTTGCTTAATTTCTGGAATTCTAGAGAAATTGATTTTCACAGTTTTTGCCACTGTTCTCATTACATCAGGGAGAAAAGGATTTTCAGAGGTTCTTATTCTGCCATTCTCCCTGATTTCACCCAGATGTAATTTTTATTTTAATTCCTCTGTAAATTCCTCTATTTTTGTTCCACCTCAGGCTTCTTTTAAGCTTTCATTTTTATCTATTTTTCAATCTTATGACATATTCATTTTTGGTGATTACCTTGATTCAAGTTATTTTAGTTTCATGGTTATGTAAATTTATGTTTTTTTCATTAAATTTGAAAACTGTTGACCATTTTTTTTATTTTCTTCTTTTCTTTTTCTTTCTTTTTTTTTTTTTTTTTGTCTAGCTGCTTATCCCTCATTTCTCCTTTCCTTCTTGGACTCCAATTACACATGTGTGTAAAATCTGCTATTGTCACAGATCCTTTGGTTGTTTTTAATCCTTATTTATTTTATTTTGCTTCAATGTGGATAGTTTCTATAACTATGAAGTCAGGTTTATTGCTTTCTTTTTCTGCTCTGTCTAATCTGCTGATGTACCAGTGATTTTCTTTTTTATTTTAAGATATGATATCTTTCATTTTTGGAAATTCTGTTGTTACTTTTTACATCATCCATTTCCTCTGCATTCTATTTGTGTTTTCTCTTTAATTGGTTGAGTATATTTATAATACAAGCCCTTCTCTACATATCCCATTATAACTCTCATTCTAAGTATGTTTCTAATGATTGATTTTTCTCCTTGTTATGGGTAACACTTTTTATTTCTACTCACATCTAGTCATTTTTTATTGGTTTTTGTATTTTGTGAGTTTTCTGAAGCTTTGTGCTTGATTTTAGTTTCTATCTATGTTTACATATTATTGGACTTTGATCTGGAAGGCAATAAGTTACTTGTGGAACAGCTTAATCCTTTCAAGATTAATTTTTAAGACTTTTTAGGATAAATTTAGAGTAGCCTTTATTTTTGTGCTTCTTTGATTCTATAGACAACTCGAGTTTCTATTGAATGTGCTAGATGTTTAACAATGACTTCTCACTCTAGCTTGTTGGAACCTGAAAGCCTCCCAGCCTTATGTGAACTGTAGGAATTGTTCAACTTATAGCCATTTGATAATTCTTTACCCGGTATTATGGAGTTTCATATAGATTTCTTAGTATTTAATCCAAATCTCAAAGGGACTTGAATCTAGATTTCTGATATTCTTTCTCCAGGAAGAAATCTCTCTAGCACCCAGCTTCTCAAATTCTACTTGCCTCACTACCTTAAATTTGAAACTCTATTTCAGAGTTCAATCAGCAAACCTGTCGCGTTCTATTGGGCTACCCCCTTTACCTCCCAAACTGTGATTTGCAAAATATCTCTCTCCAGGACAATTATAGGACTGACATTATAAGTTTCCCTTCTATCAGAGATCATAGCTTTTCATTGCCTGTTGGTCAATATCTGAAAATAGTTATTTCACATATTTTCTTCTGCTTTCTCATTGTTAACAGTAGGAGGGTAAGTCTAGTTCCAGCTACAGAATCAAGGTTGGAAGCAGAAGTTCCAGTTCCTCCTAGCTGATTTTTAATTCCTTGGTATTTTGGTCTTTTTTTTCCAAAGATACTTTATATAATTAGGAATTTGAAAATGCACTAAAAAATTATTAACAACAATAATAGTCTCATCAATCCTTCTGAAAACAATTACTTTTCTCTCTTTTATCTACTTCTTAAAATAAATTAGCCATTAGTTCTTTGGAGTTTCCTTTCAATGTTGACACTGATTTGTTACTTCTGGTTAAGAAAATTTCTTCAGTGCATTAATAAGCCAGTCTTACTCTCTACACATTTATGCTACTATATTCAATGACAAAACACAATGCTAATTAATCACTTCAGTATGTTCCAAGACCTCTTCATCAAAGAGTTCAGACATGCTTCCAGATGACAGAGCATAACAGTTAAAGACCCAGGTTCTAGATTTAGAAGGACAACTCCATCTCTGGCATTGGCAAACATTTCAGGCCTCTGCAAGTTGCAGAACTCTTTAAGTTTCATGTGTATAATGGCACTAGTAAGAGTGCCTACTTCATATGAATTTTTCTGAGAAGTAGATGAGATATTGCCAGTAAAGTGCTTAGCCTACTATATGCTGTATCTAGTATATGGTGCATGCTTACATTTTATCAGTATGGTAGACAAGTAGGAGGAGGTGGGGAAAAGAAGAGCAGGAAGAGGAAGAGAAAGAAGGGAAAGGGAAGAGACATGAACCGCCAAAAACTGTCAAGAAGTATTGTAGGAAGCTGTGGGTGGGATCTTGCAAATTTAATTTTTAATAAAAGAGTTTCCCTCTGCCATTGCAATGGACATTTATTCAGCCCGTTGCTATTGAGCTGTATAACTTTACTTCTGTACCAGAGGAAAATTGGATCTGTCACTGGTTAATTACATTAGTTAAATACCTTGAAAGGTGGTAGGAGTAATTCACTGGGGGCAATACCTGCCATGCCATTCTGGCATTTTGTGTGGGTACAGTTAATGATGGCCTCATTACAAATTTAGTTACATATAAATACACAATGTGGCCCCTGGGACTCCAACCAAAATTATACACCAGGAAAATGACAGTACAAAAAATAAAGGAGATGAACGTTTCAGTGGCTCTTTTAAGAATAGTTAATCTTCAGGGAGTGCAATGGGAAAGTTTTCCAAATCTGACTGATTACTAGGGTAGATAACGTCATTAACTTCAGATGCACTAGACATTTTCTTCTTCTACTTTCAGGCACCTCTTCTTTCCTTCAGGGTGCTGTTAAGGCCATTAAGTATGACACACAGTCACTTGCTCTCAGAGCCCAGTTATTCTGTGGACATGGTGGTTGTACCTCACAACCCAGATCACAAGTATATCACAGCCAGGAATAATTATGTGGCTACATTGTTTCTAGGGCTCCCAGAAAAACTTCCAGCTGATGCTTCAAACCTCTTCTGAAAAAGAGTCAGACACAGAACCTCTCTTGTTCCCAAAGACACCTTGGCCCTTGAGTACATTCCTGGTAATAGAATCAAGGCTTCAGCCCGGTGAACAAATATATAGTGACTATAGGCATAGTAAATGCTAGCAACTCAGAGAAAGATTTCAGCTCTTAACACACAGTAGATTTTCAACACGTGAATGTTGAACTGATTCCTATTCCCTGTAAAAGAATGTAACAACCCAGGCTCACTCCACCAACCCCCAATGTATTTCTGGTCAAACTCCATGCCATAGTTTGCTGTTCTAGAAACAGTGGTTTCTTTCACAATAGCTGGGATAAAATTTACTCAGGAAAACTATTGGCTATAAATAAATATATAAAGACATGTAGAGATGATATTACTGTTATCTGTTTCTTTATAGATCCTATTGAGTAAAATTGGGCTGCTGCATTAAACCTGTCAGATTTGGAGTTAGTAACTTACACAAAATCAGCATAATAGCTTTGGGGCCATTTTCATAACCAACTAATTTACTTTGGTTTTCATATCACACACATATATACATATGCATATGTGTGTATATATGTATATGCATGTGTGTGTATATGTATATATGCATGTGTATGTATATCTATATACGTGTATGTATATACGTGTATGTGTGTGTACTGTGAGCAAAGTATCTACTAGTGTTTATATCTGTGAGCAAAGTAAAATGCAGCATAAACAAAATACCAGACAGAAGGACGATTTTATTTGGAACAGGTGTGTTGTTAACCACAAGGGTATGCATTCTATATGATACTCAGATAATAAAGCAATGCCCACTCGAGACAGTCCATCTTAAACTACATCTATTCTAATTCCAGAAAAGGCAACTTCCCATGAGGAATATATATATTTTCTTTCAATAAATCTTCATTCTCAACATGTCTCACTAACATCACCAACACCAAAAGGTACTTATGAAGAATTACATTTAGATCGTGTGCCTTAGGGCACATAACACATTGCTGAATGGAGAGGGCCAGGATCTGTTTATTGATTGTTTTGTGCCAGGACTTTTATATCTATTCTTATAATAACACTACAAGATAGTTCCTTTTATAAATTAAGAGAAGAAGTCTCAAATACGTTAAATAAATTTCCTAAGGATACAGTTTGTGTATTACACAGCAGGGATTCCCATCAGTTCTATATTTATTCAAAATTCTTGCATTCTCCATTGCACCAAGATAAAAATAGAAAGAATAAAGGTACACGAGGTTATCTTTATTGTATATGTCAAAGCAAAAATTGCACTGGACAATATTAAACAAGCAAGGAAGATTTTATTCAAGGCTATTGCAGTAGAGAAAAGAGGCCAGAACTGAGCCTGAACTCAACTTCACTGAAACAAACAAAAATAGTGAGATTTTAAGAGCTGGGGTAAGGAGGAGATCATAGGCCATCTGTGTTTGCTAGTTGTTTTCACCCAAATAAAAGTAAACTTTCTCATGTCTTCATCACAGGGGGTAGTTTTGCTACCTGGGGCAAGGCACCCCCAGGGGAGTTAGGCTCCTATCCTCCCAGAGAACTGAGAGAGAGGGGCATTATCCTCCTTGATGATGACGTTTCAAAGGGATAGCTCCCAGATCCTTGAGAAAGACATTCCTGGGTTTTAAAACTGGCAAGAGGCTTTTAAAAAGATTTACATCTCAAAGGCACAGAGAAAGGATTTATAATTACAAGTCTTCAAAAGGAAATGCTCTAAGAATAGGGAAATCAGGAGCCTAGAGACAGGAAGAGTTCTGTCCAAAATGCAGTCAAGCTGAGGGGAACTCTAAGGGAGCCTTGGTCAATATGAACATGTCTGTATCTAGCTTCTTGCCTCTTCTCCTCTGCCTATTGCACCTTTGTCTGTCTCCTTAGTTTCTGTCCTTGTGTACCTCTCTGTTATCTCACATCACTGGTAAAGGATACTATAAAAGGTAAATGTGACTCGCATGCAAGTACAAACACTGTGAATAGCTCACTGGTTTTGCCTATTGATGATAGCACTAGTGCCCGTGAGGGCCATCTCTCTAGGCATTTCCTCCTGTCTTACTTCTCCTAAAACTGTTTCTTTCAGAGATTCCTCATCTTCTCCAAGGCATAGGTTGTTAAAGAATATGTTGTCATTGTCATTGTTATCTTTCATTTACCTTTAGATTTGCTGTTGGTACATTTCATTGTCTTTTGCTCCAGTGTTCACAGAGTTAGATTTCAAATCATGTGTGATGATGTGATGTGTGCTTGGATTATCTTGCTTTCTTAACTTGAGAGTTGTAAAAATGAAACAGCAGCTTGGCGAAATGAGGGTCTTAAGAGTTTCCTAGAGGCATTCCTTTTCACCAGGTGAGCTTCTCTCAATTCCCTCATCTCTCTCTCTTTCTCGTCTCTTTTTATACTTCCAAACTCTGGTACACCTTGTCTGAGTTCTTTCTCAGGTCATGATGAACTCACAGGGAAGTCAGCCCTACATAAGAGAAAGCAAAGTTGAAGCTGACTAACCTGAGCAGGTGCAGCATTTGAAATGGCACACTGTTTTCACTAATCAAATAATTCCTCTGGGTAAATGCTATGACCCCAAAAGATGATCTTAGGAGATGGATATTTGAAAAATGAGCATACTATAAGGATATGAGCAGTGAAACGAATTTTAGATAAAACAGAAAATTAGAAAGGGGAATAAACATGTCAACAGCAGAGGAACCTAAATTGTTGTCTATCAAGGGGTAGAGTTACACATCCTAGTGCATAAAAAAGAAGTGTAAATACTGAAATCTTCATGAAGAGCATGGAAGTAGGGAAGCTGAGTTACAACAGAGAGCTCCTGTTTGATGAATGCTATGCTACCGGGATAAAGGGAGAAGAGGAAATGGCATGAACAAACACAAAGGTCCACCTTCAATTTTTCTTTTCCTTTTGCTTTTTGTAACATTCACTTATAAAATGAGAATTTCAGAAAATATAAATCTAAACACACATGCTTTATATATACATTGAAAATTTCTATCGACAGGAAACAGAGTAGGTCTTTCTGGGGTTTCTGTCTTCCAGGAATATTTAGATATATTTTTGTGAAAAATCAGTGGGGCTCCTGTTGGTGGTAGAATCAGAGAGGACAGGGTACAAGTCAGTACAGCCTCACTGTCTGATGACATTGGCTTCTTGTGCATGCATGAGAGCCAGGATCCAGTGATCAGCACTACTCTTAGACAATATTTCTCTGAGGAAAGAAGGCAAATGAGACACTTTGCTCACACAAGACATGCCAACAATTCCAGGGGAAAGACTGATGAAGGACCAACCTATAGGGTCTTCAGGAATGAGGCCCTTTGCTTATCACTATCTCAGCGACCCCCCTGCATTTTTACTACTGCTAACACTCAACTAAAGAGATTTGCTCTTCTCCTCTCGCTTAAATGCCATTTCTAGAAAGCAAGCTGAGGAAGTAGTGACGATATAGGAAATAATGAATACCCTGATTAAGTTTCTAAGAAAATCAGCCAAAAATACTGTTGAATTCTTTATTATGAAGATATATGGAAAAGAGAACAAATTGTGCTTGAGAATATAAATTGCCTCGAGGGCTAAAAATGCTAGTTGAGCATTTACTTAACGAAGGTATAGAAGACATGTAAACTGTTTTTCGTTAGATATGCTTTGCTTCTGCACTCCATAATAGGAAAATTTGAGTAACTTTCAACAACTTTTATTCAATGACAGATAACTCACTTCATCCATATTTTGATAGCACAAAATATTGAAGCTTAAGATGAAATTGTGTCTAGTATTTATAATCAAGAACATTCAGTAAATAGATGAATTAGGGGAAAAGGGAACATTCAGCAAATTAATGAAGTAGTGGGCTGCTTATACTTCTATTGTCAAAGGTAATTCATTTTTCATACGCTCAGAGTTAATTGTGGAAACAGAACTTAAGGGAAATCCTAGTGCAAACTAATAAAATATATGAAGTTAAAGCAGAAGTGAGCAAAGGAAAACATTTTAATCGACGCTAATGACTTAAAATTAGGATAGACCATCACACTGTTAACAAGTTATTACCCTTGATGGATAGAAGTGTGCCTAATGGATTTTGCCATTAGTTTTCTCTGCTCCATACTTGAGTTACTTACTGATCTCTGTCTATGACACATATTTATGATGCATTTGTCACCACTCTTTGTGTAGCTAAAGAGGCTGGTAGGTTTTCACCTGTTCTTTCTGTACTATTCTCATGTAACTGTCCTTCAGAAGTACTATTTGGGAGCCTGTGATGTAAGCTGACTTTGATGCTTTGGTTCCTAGTTGGCTGAAAGTACTTGCTCAGAATCAACTGTCCGTTACCTCTTAATTTTATATTAAGCAGGCCTGCCTATTGCTACATTTTCTCACTTGTCTCCCACTCTCCTTCTACTTTGTCGTGCAGACATCAGGATGCATGTAAAATGTTTCACTCTTTTTGCCCACACTGCAGCTCTTTGTTTCTAGATGGACTGAAACTTATAAGCATAGTACATTACACCATTGGGAATTACAAAGCTCACCAATTTTTCTCATTATATTCACTACATGTAAATTCAGAGAACTTATAGTCCACCACTTACAAACAAGCAGAACTTTATTCCAGTCCCCCTGGGATGGTATTTTTATTTAAGCAAAGAGATAAAGAAAGAGAGATGAGAGAGGGAGGGAGGGAGGAAGGGAGAGAGAAAGAGAGGAAGGAAGGAAGGAAGGAAGGCAGGAAGGAAGGAAGGAAGGAAGGAAAAAGAAGTAAAAAGGAAAGAAAGAAGTTATGTTTTTCTATCCTTTATGCCTTTTGGCTATGGCACAGTTCATAAGCAACATGTCCTTCCCATCCTGCTCCCAGCTCAGCAACCAACTAACAAGGCTAAAAAGAGTGGCTATAACTGCTGTAACTTGTTTACTCTGGAGAAAGTCCCTATTTTAAGGTTGAAATTAGATAATACGTAATTTTAATGGTTGAGTACAGGTGTCATTGCTGCTTTTCAAGCTTTTGGGAAAAGCTACAAGATGATTGATGTCCCAGCTATGGCTGAGAAGCAAGAAATCTGCACCTCTTCACTCTTTACACACCATTTGTAATAGTTGCAACTTTCTTTAATCATTCCCCTTGACTTATAAACTGCTGGTTTCCCCTGAGGACATGCTTGATTCCCCTCAAGAGCTCTGTGTTCTGGTGTTATTTGCTGGCCTTGCTCCAAATAGCTTAGCACCAAAAAGATTTAAGGTGGGAGGATAGCATAAATAGTGACATATGCTAATGAAGCTGATTTGATGTTTTATGGTTTTTTGTTGTTGTCGTTTTTCCGAGGAAAATTGTCCTTGGGCCAACATCTGTGCCAATATTCCTCTATTTTGTATGTAGGATGCTGTCACAGCTTGGCTTGATGAGTGATGTGTAGGTCCACACCTGGGATCTGAACCCGTGAACCCCGGGCCGCCAAAGCAGAGCACATGAACTCAACCTCTACACCACCTGGCCAGCCCACTGATTTTTTATGGGGTTTTAATGCTAACTACTGAGTGATATCTGATTTTGCTGAACAAACTTTATTATAGAGATTCTCATCCATACTCTATGCCGGTCATTGGTGGCCATAAGGGCCATTATGAGCAATGGTACAGCTCACTACGGAGGTGCCTGCCCCTTGGGACAATCAAACAGCTAAACCAAATTCATTGCTTTCTTCTATAAAACGTCATTAATCTGAAATCCAAGGTTCTGTAGAAAGTGTATTCCAATTAGAGGAGATCTCCTGGTGAGAACAGGGCACTTATTAAGAATTATTTCCCAGCCTTCCAAACCCTATAGTCCAGAGCAAGGCTTGCGAAAAATATAATTTCTTCATTTTTCTGTCATTTTTCCTTTCTCTTCTCTCCACTGTGTCTCTGTTCTTCTCCTTCTTACTCTCCTGTGATCCTTCCCAATTTCATGTAACCAGGCCCCTCATGCCTTGTCTCTGCTGTGAGGTATATACCACGGCTATTAGGAGAAAATAATCAGTTTGGGTCTTAAAAGAGCATCTCTACTTGATATTTTTAATGATCTCTTGCTTATCTTTAGCAGAAAGCTCACTAGCTTCTCTGAAGTAATAAATCATGCTCAGAATTCCTCCTCTTCTCCTTCAAACAATTTTCTCCTTTAGTATTCATCATCCCAGTAAATGGCCTCACTATCTCCTTTGCCATCCCAGCATAGATAATTTTTTCCATTTTCTCCTTTCTCAAATATCACATCTAATTGTCAGCAATAGTTGTTGACTTGGCATTCAATATTATTTCCCAAGCTGTCAATGCTTTGTCAAACACAGAAGTTCCCAATATGTTTTTTTTTCCAACTGAATTACTACAAGATCCACAGACCTGTTGACTTCAGTCTTGTCCCTTATCATTCACATCCCTACTGTCGCCGGTATGATTTTACTAATATGCAAATTGGGGATTGTTTCTTCCCTATTTAAAATCCCATGGTGATTTCCTAAATCTCAGAGTATAAAGCTTAAACTCCTTAGTTAGTATTACATACCAGGCTCTTCATGATCTGTCAGCTTTCTCATTATATGCTAGTCTTTCCCCCTTGTACCCTGTGGTTCCATGTCATTTGAAGTGTCATGCTTCCAAATGACTCTGCACTCTGTACACACTGTTTATTCTTCTTAAAATGCTTCACTCATACTTCTTTCCCTAGAAAATCAATACTGAGACCTCAAAGCAAGGCTCAAATATTACCTCCTCCCTTCCCCAAATTATGAACTAATTACTTTTCCTTTGTATTCTAATTTTAACTCTATGCTACACTATTTTCTAATCCAACATTTTGTGATGTTTTCACAAAACTGCGAGCTCATAATGGCAGGAACCACGTAGAATTGATGAAATAAATTCAAAAATAAGTGCGAATACTTCTACTTCCAGCCAAGAAGGAGAAATCGGGGCTAGATTTACCTTCCCACACAAAATAACTAAAAAACTGCAAAATAAAATACATGAAACAACAGTTTTAAAGACATTGGACACCAGGCAACTGAGGACCATGATCTCTGAAAACAGGAAAATGGACAAGGTTAACTACAGTTAAGAACTTACTGCCTGGAGAGCATATCTAAGCCATGACACAGTGAGGGGGACTAAGGGAGAGTAGGTGGTTTCCTTGAGCTGGGGGAAAAAAGCTGGGAGTCAGGGGGCCAAAGCAGCTAGAGTTAATAGGACAGAATACAGGACAGAAGAGACCTGCACAAGGAGAACAATCAATTGGGTTTGTTTTGTCTTTTTAATGAATTGTCATTATAAATGTCATTATAAAATGGCCCTCTCTACCCCTGGTAATATTCTTTGCTCTGAAATCTATTTTATATTATATAGCCACTTCAGCTTAAGCTTTCTTTTAATTGGTGTTAGGGTGATATATCATTTTTCATCCTTTTAACTCATTTCTGTCTTTATATTTCAAGAGGATTTTTTTCCCTAGGTTTATTGAGATGTAATTGACATATAACACTGTGTAAGTTTAAATTGTCCAATATGATGATTTGATACATGTATATATGTGTGAAATGATTACCACCTTAAAGTTAGTTAACACGTCCATCATGTCACATAATTACAATTTTTTTTTTTTGGTGTGATGAGAACATTTAAGATTTACTGCCTTAGCAACTTTCAAATATATAATACAGTATTGTTAACTAGTCACCATGCTGAATATTAGATCCCCATAACTTATTCATCTCATAATCTGGAAATTTATACCCTTTGACCAACATCTCAATGATAAACACCTATGTTTTGCTTTTGAACCAACTGATAATCTGTCTTTTAATGGAGATGTTTAAAACATCTAACTTAGTGTGATTATTGATAAGATTGGGCTTAAAATATACCATCTTCTTTGTTTCCTAATTATTTATTTGTTCATTCCCCTTTTCTGTCTTTTTGGGGCTTTTATGTATACAAATAGTTTCTATCTATAGATTAGGCTTGTGCCTTGCGTAATAAAATTGTGATCTAAAATGATTCTTTTTATTCTTTTGTTACGATTATTTTATTGTTAAAAAAAAATCAAGCACTTGCAAACTGAAGAGTGATCCAGAAAGAAAATATTCAATTCTTCACTTAAAAGAAGCCTGAGTGCCCTCTAAGTTAGCCTAGAAAGGAAGGGATTATCACTGCAGTAGTAAAGATATAGAAGATAGAGATGGAGATAGAAATACAGATATAGACATAGATATTGATATAGATAAAATTTTGACATTTGGATCCCTAGGCTGAAGTATGTGAAGACTATGTCCCGATATCTTCCCAGCTTATTTTATGATATAGCATTAATTTCTCAGAAATGTTATTTTGATTTTAGCACATGGTAAGTCTTGCTGACTTCATTCCTATCCTCATACACATTTTTCTTTAAACTAGGCTCGCATCCCGTCTCTTTTCCCTTTGATGTCTTCTGGGTAGTAATCTTACAAAATTCTCAGTTGGACAAGAGTTCTCTGTTGTTTTTATAGCATTGCCTTACTCTGAAATAAATGATCAGAGTAAATGAATTGAAAATGAGTTGGAAAAGAAAACAAAGGGAGGCAATATAATCCCATTCTTGGAGGCAAAGCCATTTGGGCAATCTGAGATCATAGTAAGCCCACTGTCAATAAACCACATCAGTTATCTTCTTCTCTAAGGGGCTGAACATCCACTGGGAACTGGAATCTGTGTGCACAATAGAGAACACTAATAAACTACTGCTGCGTAGTTCTCAGATTCTGAGACGGTCAGGGATTAAGAGCCTTCCTTGGTGGGCTGGGCTGTGGTCAGTCCACCATGCTGATTTCTGTAGCCTACTGAGTTTGGACGAGCTTTCTGATAAGGGAAATATGATTCTTTAAATTTAATTTATTTACATATGTTAGGGGCTACATTGCATCCCCCCAAAATTTACATGTTGAAGTTCTAACCTCAGTACCTCAGAATGTGACTGTATTTGGAGATAGAGTCTTTAAAGAGGTAATTAAGGTAAATGAGGTCATATGAGTGGGTCCTACTCCATTATGACTGGAGTTCTTATAAGAAGAGGAGATTGGGACACAGACACAACACACACAGAGGGAAGACCATTGAAAACACTGGAAGAAAATGGCCATCTACAAGCCAAGGGGCGACGCCCTCAGAAAAATCAAACCTGCTGACACTTTGATCTTGGACTTCTAGCCTCCAGAACTATGAGGAAATAAATTTCTGTAGTTTAAGTCACCCACTCTGTGGTACTTTGTTATGGCAGTCCTAGCAAAGTAACACAACTTATTTATTTACTATATTAAACTATATTAGCTCAAGCTCAGTTGTTCAAATATCACCTTTTAAATATTTATCCCATCTTCTACAAAGAAAACTAAATGGGAAAAGTATAATCTTTTCAAAAAATGATCTTAGGACAGCTGGATCAACTCATGCAAAAGAATGAAGTTGAATCCCTTCATTGCACCATATGCAAAATTCAATTCAATGTAGATTATAAATGTCAATGTAAGACCTAAAATCCAAAGGAAAAATGTGCCAAGAATTTGCCTTTGATGAGGGGAAGAGAGAAGCCTCTAATGACTGGAGAAATCTAAGTATCCCTCCATAGTTGTGGGTGCCATGACTCTAGTATTAACACAAAGTTCTCAGGTTTAAGGAACATAGTTAATGGTCATAGGAGGAGGGAAGAAAGCAACGGAAGGAGTGAGAG
This sequence comes from Ceratotherium simum simum, assembly GCF_057802395.1. NCBI lineage: Eukaryota > Metazoa > Chordata > Mammalia > Perissodactyla > Rhinocerotidae > Ceratotherium > Ceratotherium simum. The sequence continues at coordinate 67,220,524 of NC_141905.1, read as the reverse complement.
TAGGAATGAAAGGTAAACTTTATTCACTTCTATTTTGCTAATGCTGAATCTAGAATGAGCCATAATAAAGGAGAGTACAACCCCTACATGAATGAAACACTGTCTGGAGGGATTTGAGAGTATTATCCCCTTTTTTTTAGAGTGTGCATAGGGCTGGGATGTGGTTCTGAGAAGCAAGAGAAGAAAAGAGAATGCAGATATTATTGGGCCTAAACTGAGGCTCTCACTACTCTTGACTCTCCAGGTGAAACATTGTGACCTCAAGTGAGCTGCATCACTTTCTGTAAGGTCGTCTATTTGAGCAAGCCAAAGACAAAGCTGGTTTGGAAACATCATGAAATCATTGATCACATGTGTTGCAAAGTGCAGCTTTGAGCAAGGAATAGTTTGCCAAGCTCTCATTGTTTTCTTTTGCATGTTACGAACAGTACTGTGGGCCACCATTATTAGCTCTTGGGCATTGCTATTGTGCCTAGAACCTAGAACATAAAGGATGATTTTCCTACATGTTTTTTGTCGCAATTAGGGACACTTTGGTGGCAATTTTGTCTTAAACTCGATAGTTACAATGATTAACATAAAGAGGAATGTGAGGAATCTTCATAGCACCTAACAATTATTGAACACTTAGAATATGCAACAACCTATGTTTAGCACTTCACATATCATATCACCCTGGATTCTCATAACGACCTCTGAAACCATATCTATATATATATCTATATCTATATCTATATCTAGTATATGTACACATAGATACATATATATGTATAGCATGTACATGCACACACATATTTGTGCACATATACATGTATAATATGCATGTGTGCATATACATTTATGCGTGTGTATAACCCAATTATATAAAAACACATTCCTAAAATTCTAGGACTTCCATCAGCTATGTTGCTTTATATTTCCCACATGTGCCCCTTAAATTTTACCTGCTTCAAGGGGAATTATTCTTCTGACAGCCTTACACAATGGAGACATATAGTACAAATTCATTAGATTCACTGTACCCCAGGGTGTAAGGCAAAAGCAAAAAACAGGAGTCTTCAGGACTCACACCTTATCTAATACAAAATATATATAAATATATGTGTATATATAGCTTATTATGTCTATCTGCATGATGCTAACTAAAGAGTTTCTCAAAATGAGGGAATGTATGAGAGGGGAGAGAGAGAGAGAGATTGAGAGAAAAATAGTAATAAATAGATATACAGACTATGCCACACAATGAAAGGAGAGAGCCCATGAACTGAGTATACAAGGCATCCTCTAAAGTATGGAAACACAGGCAGATACACATCATGTCATCAAGTACAACTTCAATGTTAAAATTAACAATTATCATATTATTGTCTACGTTTCCAGACTAAATGGATAACTGATATGCTGTTGGGGAACTCAGCTAGCTTCCTCAATGAATTCCCTTATTTCTGCTTCTGATGGTCACACACAAGAGAATAATTATTATAAAGAATGTTTCTCTCATTGCATTTTTTTCTAGACATTCTTGACACCCCTACATGTGCAACAACCACTGAACAAAATGCCATCATGAGATCTAGAGTTTATGAATTTAAAAACCATCAAGTAGGGGCCCTGGCCACTATGATTCATAAAATATGCAATAAGATGTTTTGAGAAGATTGAAAAATAGGAAGAAAATGTGTGCTCCCTGCAGGCAAAATATTGCTGACATTTTAAATATGATGAAACTCAAGAACTCAATTCATTTTGCATGTCAAAGAGTAGGCACTTAATTTGTTTAGGTTACGTGGTTAAGTTTTGTGTTTCTTATGGAATAAGTTCAAGGGTATTAAAAGCAAAATGAAATTCTAGTGATTGTAGAGAGGCAAGTGACTGATAGTTGACTTTTCCAACCAGACAAAAAAGTTATTTATGCAATAAGTGACTTCTCCTTTGCTTAGTCAATATAGCTTTGTTTCACTTTCAGAAGGCATAAAAGAAAACTAAATGTTAGCCAAATTACATTAATATGATATATATCTTTTCCCTGTGGCTGAGAAAAGGAAAATATGATGATCCTGCAGCATCTGGTAGCCCCAAAATGTAAACAGGGGCTTTGGGTAAAAGAAAGGATGAGCACATGTCAGAATGACAAAGCTGCAACAACATGAACAAAATGAATAACAGCAGTACTGGATTATAACACATGGAATAAGACAAATACAATGAGTCTATATTGATATAAATAAATAAATAATAAATAATGGTGAAGAAGGGATATATCTTCTTTACATAACATTTCCAAATGATAAGTGTAGAAAAATGAGGAAAATAGAAAATCATCATTAGAACACCTCATTAATAACCACTGCAGGCAAGATCCTCTGAAGAATGTTAAAATTCATGGGCAAAAGTTTAAAAAACAGGATACTTGCACTGCCTGAAAGTATCTCTGATCAAATATTTATTAATTACTGTGGTAGCTTTAACTTACGTCCACAAATTATTTGATATTCCTCTCTCCAGCAAGTGGAGCTTAATTCCCTTCCCCTTGAGTGTAGGCTGTATTTAGTGACTGACTTCTATCAAATTTATTATGCAAAGGAAAAAATATTATTATAAGGAAATCTCCGAAGAAACCATGAAGTACTTGGGCAGACATCGCCTTAACCAAGCAATCAAAGTTAACATACCAGTAATAAATCATGCTGATATTATGTCAGAAGGACACAAAAGCCAACTAGAAAGAACTACCAATGGCCAAAATTGGAACAATATAAACAACAAAATAAATAGCATGAAATATATATGTATATATATAACAATATAAAAAATAATACGATGGAATGAGAAGGGCACTTAACTTCTGTGGTATTTTTTTTTCCAAATATCCATAACCCCAGTCTAATCAGGAGATCTATTCATTCAAATCTACATTGAGAGACATTCCACAAAATACCTGATCATTACTCTTAAAAAGGGTTAATGTCATGAAAGACAAGGAAAGCTTTAGAAATCATCACAGATTGGAGGAGGTTATGTAGGCATGATAACTAAATGCAATGTGGTATCCTGAATTGGATTTTAAAATAGAAATAGGACATGAATGAAGAAACTTTTGAAATCCAAATAGTGTGAAGTTCAATTAATAGTGTTATACCAATGTTGATTTCTTGTTTTGATAAGTGTACTATGGTTATATACAAGATGCTAACATTAGGGGAAGCTGGGTGAAAGATATTCAGGAATTTTGTGTACCATCAGTGAAACCTTTCTGTAAATCAAAAATGATTTAAAATAAAGTTTAAAAATGAAAGTTTAATATGTCATATGGGTCCTGGAGTCTAAACTCTTACTCTCTGAAGAAGTTGTACTCTAACAGACATGATGTATGTATAGTTTTGAAAGTGTAGGACTACTTCTTATGAAGTTAATTGAGGGTTTCTTCTGAAGTCTGAATCTCTGAATAAGAGGTATATTGTGGTTCAAGTAAACTTGCCTGCCCTTCCCCCCCTAATAACCACATATATATGTATATGTTAGGAATTCTACAGAAACACAAGCATCCAAACTCTAGACTTGCATATTGAAAAAAAGAATACATTTAGTGATTAAGCAGCCAAATCTATTAATTAATTAATTGAAAGTAACTGAGTGTATGTCTCTATAATTATAGTCAGAAATAAATCAGGGCAGGAAATAAGACTATTTGATAATTCTAAGATAAGTAAATTTTAAAGCAAATGTACGTCCACCTCAAGCATGCCTTCAACACATACTGAGTTTAGTGTCAGCTAGGAGTGCCTTGGTAAACACACCCACCAGAGCCTGTCCTGCCTTCATAGAGCATATATTCCAGCTGGTGTAGGATTGCCTGGAAATGAAGTAATGAACAAATTGTAAAAATACATATGTATAAATTCAATCCAGATACTGAAAAATTTCAATGAAGAAAATAAGACAAGATTAAGTAAGAAAGAGTTACTAGGGATTTATCGTTAAATTGAGTGGCCAGAGGAGACCTCTGTGAGAAGGCTGCAGCTTAAACTAGCGTCTCTCAGCTTTGAGCCCATCCTTCTTTACTCTTCTTCAGGATGTTGGCGCTGGAAATATGCAAACCATGTATTTACTTTGTCAGCTGCTCCTTATTAGGTTCTGCCAGTAAGTGGCACCAAGAGTGCGAATATTTCTGGAAGGGAAGAGATATCCTCCTTTCTGTTGCTGTCAGCATCATCTCAACCAAAGTTTTCACCATGGCAGTGGGAGTTCATCCTAGTAGCAGCAGTTCATTCTGGAATACAACAATTTACTTTATTCCCAACACTCCCACGATGAGCCTCATCACATCTTAAGAAGAAGCCAGCACCAGCTCTCCAGTGCCCTTTCTCCAGAGGTCCATATCCTAGCTTCTCTGAGCTCCACTTCCAAACCCTGAGACACTAGTGCCAGCCAAGCAGCATCCCACCTCATATTTACAAAGGCAAGATCTTCTAAGGTTTTCAGTTTTGATTATTCTAATCGATTTTCTTTTCCCCAGCCCTCCATTTGGCACTTTGAGTTCTCCGATGCCTCTTAACAAATACATTTTCTTTGTTAGAATACCCTGGGTGGTTTTCATTGTCAACCAGAAGATGCCTGGTCTCCCACCCATCTAGATTTAACCCAGGGTTATGGAACGGCAATGGAGACATATTCAGAAAAGGAATAATGATGTATTTTTTAAAAATCATTATAGGTTTTTTAAAAATAGATGAAATTTTCATCATTTGGTATTAGATCGTATCCACATACCTTTATGGGAAAATGGTTATCATTAAAATATCTTAGACTCCTGTTTCTGGGAAGATGGAGGAGACATTCTTTCCCCATTCTCCCCACTAAATACAGCTAAAATCCCTGGAAAGTATATATAGAGCAAACATAAGAAGTCTCTGAAAGGTGGAGAGAAGGCAAACTGGTTAGAGACCTTGAGATTCAAGGAATGACACAGTGGTGAGTTCCCTGGATTGTTTTTATGCTTCATATATTTCACACTTGGAGCTAAAAAACTGGCAATCCAGAAATGTTAATGGATGCAGACTAAATAAGGCCCAAGAAAATCTTGTTCTCTAACCAAAGGACCATGAAGGGGACAGCCTAGCAAGAGACAAAGCTTTTAGACAGTAACCACTCTACTGCAGCCAAACACCACAGAAAATGTGTGGTCCCACCACCATCCAGGCCAGAAAAGGCTGAGTGAAGAGCTGAGACTTCCACTCTCACCAGGCTGTAATGAGGCTCCCCAATCCTAATGTCAGTATAATCACAGAGAGCTGACTAGGGAACTAGGATTCCATGCCTACAAGCTGATAACAAACCCCTTCACTTTTATGGTGTGTGTGGAACCACATGAGGAGCCTGGACTTCCACACCCACTTGGAAATAATGGAGCACTCCTCTCCTCTAAGCTAAGATGTTGTCAAAGAGGCCTAGTGGAGCATCAGGACTTTGACCACTGCCCAGTAGTAAGGCAGACGTGATGTCATTGGAGGCCACATGTGGAGCAGTAACAAGGCATTCTTACCTCTGCCAGGGAAGGTAATATCAGCAGAGGCCTAGTGGAAGCCAAAGCTCCCACCCCCACTAGGCAGTAATGAGGAGCCCACCACACTCAGGTGTCAATGGAGGCACAGCAGACAATGTAGACTTCTACTCCCACCTGGAAGTAATAAGGCAGTACACCCCGCTTCCCTTGCTGAAACATTGTCAGAGGAAGCCAGCTCAAACAGAGGATGTAAATAGATCTAGAGTCTCATAACATAATAAACAAATGTCTAGGTTTCAATTGAAAATCACTCATCATGCCAAGAACCAGGAAGATCTCAAATCGAATGGAAAAAGTCAGTCAATTGATGCCAACATCAAGATGACAGAGAGGGAAGGAAGAGAACCAAGGCAGAATATTCTCCCTGCCTCTTGGGTGTATTTTCAAAGATTTCTGTGGTATATGGTACCCTGGGTGGAGAAGAGGCAGCAAAAAATGCCTTATGATTTTTGGTTTCCTAAACGTTGGAGATGATGACCTTTAAATGTAGGCTGGAATAACCAACCTGGGGTTCAGCCAACATCAGAGACGTGGGCAGGTGGCTTGATCAGGACACTGTTGAGAGGGTTTTCCTGACAACTGCAAGCTTAATGTCTGCATTTTCCTGAGAATTTCAGGAAAATGAGGATGTCTCATAAAGAATAAATTGCACTCTAAGGATTTATCTTAAAAGGAAATAGAAAAAAAAAAATAGAGCCCCATCTGTTTTCGGTAAAGTGGATAGATTATACGAACTGAGTTTTTCAAGGGAAATTCCTCTTGACACAGTCTACAGTAAATGTTCTTCTTGGATAAATGTGTTGCACTGCATTTTATGTCAATTAAACCTCATCATAAATGCATTTTTCCATGTTTTCAGACAATATCAGTAGTTTTGGTAAAGGAAATAATATAAACCTGGTATATTTCACATAACTCATTATCTTGGTAAGTTAATGACAAATGGCATGGATGGACATTTGATTCCATAGCCAGACTATAAATTGCTTGAAGCAGAACCTATGTTACATACTTTTTATGTAAATAAGGATTTCTTAACTTTGGCACTATTGACATTTGGGGACCGAAAATTCTGGGTTGTGGGGGGCTGTCCCGTGCATTGTTGCGTATTTAGTAGCATCCTTGGTTTCCAACCAGTAGATGCCAGTAACATCTCCCCTCCACAGCTGTGATGACCAAAAATGTTTCCAGACATTGCCAATTATCCCCTGAGGGGCAAAATAGACCCTTAGGTAAGAAACACTGATGTAAATAAATCTTCAGCATAGTGTTGTGGTAAGTATTTCAAACAGAAAATGGAGTGATATTTGGGTAAGAGTTCTTCCACCTAGAGCAATGGTGTATGCAGGAATGGTTTGCAGGACAGCTATTAAAGGTGGAAACTTTGTCTGTGTTCTGATGGGGTTCAGGACATGCTACCTCAAAATACGACACTTTGTCATATTGAATATTTTAAGATAAAGGAGTTTGAGTAAATGGCAGAAGCAGGAAGATCTCTCTCATCGTCCCCCCACCACACCCTTCTCCCCTGAAGCACATCATAAGACCCTCCTGTGACATGTGCTCTCCCTATACCCAGAGGAAAGGAACATCTTTATCTTCAAGACAGAGGGACAGCAAGAAGAATCTGGAGAACAGGCCTTGTTAAGTTTCCACCCTTTAGTACCCTTAGCTCATAATCTTTGTCCTGTCCTATTTCTCCATGGTTGTCCACTCTTCATCAAACCTAGCATAAAGACACTCAGGCTTAACCCTTTCTTCAGGTTTTCGTTTCCTCATGAAGGTCTTCATTTCCTCGTAAGACTTATAATACATAAATGTGTATGCTTTTCTCCTGTTAATCTGTGTTTTTCAGTTTAGATTTCAGACCCAGCCAGAGACCCTAAGAGGGTCAAGGAAGACTTTGTACTCCCCTACAGTTTTTATCTGTTGAATCCCCAGGGTCTAGCACATAGTCAAGATCAGAAATTGACTGATGGTTTAATGAATAAACAAGTGAACGTCAATGAAAATCATTAGCTTGCAAATGGGACTTGATAGTCGTCTTCAAATTCCTTATGGATATGTTCAATGGGAGAAAATTAGACTTGCGTTTGATGTTAGGGGTGTTATCCCAGAGCAGTGAGTGTAATCTGAGGCAGGAGAGTACAGTTTCAAATAAGGAAAAATGTTATGTTGTCTTTGCTGATTCAATTTTATCTCTCAATGTATTCTTGTTTCTCTAGAGTAGGAGTCACATCTCCCTTGATCACTGGTATATTTCCCTTGCTAGCAGAGTGACTGCTAAATTGTACACATCTTTTAAAAATTATATACATTCATAAGTGAAAAAGTTTAGTACTTTTCAAATATAAAAGTTGTGAGTTCCCCATCATTGGAGTTAAATTGGCATTCCCCAAATGATTATATGATGTGGATATCATAACAAGGATGCAGTCATCAGGTAGGGGTTGAACTATATGATATGTAAGACTATTTGTCTATTCTGACCATGAAATTTTAGAATCCCATTCAATTTATGTACCCAATTTGCCTACTCTTTACACAATTGTTAGGAAAATCTGTCCCACCGTCTGTAAAGCATTCCTCAAAAAACAAAGCTCCTTGGACCATGTGAGATGAGAAGCCTGGATATCTTATCCTAGGGCCATGGGATGAACTTTTTGTTATGGTTTAATGATATTAAAAATCCCTTTTCTTTATATTCCTTTCAGATCATCTCACTCTATTATATAAATTTGAGAAGTTTCAGGTTTACTAGACTTATGGTAAAATCTCCCTTACTAGAGGCTAACTGAATAAAATTTTCTTCCTAAATGGTGGCTGATTATGAAGTTTCTGTCAGGAAATACACCATGGAAGCCAGGCCATAATCAATAAAACTTATGTTGTTAAATGTTCCTGAAGTGTTGCTCCAAAGTGCCATACAAATGTTATGCATTGTGATGTGTGTGTGTTCTCTTCCTTGCGGATGCATTAACAGAGTAAACAGAGGGCAATAACAGCCATGTCTTTAGGGCCTTCTAGCTCCTGGAGCACCTTTTTCTTGGGGACAAAATCACGCTAGTTGAAATTCCTTTTCTGGTGGAAATATTCCCTTATTGGAAGACAGCCCCAGAGCACCATTGTCTGTTGCCACAGAAGAACATCTTAGTGTTAAAAATAGCACCTGCTGAGGTTTTCTTAATCTGCCTGGAAATGGTTGTGTGCCATTTGAGCATTTGCCTGTTTATTTCATCTCTCATGCACATGTTGCTCAACAGAAACACAATTTACTGTTTTCATTTTTTCTTAATTTAAAAATATTATCAGCTTTTGAGAGCAAACAGAAATAACAATTAGTAATAAATAATGATTGCAGAATGCTAAAATCAGCAAAGGAAACTAGTAGGTTTTAAAAATGGTCACAATACTTTGCAGTATCTCTGATTAAAAGATGGGGTTTGAACTCCCAACACTTTCTGCTGTGCTGTGGTATTTTGACTTGCCTGTGGCAGAGGAGACCTTTTGAGGGTTCTGGGCCTAGGCTTCCTGATGCCTTGCAGCTCCAGCGGTTGCTGCTTTTGGATTTCTGCACCCCTGTGTGATGAAACTGAGGCTTGCAAGCCCCCACTGTTGCCACATCTGACGATCTGCCAAATGCCAGACTTGGGAATAAGTGTATCCTGCTTCACCTGACTGCTGGCCAATCTGCTAGCTGCAGCCAGCTGACTACAGACTTACAGTGAATCCCACTGAGACCAACCAGAGGATCTGCCCAACTGACTCCCATGATCATGAGCTAAAAGAAGATTGTTGTTTTAAGTTATCGAATTTGAGTACAGTTTGTTACATAGCAAAAGATAACTGACACAAGAATTGCTTCATAGAAGTAAGGTACTACAGCAACAGATTTAGACTTTGTGCCTGTTTTTTGATTCCTCATCTAGAACGTAAGCTTAATAAAAGAGCAACCTCCTCTTTCTTGCTCCTGGCTGTGTCTCCAATAACTAGAACAGTATAAGAGAGTTAATGAATTCAATTTAGTGGCAAATACTTTCAGCATGATACTGTCTTAATTTTACAAGATTTTGTCCTCCCTTACATTCTAAGAAACTGTTATCAAGAGGCAACCTCTGTCCAAGTCAAACCAGAAGATCTCACTTTTGGGTGTAGTTTGAATTGTCTTCTCACCCTGAGATATAACACCACACAAAGAACGGTGGCAGGCAGGCAGTCTCTCCCTCTGTCTCTCCTTCCTCTTTGTCTATAAAGTAGAATTTAACATACAGTATGCCTTGCCCCAATAGTCCAATAGTTCATCAGCCACAGGCAACTGGTTACAACTAGTTTTAGAGTTGGGTTGCTGTCAACCATATATTTAAAGATGCTTGTCTTTGGAGAAAAGGGCTTTATCTAAGATGAAATATGATAGTGATATAAGAGACACAGCTCTCAGTTGTGGCTTAAAATAACTTTATTTATGAACAAGAATAACATCATGCCTACTTCAGGGGCTAAACTGCTCTTGAGTGGACTGTGGTTTGGGAGAAAAGAAGAGCTAGGGAATATATTTCTTTGATTATTTGTGTCAGATAGAAGAATATTGTCCTGACACATTCACAGAAGGCAACAGCAATCTTATAAACTCTATAAGCACAGACAACCCTGACAAGTCTCGCGCTAACATCAGATGGCTAATATCAATGTATACTCAAAGAAAAAACCAAACTAAACAAAAACAAAAACAACCTTCAGTCCAAATCAGTAGGGGAAAGAGTGAAATGTTATAACTTAGATCTTAACAAAATACTGAACTTCATAATTAATAGTTTTTAATTGCAGGCCACAGTTCACTAGTTCATATTACAAATATGTTTGTATAAAAGGAAGGAATATATATGTATATAAAAGAAAGGAAATAACATGTTTATGTCTTATTTTGTTAAGAAATTGACATGAGGAAATTACTTGAAGGGTTGATTGGTTAACTTCTATCATTTTCCTACAAAAATATTTGAATTTCAAAATGTTGCTGATTTGTACTTATATTCTGATTAGTAAGCACTACTCCTACACACTCCACCCTCTGGATTTGGATCCTTAAATCAGCAGCCATTAGAGAGGAAGGATTTTAAAATCAAAACATATTATTTTACTACTGCAGCAAAGGCATATATAGACATTTAGAAAGAGATAATCACTTTTTGTAGCCTGTTCATTTAGGACTCTTAATGACTGACGCCTTTGAGTCATGGTGAGGAGGGCAGCAGGGAGGTAGAGCAGCTAAGGAAGCAGAATAAGGAAGCCAGATAATCCCCGCTCCCTTTTTGTTCCCCATCCTGTGTTCTCCAATACCAGAAACACTAGCCGGTATTTAAGTATAGATTTAAATACATACATTAATGTATATTAAATAAAAATATAAATTCCGTTCTTCAGTTGCACTAGGCACATTTCAAAGGCTCAGTACCCTCCTGTGGCTACTGCCTGCCATTTTATACAATGCAGATAGAGAACATTTTCATGATCTCAGAAAATTCTATTAGACAACACTGTTCTAGAGTATAGTTTCTTCAGTCTCAAATCCCACTCAAATAAAAGCTATATTCTATAGCCAAGTATCAGTGTAGTTTTGTTTCATATAAATACTTTTTATACATATTATTAACAGAGATGAGCATTTCCTAAGTATTATCTAACAGGGAGATTGTTCTGTGTGCACTTAAGAAGAGTGTATTTTGCTGTCGTTGGGTGAATTTCTCTATAGATGTCTGTTAGGTCTTGTTGATTTACGGTGTGGTTCAAGTTTCCTATTTCCTTTTTAGTCTTCTGCCTAGTTGTTCTTTACATTATTAAAAGTTATCTGGACTTCTGCTTTTGCTCCAACATGTAAAGTGCTTGGAAGCTGTCACTCCCATCCTACAATAAGAAAAAAAATGAGCAAACTGAAAACTAGCAATTGTTAAATCCCTCAGAGAATTGAAGTCACAGGACAAATGAAAGCCCTATAAACTGAAGAGACAAGTAAATACAGAGAACTAGAACTTACCAGGAGCTGAAGCAGCTGGAGCCAGTAACTTATAGGAAAATTTAAACTATAATTGACAAATTTCTGTAGGCTGATCATGGACAAACTTGAGAGTTAGAAACTCCTGGGGACCCAGTCTTAAGGACCTTCACACTTTTGTAAGTTTCACCTTCAGGAGCCTTACCAGGTTCTCACAGTGAACAACAGAGAAAAATCCCCTTGTGCTTTTGGCAGGGGTACAATAAAAGTAATCATTTTAAAATATCCCCAGAGTGTTCTCTCACCTTCTCTCAAGGGAAGCAATTTCACCAAAGTCTACTTGAGGTGCAGGAAGGGAAATATTCAACTCCACACACTCTAGCCTTTCTCTATCACCTAAGGGGTGGAGGAGAATGCTGACAGGCATTTGTGATGGTCACAGCCAAGGGACACAGGCCCACTGAAAAATTGAGACCTAACATAAGACTATAAAACCCTTCCCCTCCCCTGACACCTCACTACCAGGTAAACAGATCTCTTGTATAAAAACAGAGGATTACAGCTGAAAGAACTGCAAATTTCAGACTTTATTTAAGAAGAGATTCTAGGGAAACTAGAAGACAATAGAGGAGACAAAAACAAGGACATCAGAGAAAATTGAAGCCTTAGACATCTATAGCCACAGCAAACAGTAAACACAGTGTAACTCCTAGCCAGATAAACATAAATTTCGTATTAAGGGCCTATTTATCTCAGTTTCTATTATCCAACCCATCACGTCCAACTTTCAATAAAAAATTACAAGCCATGCTAAAAAGAAGAAAAATACAATCTGAAGAAACAAAGCAAACAAAAACATCAGACTGAGAATTTAAATAACTACAGTTAATTTGCTTATGGTTCTAGTAGAAAAGTGTGCAGTCTGAGAACAGATAGGTAATGTAAGCAGAAAGATGGAAACTCTAAGAAAAAATTTTTTAAAAATGCTAGGAATCAAAAACACCAGAATAGAAATGAAAAATGCCTTTGATGAGCTCACCAGTAGACTGGATATGACCAAGGAAAGAATCAGTGAACTTGAAGATACATAAATAGAAACTTTCCAAACTGATATACATTATTGAAAGTTGAATACTGAGTTCTTCAACTATAATTGAACTGTGTCTCACCCTTCAATTACGCCAATTTTTGCTTCATGCATTTTGAGGTTCTGTGGATAGGAACATATGTATTCATAATTGTTATGTCTCCCTGATGCATTTACCCTTTTATCATTACAAAATGTCCTTTTTTTCTCTATTATTTTTTCTTAATATTTATTTTTTCAATGTTATTATAGCCACTCCAGCTTTTGTTGATTTACATGGTATATCTTTTTCCATCCTTTTACCTTCAATCTAGTTTTGGTTTTGAATTAAAGTATGTCCTTTATGGATAGCATAGAGTTCAATCCTGAGTTTTTTAATTCATTCTACCAATATCTGTCTTTTTTTTTTTTTTTTTTTTTTTTTTTGAGGAGATCAGCCCTGTGCTAACATCTGCCAATCCTCCTCTTTTTTTGCTGAGGAAGACGGCCCTGGGCTAACATCTGTGCCCATCTTCCTCCACTTTATATGGGACGCCACCACAGCATGGCTTGCCAAGCAGTGCGTCGGTGCGTGCCCGGGATCCGAACCAGCGAACCCCGGGCCGCCGCAACGGAGCGCGCGCACCTAACCGCTTGCGCCACCAGGCCGGCCCCCCAATATCTGTCTTTTGATTGAAGCATCTTATCTATTTATATTTAACTCAATTAGCAATGTAGGATTTACATCCTCCATTTTGCTCTTTGTTCTCTCTATGCCTGATATATTTTTATTGCTATATTCCTCCATTATTGCCTTTTAAAAATTGTTATTAAATAAAGATTATCTAGTGTACCATTTAAATGTCCTTATTGTTTATTATACTATATTTTGAGCTTTTAATAAAGTGTTTGCCCTATGGTTACAATTAACATCTTAAGCTAAAATAATCTAGTTTGTTAATGCCAAATTAATTTCAACAGTGTATGAAAAATGTTTTTCCAACATAGTTTCATATACTTCCCTCTACTTTGTGCCATTATTCTTTGCATTAGTTCTTCATAGATTATAATCCCATTAATACTTTCATAATTATTGTTTTATTATGTTTTTAATCAGATAGTATATATATTACAAAGAAAAATGCACATATACTGTCTTTTAAATTTACCTATGTAGTTAATGTTACTGGTGTTGTTTATTTCTTTGTGGAGATTCAAGTGACTGTCTAGTGTAATTTCATTTCAACTTGAAGGATTTCCATTAGTGTTTCTCATAGAATAGTTTTGCTGGTGGTAATTTCTCAGTTTTTGTTTATCTGAAGATGCCTTTATACCTTTCATTTTTTAAGGCTTCTTTTGCTGGATATAGAACTCTTGGTTGACAATCATTTTCTGTCAGCACTTTGAATGTGTCATCCCACTGTCTCTGGCCTCCATAATTTTGGTGAGAAGTTAGCTGTTAATCTTACTGAGGCTATTTTGTATTGAATGAATCAATTTTCTTTTGTTGCTTTCAATATTTCTTCTTTGTCTTTGTCTTTCAAGAGTTTGGCTATGATGTGTCTGGGTTGGATCTCTATTTTTATCTTTCTGAGCTTGTTGGAGATGCAGATTAACCTTTTTCATCACATTTGGGAAATTTTTGGCCATTGTTAATTCAAATGTACTTTTTGCCCCTTTCTCTCCTATCCTTTTGGGTCTCCCATTATGTGTATGTTGGTATGCTTGATAGTATTACACAGGATTCTGAGGTTCTGTTCATTTTCCTTCATTATTTTTACTTCTTGTTCTTCAGACTGGATAATCTTTATTGGCCTATCTTCAAGTCCTCTGATTCTTTCTTCTGTCAGTTAAAATCTTCTTTTGAAATCTTCTAGTGAATTTTTCATTTCAAATATACTTTTAAACTCCAGAATTTCTATTTAGCTCCTTTGTTTTCAAATAATTTCAATCTCTATATTAATTTCTTTTATTTGTAAAGACACCCTTATCACACTTTTCCTTTAATGCTTTAGACTTTTTTTCTTTTAGTTTATATATGATGCTGAAGATGATGATGGTGATTTAAAGTCTTTTCCCAATAACATCAATGTCTGAGCATCATCAGGGACAGTTTCTTTTGACTGAATTATTTTCTATTTATAGATCATACTTTTGTGTTTCTTTGTATCTTTCATAATTTTATTTAATGTGGCAACTCTGGAAATCAGACTCCCTTCCCCACCAGTGTTTGTTGTTGTTGCTATTTATTAGTGACTGACTCTTCTAGACTAACTCTGTAAAGTCTGTATTCTTTGTTATGAATTGCCATTGAAATCTCTGGTTGGTAAGTTTAGTGGTCAGCCAATGGTTGAACAGACATTTTCTTAAAATCCTTGAACCGGTAAATCTCCCACCTTTGGTTAGGGCCTCTGTATGTGTGTTGGGAAACATATTCAACATTCCAGCAGTTTAAATATCTACATTAGTCTTCATTTGTTTTTTGTGCAGAATCTCAAGGTCACCCAGAGGTGAAAGATTGAGGCCTTCTTAGATTTTTCCTAAGTATGACCACAGCTCTACATATGTCTCTGGTCTTCTACATCCCCAAGAATATTCAGAGCTTATAAAAACTCTCTGTAGATATCTCATTCTCCAGACTTTCATTTTAAGTTTATGGTCTAGCTTTTTGTTTGACCTACTTCATTCACCATTTCAACTAGCTTCAATGTTAAAAATTTGCTGCTCGTTGTTTTTGAAAGGGTTCAGAATAGGCCTCCCCAAAATGTGCCACTTTGGCATGTGGAATATTTGAGCTAAAGACAATCAAGACCCTGTGGGATCAAGAGAAACTTTTACCTCTCCCTTAAAGAATTTAAATTGGGGGTCTTGCCCATAATAAGAGTTATTACCAGAAATACATTTTTATGACCTATCTGTATGGCAGAGCAAACCTCTAATTACTGAACATCTGTTCTTCTTATCATCCTGTGAATTACCCTCCTCCCTTCTGAAGCCTCAGGTCCCTGTCTTGTTCCTTAGCTCAAGATGACCTATCTACCTCATTTTACCTTTTTGTCTCTGAACCTCTTCATGTATGTGGAGTATCTGATCTTCTCATGTATGTAGGGTTCCCACACGTATGCAATTAAATTTGATTTTCTGTTGTTTATCTCTCTAATGTCAGTTTAATTCTTAGACCAGCCAGAAGAACTGATAAGAGTAGAGGAAAATTTCTTTCTCCCCCACATTCTCAACAAACACATTAGGGGTAGGGCTTTTGTCCATGAGTAAACTCTGAGAAAATGTAAGACAAGCTCTATGAATGGAAGTTTTCCAGTGAGCACCCAAAAAGTCAAATGGTGACAAATCCATGGGGATGACACTTTTGGAAGGGTCATCAAATCCTTTCTGCCCCCACCAGTGATTGTTGGACTGCTGATTTTCACAGCTTCCATGGTTCTGAAGCTTCTGGTTTTCAGGTTTACCTTGGACTCATGGAAAGAGGTATGCGAGTAGAGCAAGTTACAACACTGCAAATCTCACTGTTCTTTCTGAGATTTAGCCGTTTTTCTTGAATAAGGGCTCCTCAGATTGTTGTAAGACTTTGGTTAATTTCTGGAGTTCTGAAAAATTGATTTGACAAAGTTTGCCAGTGTTATGATTGCTATTATGGAAAAACATATTTTTGGCAATCTTTACACCATTATTCTGGATGTGTTTCTCATATTAGCTTTTAATTGAAAATATCTAGAATTAAATGTGTATTTAATACATATTCAACCAAATTTAAATATGCATGGCTCATCCCACAGTCTTTCATATATTCACATGCAGTGGGACTCTCCATGTAGTGACTAGTGTAGGGAAATCTTCCCCAAATTACTTGACTACAAGTTTTGTTCTTGTGTGTGTGTGTGAGGAAGATTAGCCCTGAGCTAACATCCATAGCCAATCCTCCTCTTCTTGCTGAGGAAGATGGGCCCTGGGCTAACATCTGCACCCATCCTCCTCTACTTTATATGGAACACCACCACCGCATGGCTTGACAAGTTGTGCATCGGTCTGTGCCTGGGATCCGAACCCCCAGGCAGCCAAAGCGGAGCGCACAAACTTAACCGCTATGCCCCTGGGCCAGCCTCTACATGTATCTTTTATTTGGAAGGTTTGTTTCTTTGTTTGTTTGCTTATGGGATGAATAATACATAGAATATACTTTGGGAAATGCTGGGATAAGTAGATTTTGCCTATCCTCACTAGGCACTTATAGTTGGATTGAGCAGAGTCTCCAAATCACAACACAGAAATTTCACCCTCTCAACAGAACTGAAATCTTCTCTGTGCCAAGTAAAATTTCCTGCCCTTGCTCAAGAGGATGGCTTTGTGTCAATGGAGGGCTTAATTGCCTTCTCAACTCACCCTCTATGGGTTTAGTAGCTTGTTAAAAATCAAATCTCACAGTAATAGGAAAGCTTTCTCTAATCTCTTCAAGTAATTGGAAGGACAAGTAAATCACTAGAAATCACTAACATTGTAATTACAACAGCTTTTAAAGGAATCTCAGATCTCATAAAAGGGATGAATATAATGAACACTCAAAGAGCTGTCTGAGTTGACAAAGGATAATTAGTACATGCTAATAATTTATCCTCTGATTTAGGCTAATATTTATTGAGCACCTACTATGTAATAGACAATGTGCTAGCAGGACTGGCTAAATAATTTGAGGGGTTAAAAATTAGAATGTGAGCTCGTTTATTAAAAATTATCGAGAATTTCAAATTAGCAATAGCAGGGCTTTAAACCAAGTGTAAGACCCTTCTAAGAATGGGGCCTCGTGTAGTGGCATAGATTGCATATCCAAAATCTGGCCGTCTGTGCTAGGCACGCTCATAGGTGGTATCATATTTGACAAGATAAGCTTTTTTATTCTTTCAAAAAATTAAATGTTTGCCTAAGTCATAGAACATGTAAATGATGGAGCTGGGATGGGAACCCACGCCTACCGGTTTCAATGGTCCCTTTTAGCCTGCCAAGCCACACTATGAACAAATTCAACCTACCCTTCTTTGTGGCTAGGAGAAGGGGCATCACAGTGATACATGAAAAATGAATCATTTAAAAAATAGGAAAACAAATTGCTAAAATACAATTTTTTCTGAAACATCATGCAGTGGAAAAGCATGAGGCTTGCTGATAAAATTATAACCATTAGTAAACGTCCCTGTTATGAGATAGGCATGGAACAAAGTGCTGTCATCAGTTATTGTGTCATTTATTTCACACAATGACCCTATGATCAAGGTACTATTGTAGTCATCCTCAATTTACAAATGTATTAGCCAAGGCTTATAAAGAATGAATTACATGTATGAGATCACAGACTTTGTGATTTAAATTCGAACAGCTAATCACTATATGATATTCCCCTTAGTTGAAGTCAGGAGGTCTGACTTCTAGTTCCGGATCTTTCAGGGCCTGAAGCTATAAACTTATGATAAATCATTCACCCTCACTTGGCTTTTGTTTTCTCCCACTTATTTTTTTTTTTAAACTTTATTTATTTATTTTTCCCCCCAAAGCCCCAGTAGATAGTTGTATGTCACAGTTGCACATCCTTCTAGTTGCTGTATGTGGGACTCAGCCTCAGCATGGCCGGAGAAGCAGTGCGTCGGTGCACGCCCGGGATCCAAACCCGGGCCGCCAGCAGCGGAGCGCGCACTCTTCCGTTAGGCCATGGGGTCGGCCCTGTTTTCTCCCACTTCTAAAAGGCACTACTTCTATAAAGATTGAGGTAATAGGGTGGGAAACCAAACAATATCCTATTTTTTCTTTTTTTTTTTTTCTTGAGGAAGATCAGCCCTCAGCTAACATCCATGCCAATCCTCCTCCTTTTGCTGAGGGAGACCAGCCCTGAGCTAACATCTATTGCCAATCCTCCTCTTTTTTTCTCTTTTTCTCCCCAAGACCCCAGTAGATAGTTGTATGTCGTAGTTGCACATCCTTCTATTTGCTGTATGTGGGACGCCACCTCAGCATGGCCAGACAAGTGGTGCGTCGGTGCACGCCCAGGATCCGAACCCGGGCCGCCAGTAGCAGAGCACGCATGCTTAACCGCTAAGCCACAGGGCCAGCCCCTCCTATCTTCTCTTAAAGTGTGTTTTTTCCATTGACAATCCCAGTTGAAAGGAAAACATTTCTCACACTCAAGTACAGATACATTGCTCTTTATTGAAGGTTTACTGTGTAATATCAGTATAGATTTTAATTTGGCGAATATTTATCCTTTATGCTAATTCCTCAGAATATAAATAGATATTACTTGTGAAAAAGTTTCTAGCATTAAAAGTTTCCAGGTTCTCTCTAGTTAAAAATGCATATAACAAGACTTCTCATTGCATTTAAAGTGTTTATGTTCATTGTGGCTCTTCAAGAAGAACTGTAATACATGTACTGATTCCTAAAGTTATTTAACCCAAAAAACCTATTTTTAAAGTTTTTCACTGGGCCATTCTTACTCTGAGCTTATAGTTCTGTTGGCAACATTCAGATTGCTATATCAAAAAGTACCAGATAGCAACACATAAATTTCTGCAAGCCTCCTCAGAAGGACACAAATCTTCTCTGCGCAAAGGAAATTTTCCCATCCAAGAAAAGTTGTGTTTATATTGACGGCAGGGCCTGCCTATTCTCTCAAATTCTCTCCTCTCCTCTAGATTTAGTAGGTTGTTAAACTAAACTTGTAAGCAATAGGCAAGATTTCTCCAGTCATTTAACCTAAGTAAGGGGAACAATGAGTCACTAAGATTCACTACTATGGTTTATTAATCATTAAAGTATTTGCATTGGTCCTTAAATCCCATAAAGAAGAAGAAGAGTGATGGAAATCCAAATAGATGTCTATGTTGCCATAGATTTAGTAGAATCTGACTTATGGAGCACTATTTCTATCCCTGATTCGAGTTAATATTTATCAAATACCTACTATGTGTCAGACAACATGCTCAGTAGGCACATTATGGGTGGTCTCTCATTTGGCCCTCTTGATAATTCCATAAGTTAGATCTTGTTATTTCCCTTTCAGTAAGCATCTGATGCTCAAGTAATTTAAATGTTTCCCTGACTTCTAGAGCTGGTAAGTGGTGGGGCTAAGATGGAAACACAGGGCTTCTGATTCCAAAAGGCCTCCTCCACCTTCTTCAGCCACGGTTCTGACCAAGGCAACTGGCCCTTCCTGGTGGGAGGAAAGGGAACTTTAGACTCATGCAAAGAATAAGAGCAGAAATACACAATCCTGTTTTAAAAAATAAAGAGTTTCAATAAGAGGCAAATAACAGTCCTTCGCCCGTAGTGATTCTGAAATCTAGCTGGGAACATGGTATCTATTTTTTGATTAGGGTTCAAGTCTCTTCCCTGAGAATGATTCTCTGGAACTCTCGGGTTCACCTTCTTGCCCCAGTTCAATTCTCTGAATCATTATTTATTTTTTTTTCCCTTATTTGCAATTCTTTTAAAATCTCCATGGAGTTCTTCTGGATATTTTGAGGTTCAGTTCATTAGAAGAAGTCACACTTGTGAATCTCTTCAAAACAGGCTCCTCTCTGCCTGGGCACAGAACCAGAATGCTGGACACAGCACTCTTAAGATTCTGAAAAGCCTCTTTATCTCATTAGGAGGGTCTATGAAGCATGGATTTAAATTCTTTTGAAATCTTAACAAAGGGCCTTGGTTTTAAACTTTTTAAATGTTGTTTATCCTGATGACATTTCTTACTTTGAGAGGCATTTGCCTTCTGGATAGGCTGGTAATGAAAAATAGTTTTATTTTTGAATCCAGAAAAATTTGGCTCATTTATATTTCATATAAATTTTGCCTGAAATCTGAATAATTCTTTGTTTATATTCTTTCTCTCTTTCTCTCTAGATAAGTAGATAGATGTAGATAAATATCCATATCTTATTATTTGTCACTGAAAGAGAGCAGATGGCACTTTCAATGATCTGCCTAGATATTGTCTTAGCCAAATCACCAGTTCATTAGGTTTATTTTGTATTTTCCATTTTACTCCAAGTGACAATGTTGCCAAACTTTCTGCCACCACATTACAAGGGTTGCCTTTTATCAATACTCCAATAATTTCCTCCCTGTCCTTCCAGCCCTCGTCATTAGTCTGCCTGAGCCTTTTCTAGCTTCTCTGTTGCCCAGGCCAATTTCAATGCCATATTTGTTAAGCTTTTTACAGCAGCACCCCACTTCCAGGTACCAAATTCTATTGCAACAAGCTATTGCTGTGTTAAAAACTACTCTAAAACCTTAAATTATGGCTTAAATTGCAAACATCGTAGGTCAAGACTTTGGGTGAGACTTGGCTGTGTGATACTGCTGTTTATATATATTAATGTTGATCAAAGGATTGTATTCATTTGCGGAACGAGTTGGTCTGGAGGGCCCAAAATGTCTTCATTCACATCTCTTGCATCTGGGTATGGATCGCTGGAATCCTGGGCTCATAAGGGAGTCTCAAGCAAAGCACTTATGTGTTGCTTCTTCAGCATGGAGGTTTCAGATTTGGATTTCTTACTTGATGGCTCAACACTCTCAGAGAGTTTTCCAAGAGGCCTGAATGGAAACTAGAAGGCTTCTAATCACCTAGCATCAGATGCCTCAGAACATCACTTCTCCTTATACATTTGGTCAAGCAAGTCACTAATACCATAGCAGATTCAACAGCAGAGAATTAGATTCCATCTCCCTATAGGAAAAGTAGCAAATGGTTTTTCAGCCATCTTTAATTATAAAAGAATTTCCTTCTAGATGGTTTTTCGCAGGAATGTGAAGCGTGGGCTCACACCGGATAAAAATGTCAGTTGCAGAGAACGTTTTGTTCTCCAGAGAATTTTTCCTTCTCCAACTTGTTTTTTTCTCTGAAAAAAACATATTCCCAGTGTATTCCCAACTTTATGCATTTGTTCAATAATCAGTTGGATCCTTTATGCTATAAGTGACTGAAAATCTGACTAAATTTTCAGATACAAAAAAATCTTGGTCAAAAGGACAAATTTTTTGACCCAAGTAATGGAAGAGACTAGTAGTGGCTGGCTTCAGATGATGTTTAAGCTAGGGGATCAAATGATGTCATCAGGTCTCAGTATCTCCGTCTTCTGACTCTATATTGATTCAGTCTCAGGTCCATGCAGTGGCAAAATTTGTATAAGATTCTTCAGGCCTATATATTCCCATATTCAAATCTAGTGGCAAAGATCCTTGTTTTTTCAGTAATTCAAATAAAAGTCTTAGGATTAGTTCTGATTGGACCTGAACCAACCATTATGGACAGGAAAATACAAAAATGAACTTAGATCACATGCCTGTGATCACATATACTCCTGGAGCAAAGGGAGTATGTGAAGTCATCTAAGCATGAGAGGGGGACAAGTGCTTCCACTGTAAAAAAAAGGGGGTATTTTTACCAAGAAAATAATAACTTGGTGCCCAGAGGCAGATACAACAACTTTCCATCACACTTATGCTCTTCCTTCACATGAAGAACTGTCCCTCGCCCTCCTTACCTGTTGAATCCTACCCAACCTTGCAGGTCTACCTAAAATACCACCTCCTCTACGAAGTCCATCTTGACTCATTCACCCTTTTGTTACCTGAATTAAATGTCCTCTTAAATTTAGATCAAATTAAATTTTTACTTTCTCAAGTGGCTTTATACAATGAGCCTGTCTTATAGCTGTTTGTTGTATTTGTCTTAGATTCTCCACAAGAATGTACAGTTCTCTTCTTTTTTTAAAGATTTTATTTATTTATTTTTCCCCCCAAAGCCCCAGTAGATAGTTGTATGTCATAGCTGCACATCCTTCTAGTTGCTGTATGTGGGATGCGGCCTCAGCATGGCCGGAGAAGCGGGGCCTGGGTGCGCGCCCGGGGTCCGAACCCGGGCCGCCGGTAGCAGAGCGCGCACTTAACCGCTAAGCCATGGCGCCGGCCCAAGAATGTACAGTTCTTAAGAGGAGACATTGTATTTTAGTTATCTTTGATGCCTTTGCAGATCTAAGTCAGTAGCCTATACTTAACAGATATATTGTACAGATCTGCTGAGTCAGTGGCCCCATAATTATGAGATAGGAATAATGCTTCCATTATATATTTTTAAATTTTTTATGACTTTTATAAATTTGTACAACTAATCAAAAACCTAGTGTAATAAGCTCTTTACTTTCCTACCCAAGAATCAGTGCTGGGTGTTAACTCCTTCACATATGATTTAGGGAGGAAATATTGGTTAGTTTAAACCAAATTAGCCATGTTTTCCTTTTTGCTATCTCTCTCTCTTTCTTTTCTCTTGTGATTAGTTTAAGGGTATCCACGTGACTATTCCAAAAGGTGTGAGGAAAGATCTTCTGGAGGGGGTCTCTGAGTAAAATGTCTTTGCTCTTAAAAAAAAAAAAAAAAATGAGACGAGACAGTCCCATTTCCTTGGTGAGATGTTTGCACATTTGTAGGACACATGGAGCCGTAGCAGATAATTTGTGACCTTTAGTGGAGCTGGCTTGATGGATAAGGCAGACTCAGTGAGGCTGGGAGAGGATAGATGCAAAGATCACAAGCTGTGATGATGCTGTTAAGCTTCTGTCTTAGTAACCATTAAACTGCCAAACTCTTCACATGATAAACGTTTTCATTGCTTAAGCCAGTTGGTGTTGGGTTTTCCATTGTTTGTAGCCAAAAGCATCTTTATTAATGACCAGAGTCAGGAATGGAGGGTGGGTTTATTGATTTTCAGGCCAAGGATTTTTTCAAGAGATTTTTACATTTAGTGAGAATGAAGAACTTTGCCTGTAGCGTGGAAGCAGTGCAATTTGTGGGCCTGGCCTAAGCTGATGGAGAACACTGCTCACCTGCATAGCCATTTCACAGATTTAATGCTTATGAAAAGACATGATGAAGCCCTTAGATATTCTTGGAACAACATTCAGAACATAGTTTCTATCCTTAAGTGTCTTTCATTCTTACCATATGCCTCAGAACTGACCTGCCCAGACTCTTAATGCATGTCATGGCAGATTTTTCTGTTTTTTATCTCAGCAGTGCTGGGTAGGAGATAGATAATGGGCACTAAGTCACTTGATATATACAAGGTGATTGGCTGATTGTGTGACTCTAGAGAAAACAAATCCAAAGAAGCAGAGAGGGAGAAGGGGGAATGTAGGACAGAAAGAAACATGGGCCAATTTCATTTCTGTGGTGGAAACATCATCCTAACTTTACTTTGAAATACTGTCAGGACTATTCTCAGAAACTGGCAGTGACTTGCACTTAAGAGTTCTGAGTTTCCATGTGGATGAATGAAGAACATCTCTTATAAGTTATAAATTATAAAGCAGAGGCTGTTCCAGGTAACTCTTTCCAAATTGCTATCTTAACATGGTGACTATTTTGTGCAGGTGTGCCCTGAACAGATATTTAAATCAGGAAGCAGAGAAGGGAGTGAGGAGAGACACGTGGTTGGATGACAGTAATGCTTCTTTGTGCAAGTTTTGGCTCCTTAGAGCTGAGGTATGTTTCATAAACGTAACACAGAACCAACTGTCACATTTTCCTAGGGATTTGTGGTACCATTAAAACACAGGAAACAAAAAACTAGTTAGTGTCTTTTTATTTGTCATGATTTATTTTTCCTGTTTTATAAATTAAGCTCCACAGTAGAATCCACCCTGACCTCTAGGTGATAGGCAGATGAAATTGAATCGTAATTTAACTTCCACAGTTTTAAAATATGTTTTATTTCCTCAGGGAAAAAAATATAGCTCTGAAATTGGTATTTTCTTTCTTTCTTGTGAGCTGATTAAGACCTTTTCAGTTGACATGACTTAATGGACTCTATCTTTTTATTGTTTGTTTTGTGTTTGTAATGAATTTATTCATTAAATATTTATTGAACACTTACAATGTGCTAAGCATCCTATTGGATGTTGGATAAGTTTCCTATCACTGCTGTAATAAATTACCGCAAACTTAGTGGCTTAAAACAACACAGATTTATTTTCTTACAGTTCTGGAGGTCAAAAGTCTGAAATGAGTTTTATGGGGCTAAAATCAAGGTGTCAGCACAGCTGGTGCCTTCTGGAGGCTCCAAGGGAGAATCTGTGTCTTGCCTCTTCCACTTCTAGAGGTTGTTCTCATCTCTTGGTTCGTTACTACATTTTTTCAATCTCTTGCTTCTGTCGTCAGTGTCTTACTACTCACTCTGATCTCCTGGCTCCCACTTGTAAGGATCCATGTGATTATAACAGACCCATCTGGATAGCCCAGGATAATCTTTCCATCTCAAGATCCTTAATTACATCTGCAAAATCCCTTTTTCCATATAAGGTATCATTCATAGCTTTGGGGGATTAGGAAGTAGGCATATTTTGAGGGGGGGGTTCACTATTCAGCCGACCAAAAATAGAAAGGAGATAGCTTGTTTCTTAAGAATTCTATAGTGTAGTAAAGGAAATTAATATATTTAATTACAATATTTTGTAAAAATAAATTCCAAGAGAGAAATACTGGAGAAATGTGAGGTCAAAAGAGAGAATGCACATGGGGCACAGGAAAGGTTTCCTAAAGGAGATGATTGATCTGGAATTTGAAGGATGGAGATATTTGAGGATGGAGTGATGAGAACTAACATGTTTTGAGTACTTTCTAAGAGGGATGGCACTTTGGAAAGTGCCTTATGAATTCCTTTATTTGTTATAAATGTCTCATAAGGTAGGGAATACTATTATTCCATTATAACAAATGGCAAAAGGGAGACAGGGACAGGTTAAGCTATTTACCCCAAACCACGCAGTTCATGAGAGGAAAAGCTCTGTTGCAGGAGATCCCAGGCTGAGGTAATAGCTACTGTAAGGGTGGAGGCATAATGGTAAATGAAAAGTGGCTCTACTTCCTGCATCCCTACACCCACCACAATGACCCCATATCATAGACAGAGGCAGGGCAGGCCCTATCTAGGCAGAGTAGTTGGCTTGTGCAACAACAGGAAACGTAGAGACTGGAGACATGGAAAACATAATTTACCCCCAAAGTCTTAAAAACAACGCCTGCCTTTGTTTTTTCAGTTTCAAAAAAGAGTGCCTTCTAGAGGGTATTCATCTTGCATAACTGAAACTTTGTACTGCAATGTGACTTTAGTTAACAATACTCTATTGTATACTCGAAATTTGCTAGTAGAGTAATTCTTAAGTGTTCTTATCACAAAAAGAAAGAAAGAAAAAGAAAATGGTAACTAGATGAGGTGATGGATATCTTAATTAGTTTGATTGTGGTGATTTATTTCACAATGTACACACATATAAAAACATCAGGTTACATATCTCCAATATATATAACTTTCGTTTGTCAATTATACCTTAATAAAACTGGGGGGAAAAGTGAATTCAGTTGGGTAGAAGAATTCCTGTCACTGAACCATAGAGCCTCTAACATGTGGGTCAAAATTATCCTCATTTCAGAGGGAAGTTCCATAACAGTCCTCCCACTAGACTATAGGGGAGTGATCAGAAAGAAACTAAACCAAACACACTGGCTATACCCACTTAGCTAATATACAACAATGGCAAGTTGGCAGCATAACTTGTATCTATGCAACCATTAAAACGATGATGTGAATCTATATTTATAGAAGTGGAAAGATGCACTATCTTGTTAATTGAGAAAAATAGGCTACACAACAGTCTCACAGCATCACAACTTGGTTAAAACATATGTGTACAATGAATGGGTAAATGCTGGGAAAATAAACAACAAGGAGTTAGCAATGGTTATATTTGCTTGATGAGAGTATAGATGATTTTTATTTCTTTTCTGTTTGGCTTTCTATATGTTCTATTTCTTTTTTTTTTTTTTTTTTTTTTTTTTTTACAGTGAATACAGATTTCATTTGTACTAGAAAAAGATGATGCTAATAAAGACCTTTTGAAAGAGAGCTTCACATTTCTATTCCCCTCCATCCCACTCCAAACGTTGCAAATATTTTTATTGGATTATCTCAGGGATGTCCCTGGGGGTTCAAGAAAACAAAGAAAGGCTCCAGAGCAGAGAAGCATGAACATGAAAATGTTGGAGAAAAAAAAGAAGTTTTTTCTGCTTTCCCCAGCACTGATTTGTGGTTTCTCAGTGGGATAATTATAACAATGAAGTAGAAAAAAAGAGAAATGGTACAATTATACTTAATTAGTTCCAGTGGCTGTTGGCTATTTTAACCCTCACCTATGAATATTATTAGCAGGCAGATTGTATCTTGTGTAGTAATTTGCATAAAACAGGTTTTTTTTGTTCACTTGCTTATTTTGTTTTTATTCTCTGTCTGTTTTCCTTTTCTTTGGCAAGCACCACCAGGGTAATAGATTAGATTACTGTTAAGCTTATTATATGATATATGATTTTAGCAGTGCCTATAAGACAGTAATAAAGAGAAAATTCAATAGTATTGGCATGATAAAGTGAAAACTATTAATAAAGAGAAAGAGTTCATCATCATCATTAGATTTTAGTGTTGGAAAGAAGCACAGTATGTTAGGGGTTGGCAAAATTGCATTACAAAGTCATTTAATTTCTATATGGACTTTTTCTTAGTGAGTAATTAGTGTAAATAATTCTGACTGGTTCTAAAAACTATGGATACTGACAAAAATAAAGGAGTAGATGATGGGGAGCAGATGGATCATTAAATTTATTTCTCGATTACAGTTGACACATTGGGCACAGAAATCTGCAAGTCATCTATTTCTTTACGGTCCATTTTGCAGCTGTGTTTATTGTCATAACAAATAAATACATTATCCCATTAATGGGACTCTGAATAATTTTTTTTTTCCAAAAAACACATTCGCACCCAATGCTTATGCTCCAAAGAGAATACAAAATGGTGAGAATATTTACCCAACCCAAATACAGTAGTGGAGTAAAGCCTGTGTGGCGCAAAGGCTTTAGAAAATGAAACATGGTCACAGCAGAGTGTAACCTGTTACCTTTTAGTCATTGGGATAGTTTCCTTCTCAGATAGCTACACCATTAAATAGAATCACACTTGGAAGTCTGTGTGTATTTCCTAGTTAATGTGTATTGCTTCTGAGACACAGATGGATAATAAAGTTTATTATATTGCATTTTAGGATCTCTCTTCAACAGGCAATGCCAGAAAGACTGGAGGAAATATTGGAGCCTACCTCTGGTGCTGTACTGAAAGTTGTAAAGCAACACAGGTTGGATTAGGAGCAGATAGGTCCTTTATTCTCAAGTGAGCAGATGGACTGTTACATTCTAACAGCTTCTGCACTAGAGCAGGGCAATTGGTGGTGGGGTTGTGAGTGGGGTGGTTGCTGAAGATTGGGTCTAACTATCAAGAAGCATATAAATATTGATGTCCTACTATTTGTTCACGTCAGATTAGGAACTCATCTGGCCTATGAGAATCCAGTGTTGGCAACGATTATAGAAATGGACATGCTATTGGAAAAGCACTCCTTGGCTTTGTTTGAACCTATAACCCATATATTGACCCCAATCACTAAACATGTAAGCCACCTTTATTCAATTGCTGTATCCATTAAAAATTCATGAAAAACAAATTTTAGGAATGTTAGATACAGTGTACAAATTCACTTAGATCTATATTTGAATCTCAGTTTTGCACATTATAGTTTTATGACCTAAGATTATTGATCTAGTATCTCTGGGCCTCAGTTTCCTAATCTGAAACATAAGGGTGATAAGAGTACCTGTTTCATTAGATTGTGATATTATATGAGATAATTCTTGTGAACGCTTAGGAAAATGCCTGGCACAGAGTAGATGCTAAAATTATTCTTTTATATTAAAGATATTTGGCTACATTATTACATGTTCATATTACATATAGTTATAATCTCTAATATATAGTAAAAAAACACAACATATTCATTTAAAGAGGAAAAATGTATTACATGTGTTATATATCAGCTTTCTCAGGGTATGAACTTGGGGATTTGAATTGGAGATTTTCTTAAAGCAGACTATTTGTATGTCAGTTTAGGATATAGAAAAATGACTCATATTCCAATACTGCATGCTAACCTAATAAGACATGACTTCAAATCTTTCTGTTTCTCCATTTTATGCTGAGGTGGGGTGCTGTGCAAACACTCAAGCTTCACAAGGATGGCCAGTGGTTGGACTAGTGTTAAGACATGGGTCTGATGATAAATTTGGTGCCATTCAAGAGGTAAAAGTCAATCTAGAACTAGTGGTTGGGTGCTAGCATATTAGAATATCTGGCACCTTTTTGACATGATTTCTAAAACTCAAAGACTATTGTGACTGGAGAAAGCCTTACTGACACACCTATCATACACACACACACACACACACACACACACAAATCTAGGGGTTCAGGGTCTGTGCATTTTTGGAGAGCTGATGATGCATGCATGCAGTGTTCTCACCCCAGAATACTCCCTGATGAGCATCTGTTGGTGAATCTAGAACAAAGAGAAAGACTGACTAGAGAAGAGAAGGGAGAAACTAGCAGACGAGAGAGGGTTGGGTCTGGATCCTGAGTTTAGGGTGCTAAAAAGGCCTTGAAGAAAAAATGTCTAATGAAAACTAACTAATTGATTACTATATGGTTTTTCATGTGATTGATGCTTTCTTCACGACCCCTAAGTCTTCACTGAAGTAAAAGTAAGTGAATTAAGTGTGCAATTGCGGCATTGATGGGGAAAGCATTGAATGATTGAGTTTTATGTCTGGATCGGGGTCTAAGAAGTAAATAAGGATACCAGCCCCAAGAAGCATGAGATATCAAGGTAACTGAGGTCACTATGAAATTCACAGAAATCTTTTGTGGAGCTCTGGATTCCCACAGGCCATGGAATTGTGTGTGTCCTGCATTTAAGGCAATTTTGCCTAGATCTTTAGGTTCAGAAGCTCCAGCAACCATTTGCTTTACAGTTATAATTTTCAAGTCATTTACCATTGAGAGCTTGGCCCCTAGATATGTCATGTGATGAAAAGCATGGGCTCTCCAGACAGTGACGGGGAGGAAGGATGCCACCGCAGCTACTGCCTCTATGGAGTCGCTTTCACAGAGAATGTTTTTATCTTTCACCAAACAATGAGCAAAAAGAGTGCAGCTCACTCCAAGTCTTCTCAGAAGTACAGTCTGTAAAACTCTGGGCTCTCTCTCTTTGTGAAGTTCAATTTTCCTGAGTTACAGCTCAACTTATTCATGAGCAAGCTCAGACAATCACTCTCTTGATCCCTGTTCAGTGGGGGTGGTGCGTGAATAATGGTGACAGCTAAAGACAAGCAGCCCCGGGGAACAATTGTGAGAAAGCAGGGGTGGTTGGCTGTGGTTTTCAGGAGAGTGAGGGATGTGTGGGTTCCTTTAAGATGCCAATTCCATGAGTCTCAGTAGGCAGCAGTTGGAAGGATAAATGGGGAAACAGAGGAGTTTTAATTTCAGGCTTAGGTCACAATTGCAGTAGAAAAAGGGTGACAGGTGGTGGCTGCTTCTCTACAGTGATTTTAAACTCATTTAAAAATTATATAACTTGGCCATCAAGTGGCAAAACCTAAGGCTAAAGCAGATCACTTCTAGATTTTAGTCGAACGATGCCTTCTTCCACACAGATCACCTTTGTCTCAAGGTAGAGTTGGGATTGGCCATAAATTTGTAAGTTTGAAAGAAAAAATCTTGAAAAGAGTGTTAGAAGTGTCTGGCATAGCAGTTCATGAGCATTCCTGCATTATAGAACTTCACACAAATGATCACTTAATCCCAGCACAGTGAACAACAAAATTTATCATTTCTTCCTGGAAATAGATCCTGAGTCTTATAGTAATCACGTTTTGGAACCAAAATAGAAAACTTCCTGTTCACTACCATAGTTATACACCTATTTGTTTGTTCTCTCCAAAGCAATTACTTCAAATAATCTTTTAGATACTGTCAGCTATGGATTTTATTAGACTGCACGTAACAGAAACCCTGCTACAATGGCTTAAACAAATGGAGGTTGATGCTCATCATATAACAAGACTCCAGGGCTAGGTAATTCTGGGCTAGTGCAGCTGCTCAAAGAACCAGCCCCTTCTATTTTCCTGTACCTTAGGCTGTGACTTTCTTTCTCAACTTGTAAGCAGACTTCTCCTCCTCTTGCCTTATGTCAGCATTCCAGGCAGAAGAAAACAAGGAAGCAACAAGAAGTGGGAATGCTTACATTAGAAAAGCAAAACATTGCCAGAAATTCCCAGTAGATATCTACTTATATTTCCTTGAAAAGTACTATGTCATTTGGCCTCTGCTACCTTCAAGAAAAGCTGGGAAATTTAATATTTTAGATGGGCACATCACTGACCAAAATTAAATAAAGATTATATAAAAGAAGAAAAGTACAAGAGATACTGGGAAGGCAATCAGCCATGTCTGCTACAACTATGATGGTCTCATGCAGATAAGCTTCTGCTAAAGGGCAATCTAAGCCATGAAGCAAATGATATTACATTAATACATATACTAATTTACTCATTAAGCAAATGTTGATTGGGTTATTGTAATAACGGTCTTAATGGTACAAAGGTTAAACGCAATCCTTTCCTTCAAGCATATTATGATCCAGTGAGAGAAAGGAGACACTTAGAGGATTGCACTGCAATGTGGTGCCTGCTGTGACAGGAGAGCCATGGTGCAGATTAAGGAGCACAAAGGAAGGGCAACTGGGCCAAGAAGGAGGTAAGTGAAGACTTCCCAGATGAGGCGCTCCCTAAAGAAACACTTACATTTTAAATTTCAAAAGGATGGCCTTGCTTATCATGTCACTAAAAAGGTAGAAATTTCAGAGCAGAGTTGCCACTTACTAACTATGTAAGCTTAACCAAATTGCTTAATCTCTCTGAGGCTCAGTTTCCCTCTACTCTTTTTACCAAAGTCATAGGGCTAATATCAAGATCAAATGAGCTAGTAACAAATGAAATTAACTTGCAACAGTAAGTACTAAATCAATGGTGACTGAACACAAGACTGAATGCAGATTTTACCTTCTCCTTTTTACAGCCAAGGACAATGGATTCAGAAAGGTTATGTACCTTGTTGAGAGTCTCACAGCCAGCAAGTGAAAGAACCTAACCCAAGACGTCTGACTCTAAAACGCACCTGCTTCACGCCTTCTCTACTTCTACCTTGGGATTTAGAAAACATCCAGTAGTAGAGATTACATCATGAATTGTAAAGCTTACACAAGGCCTGTAAAGAAAATGTGTCGTTCTGTAAAGTCATCGAGTTAGGGCAATTTGGCTTTTCTCTCTCTTCACTTCACAGCCAAGTGGTCTGATTCAAACGTGTTGAATGCCCTGTGAAAGACACAGAGAATGCATTACACACAGTGCTCTCTTTATGGAACTTTGATTCATATGTGAAAGCATTTTGCTTTTGATGAATGTCTAATGTATTTATAAATATTAGTTCTTCTTCTTTCCCCAAGAGCTTTCAAAAAACACCTGAAGCAGTATTTAATAAAATGTACAAATACCAAAACAGCACAAAACTCACTAACTAAAAATTTCAAAACAACAAAAAGCTCAAACAAAGCTAAATATAACCACCAAAGGAAAAGGAAGAATTAAGTAATTACGAGTAGTAATAAAAGGGATGAAATCAGAAAACCTAAATCTAAGAACTGTAAGATCATGAGATATAAAACTCAGTAATGATCTTCCTGAGAACCAGGGCAAAAAAGGAGATAGGACATATGACAGAGACCTTATTGCATAACAAAAGGAAGTTCTTCCTACATAATAAAAGGAACCGAAGCCAGATTTTAATTTGTTTTACCAATTCTGAAATCACAGGAGTTTATTTGACTCTTTATGGAAGAGTCCTTTAATGGCCTAATTTGTAAGAGTCTTAAGTTACAGGTATTTTTAAAGTACAGATGATTTACTTATCAATCTTCTCAAAGAACTGTTTTAAAATAGGTAACGTGTCTATACACATACCTAAGACCAAAAGTGGTTTGATGCTGAGATTCAGAGTAGACAGAGAAGTCTTTTTGGGAGCACACATGTTCTGTTGTTCTGGACCAGTAAGGATCTGTAATTGTGCTAATTCTTTAACATCAACAAGACTCTAGCACTAGTTGAGAGTTTTCAGGCGGCTGTCTGTAGAGAATAAACCAATTATATGCTGGAG
The DNA here is from genome assembly GCF_057802395.1 of Ceratotherium simum simum. Lineage (NCBI taxonomy): Eukaryota > Metazoa > Chordata > Mammalia > Perissodactyla > Rhinocerotidae > Ceratotherium > Ceratotherium simum. The sequence goes on along the minus strand of NC_141905.1, from coordinate 67,187,700 downwards.
AAGGGGGCTATGTTCTTCGACCTTGCCTCTAAATGGCAAATATTGTTTCCAAATATCTTTCCCAATGTCCTTGTGTGTTTGAGAAACAAAGGTTGTTTTATGCCAATTTCACTGAAATGAAGCAAGAAGAGAAATATAGAAACCTCTAATATATGATCAGGTCAGAATTGTTTTCAAATAGTACTTCATTTTACCCTTTTCTTCTGTCCCTTCGTACCATTTTAAAGTTCATATTTATTCATTTTATTCTGATCTCTAGGTGAGTGACTGCAAGTGCAATGTCTCTTCAAGGCAGAATTATTTTGTGAGAAGAAAAACCTGAGAATATTGGGATATGTTTGTAAGTATACAGCGTCTGTGTTTTCTTAATGAAGCACTGGAATACCACAGCAATAAAATAGAAATAAAAATGGAATCCTTTTTGTGTGTGTAATTGGAGAACTGGATATTGGAGACACTTGGAAGTGATCTTATTTGGCCACCAATGGCTGGGAGGGGGAGTTAAAGAAAGTCAACACTTTCATTAAACTCACTGAACAAAAATCTCAGCTTCATAAGAATAGATAATAGCATTCCTCCTATTTTATTTTTAATATATTTATGAAGGAAAAAAATCTCATTTCAACACTGATAATTCCATCAGAGCATTTTTGACTTAGAATTCACATGCAAATGACTGGCTAAATTGTTCAGCAGATTCTTCACTATTCAGAGGAGAAGAATAGTCCTGAGGGAGACAGAGAGAGCAGAATCACTGACCTGCACATTGTTAAACATAATCCAGAGTTGGAAACTACCTTTAAGTGAAAGATCAAGTGTGGGGGCCGGGAGGATATTCTTTGCCATTGATGTGGTAGTTAGGGCCAGTGGCAAATCTTGGCTCTGTGTTTGGTCTCCACTTCTCTAGATCTGCCCCTCAACCTCTTGTGATCACTACATCTCACCCATATATTTCTCTATTTCAATTTCTTAATAATAATAATCAATTATAGTTTCCCAAAGAATAAATTCTTGTTGTTTCATACCTATAGCATTCCTTCTCTCACCACCACACACGTATATCAGACAAGCAGATAGCTATACCAGTTGTTGTAAACTTAGATTGTACTACAATATCCTGGAGTTCCACATATAAACTCAGGGAGCCTCCACTCACTCTGTTTAAATGTAGCTATACCATATTGCCATTTGCATTAGGTTTTAACATCTTAAGTGGAACCAGAACTCTTTATAATGTTTATAAACTCACTCTACGAGATACTTAATGTTTGTACCCAGAACAACCCATCGAATGTCAGTCAACAAATACTATTAGTCTCTTCTATGAGAAAAACATAGTGTTAGTCTCCAAAAGGCTTAAAAATAGCATCTCTGCTATGACGGAGCTTAGAGAATACGTGGGGTACCAGGACAATCGCAACAAACCGGTTGTACCAAATGACGCATTAGGAAGTAAGAGCTAGCAGTACCTATCCATATATTGATTCAACCAACATTAATGATTACTCTGACCTGGCCACTGTGCCAGGTCCTGCAACTACCCTAATGAATGAAATACACAAGACTCTTGCCTTCCTTAAGCTACCAGTGTAATGAGGAGACAAATATTAAATAAGCTATCAAACTAATTTGATATTGCATATCAAATTCTTATGAAAGAATAGTCCAGACTACTATAAAACAGAAAAACACGGGGACTTAATTTATGTCAGACTCCCAAGATATCTTGTCTGAAGATGTAAATTTTATTCTGAAAAATGGGAACAAATGAAACAGGGAGAGAAGAAAAAAGAGAGAAATTCTGGAAAGAAGATATAGCTTGAACCCAAGGGAGAAATAATCTTGGTACATTTAAGAAACAGAAAGAAGACAACTGTGACTAGAGAATGCACCAAGAGAAGGTAAGTGCGGTTGAAGTTAAGAGAGGGGAGGTAGACAGGAGTTTTATGGAAGAGAGAGAGCTTGAGTCATGATGCTTCTATGAAAAGTATTCTTCCTGTGATGAGGAACAAGCTTGAGCTGCTCTTATCCATGATTTCTCTTGAGGCAACATAAAGCCCAACAATGGTCTGTGATCCCAACAAATTTCATCAATTATTGTCATCAATACAGAGGAAATTTTCAGAGAAGTCCCTTGGAAAAGCAAAATGTGAAACAGATTAAATTTTTAAAGTATCATGGAGAAGGTCACCTGTTTGCTTATAAATCTTCCTTTGCTTCTCCCATGAAATAATATTCTAAACTATTTCTCTTCAGATACTCTTATTTACTTTAACATTTGTGTTTGTCTAAAAGAAAGGCCCTTGTGGTTTGTGGAAGTTGACATTCACAATATCCAATTTTTAAAGCTCCATGTAAAAACGTCACCGAGTTGATTCAAACTTACTTTCACTGGTCACCTGGACTGGTGAGTGAGCAAAGGTCTTTACATACGCTAATTTTTTAGAATCTCCTCTAGGGAACACTAAATACAAATCTTAGTATCTGCATCTTGAGATTGTTCTTCCTAGAGCTCTTTGCAAGCAACTCATTATTTGGGGGCACCACAATCTTCTCAGCCTGCCTGGGAATGTAAGGTTTTGCATCCAAAACATCAATTAGAATGGAGTTTTAAGATCTCATTTTCAAATAGAGTGTGCAAGTTCCCCATTGGGAGCATTTTTGCTTTGAAGAAATGAACATATCATTCTCTATGCCCCTGAAGCAGCCTGGATTAATTCTGAGCTGAAGCAAGAATAAGCAAGAACCAAAATTCACCCTTTATTAACAAAACATACGTGCATATACATATATTAATATATACATAAATCATCATACATATATAATTATATAATATATAATAAGAAAGACCATAGGCCAAACATAGTTACAGTTATGTCAGCCCAGCTCCCACAATTTCTTGGGACTCACAAATGATCACTCGCACATGACATCCACATCATTCACACCATGGACAGACTCTCTCACTTATAAAGACATTTCAAATGTGAGCATTGTTTGCTTTGGAATTTTCTAATTATCTTCTTCAAGAGAAAGGGCAATAATAGCTATCATTTAATGAGTATTTACTGGTGTCAGACTTTCGGCTACATACTTTACAATAATTTCATTTACTATTTAGAGCAACTCTGTAGCAAAAATATATATTATAATATTATCTCTAGTTTTCATGTAAGCAAATTGAGGCTAATATAGGTTACTTAGCTTGCCCAAGAACACACATGTGCAATAAATCAGTATTAGAAACCAGTCCAGGATGACCAGAGACTATAAGCTTTGAAATGTCTATGAAAAAGACAGTAATAGAGAAACAGCCCTGGATTTGGAGCCAGGAGGACTGAGTTTAAATCCCAATCACCCCAATTTGTGTGTTCCTCTTAATCATCCCAGTTGCTCAGAGGTAAAGCCCTCTGAGGTGCAGTTTTCTTAGCTTGGAAGAGGGGACAAAATCTTTGTAAAAGTGCACAGTATATTGTCTGGTATTTAGGTAGGAAACCATTATTTAACTTGAGCTCTGGAGTTGTGTCAAAAGTCAGATGAAAGGCCAACATTTTTGCTCATGTGTCTGGCTGCTTTGCTGCAATACAACACATGTTCATGAGTGATTAGCCATTCATATCTTCCAAGCAAGTGGGAAATTCTGCCTATAATGACCCTGACACCATTAGTTTCCAGTGTATTGGGTAGCCAGGACTAGGTATTGGAAATATTCACATGAGACATTAAGAGAGTTTATAGATGGCTTAAACTTGATTGGTAGTGTTCTATTTCTTTAGCTCGGAGGTAGGTACACACATATCCATTAAGTTACTTATTATATACTTAGCCTACGGGAAAAAATTAATAAACCAAAAATTTACTACAGACAAAATGAGTTCTCTCAATGCCCGCAATTTGCAGACAGGACACCATTATACTTCATATTACTTGTGTTCTCTTCTTCCAGGGAGTCCTCCGAGAAGCAGACACCTTTCTCCTTGTGCCAATTATCCTTCTCTGGACTACTGCACTAAAAGGCTTGGGTGATTCCTCATTAAACTATTTCATGTATGATTCTAATGACTCCAAGTAGAATATATGCACCCTGAGAACAGGTGCTGCATCTTCCAACCAATGTTCATTTCCTCATGGCATAAAGATAACTGCAGAACCAACAAGACTGACCTCTGCTTATCACTCTATCTCCAAGGACATTTGGCAAGTTACTGCATTTCTCTGGGCCTAGGTTTCCTCTTCTAGGGAACAGAAGAATTGGATTTGAATACTGTTTTTCTTTCCTAGATGATATTCCATGATTCTGCAAATTCTTATGTAAAAACATCTATTAATAATCTCCTGAAAAGAACAGCTCTCAAACTCTCAGATATCTCCCAGATCATAATGTAAGCAAAGAAAGCTCACAAAAATCTGCAGTAATCAGGATGAAACTATAAAATTTTGGAAGCAAAACTTCTGACTTTGAAAGAAATAAACTATGATAATCTTTCATAAAAATCATGTCTATTTTTTTTTTTTTCTTTTGTGAGGAGATCAGCCCTGTGCTAACATCCGCCACTCCTCCTCTTTTTTTGCTGAGGAAGACGACCCTGGGCTAACATCTGTGCCCATCTTCCTCCACTTTATATGGGACGCCGCCACAGCATGGCGTGCCAAGCAGTGCGTCGGTGCCCGCCCCGGATCCGAACCAGCGAACCCCGGGCCGCCGCAGCGGAGCGCGCGCACTTAACCGCTTGCGCCACCAGGCCAGCCCCAAAATCATGTCTATTTTTAAAGACTATAGTTTTCTTTTCCAAACTCTGGCCATTTAAGTACCAAAGCTCAAAGACTCCTTTTGGATGTCCCATATGTAACATCTACAGTGTAAGCACACAGGTTTTTAAGACACTTGCCTGCCAAGTAACCATGAAACTTCTGAACTGCATTTCTGAGCATCTTTCAGTGCAGTTTCCCAGATGATTTCTCAAGCAAATGAGATACTTTGACATTTGGCATTTGGCCCCTGGCTGGTTCAAAGATCCCTCCATGTCTTCCGCATTCGGCATTTCGATCTCTCACCCTCACTCCTCCCACTCTAGCATATGTACAGGATCCTCTATACACACTGCTCAAATTTGAATGGTTATGGCTCAGAGATGGTACCATTTCAACTGAAGTGGTTTCATGGCTTTTGACGGTCTCTGTGCTCCCATTTTCGCTTATAAAGGCTGAAAATTCAGGTAACATACTTAATTTCCTAGCCTACTCTGAGGTTAGCTGAACTCTAAAGTAGGTCAAAGGGACCTAGAAGAGGTAAGAGAGTATACACCAAGCAAGATCAAGTGTGGCAGAAGGTAAGATGGGAGAGGTTGGCAGAGGATTTCTGGAAAAGATGCATGAGAACATATTTCCTTTCCTCCTATTGAGCATGGATGTGTAGGGGTATGCCTGTAACAGTGACAACCCGTTTGTAACCTGGAGGGCACTGACCCGAGGATTGAGGCTAGCAAGGTCAAGATGGCTGAGAAGAAGGATGGAAGCACTTGGGTTATTGATGAACCCTTTGTAATGCTTAATTAATAAACCCTGGGACCCTCTATGTCTTGCTTAGTGACAAAATAAATACACTTATTCTAAGCAGTTTTTAATTGGGGCATTCCATTACTTAAACTGAAGTCTTTCTGATTCAAGTCCAATATAGACTCTTGGGGTTTTTTCACCCCACTGCCTTTTGTACCATGTTTTAATTTACAGCCATTCTAGAAAGGAGATGACACATTCTCCTTAATTTCTAGCAGTTGGGGGAAATTTTAAACGGAATGAAAAGTACGTGGAATGACTAACTTTTGAAACGTCAGAATTATTTATTTTGCAATTGTATCAAAACAATTTTGACTAAGGTAGATATATAATCAAGTAAAATTTGAAGAGTAGGAGAGTTTGGACAGGAAACTCCAAGCCCCAAGGCTAAGGGATATAAATATACTCTATTACAAAATAATAGTTCAGAACAAAGGCTAGCGACACTCAAGGCTCATTCAACTGTGACGTTCAGTCAGGCAGGCTATAACACCTGTAGATGGTCTTTTGGGTGGGCAGAGGGTAAAGTAAATATGGCTAAATCATGAAGCACTATTCATCGTCTCCTGGCTCTTGTCAGCAGCACTCAAAGGTCTAGGGAATTTCATTAAAGCAATAATAACCACAAATTCAAACTGTGGCCTTTGTCTTGGTTTAGTTACCTGTTTGCCCCCAAGTTATCCCTTACAAAAAGTATTGAAATTAGCTGAAAGATGGTAGCTGTCTCCCCTAGTATCCTATAATAAAAGTACCTTCTTTAGAATAAATTCATGCACAGCTCCAGTACTAGTTGGGAATTTGGGGAATTTAAAAATGGCACATTCGTTATCATTTGTTAATGTTTTGTTCACTAGAGAACAGTTTTGATTTGTTTAATTATTTTTGAAGTTGGCTTTGGCCTCGCACTCACTAATCTCTGGATGTCTTACTGTGCTCCATCCATCAGCTGTGGCTGACAGTGTTGAATATACTGCTCTACATTATTAATTTGATTCTTTAAAAAAGAAAATCAGAGACAGCTTCATTATTGAAATCAAATTTTAAAGTGTATTTTATTTCTGAGAACACGGCCTGGTTAAATGGAAATTAGGGGAATATAATTAGTGAATTGTTCTCCGCAAATGCACTGTGTCCCCTGGGCTGGGCTGCTGTTCTTGGTGGCAGCCCTCATTGCTTAATTGCTTTCATCATCATGTCAGACTGAGGTTGAAAAACAAACAGTGTGTTTCAAAATGTCTTCTCTTTTAATTAATTATGACAGAGTAATTTGCTTCAATCTTAAGCCAAGTCGGACCTTGACAATATTTTTTCTTAAAATGTTAAGAACAGGTTTATAAAGACATGGAATAAAAGTATGTGTCCTGCCACAATTTTTTTAAAAACGAGATGTCCAAGTGATTTTTACAATTTTACTGAACTCACTGTTATAAATATTAACTTTTTAAACTGACATAATCCCTATACAATCATTAATGAACTTTGGAAAATGAGGTCTAGATGCTGAAATCATTTGGCAATTATTCAAATAGTTGGAGTGT